>NC_090265.1:86022643-86336143 GCF_040414725.1 Anabrus simplex | reverse complement strand
TCTTTGGTGAATCTGGAGGTTTAGGTAACTTAGGAAGAGAATCACATGCAACATGATTTTCTTCAGCACAAAGGTTGGATGCTGAGTTGGTGCGCTGCATTTCATCCTGTAAAGTAAAATAGGTTTGCATCAAACACAATTTTTTCTACTTTTATTAAACATTCTCCTTCAATAGTATAGGCCTAACTTTCCATCTGTCTGAAAATTTAATGATCGAAGAATGTGTACAATTTAACATGAGCATTTCAGCACCTTGCAGAATGGAACTTTTAACATCAAACATGAACATACCTTTGACCATATGTTGGGGTTTAAGGGGATACTTACAGTCTATGATAACATCATATGATATGTCCCCTCAGGTTAAGGTAATACAGAAAAAAATACTCTTTTTAACTAGATGCTGAAATTCTATTTACACTGCAGTGGAATGTACACTGTAGGCTTACTGCATATTTCAGATGTGAAACTACTACCAAACCTAAAAATATAATAGCAAATAATACCTACCTCAACTGGTACTTGCCGCTGAATAATTCTACGTCTTTTCTTGGGCGGCTGAAGCAGATGATTTGGAAAATTGAAAATTTCAGGTACCGGTACTGCATCATCTTTAAGAAGTGGTTTGTTTCTATCTGTACCAAACATGTAGCAGGTCTCTGAAAAGTGTTCACTACAGATAAAACTGAATTTTGTTGGGGTCCAGTCTTTCCTTCTCACAGCTATAATCCACTTCTTTAATATTTCCGGACGTTTCCATGGAAATCTGCAATTGAAGTTATGAATATTGTAACTAGATCATTGAGACTATAACCTATAAAACGTAACGTACGACATTTAATATGCCAAAATATCATGTATGATAACTTCATAAACATAGAATACTTAATGGAAAGAGCCAAACCGGAAGAAAATAGTAATTATCGTTGAAAAATACCATATTTATAGCTTTGCAGTGAGGTAGTGCTTTTAGACTCCTTGCCTGTGGAAATGAAGCTTTTGTGAATTCACATCTGTTTTCTTCTGCTGCTTGTTAGTGCAACCGTAAGCTACACAAGAAATAGGCATCTTGATTGCATCACAAATTCGATGGACGGTCAGATATTACAAAAAAAAGTCCATCAAACACAACACATCAGCTAACTTCCAGACTCAGTATCTCGTCAACTTTGCCGCACTTTGCCGTACACGAGGGGGCGTGACTAGCCAAGGAACAGGAAGCAGATTTCTGCGAGCGCTACCACGGCGGTCAGCATTCCAGTATTACCTATAGTTCAATGGTCTGGTCACGCTACCACAATTCTTTGCGGTGGTGGCCATATTGGGTCTTAAATATTGTTGTTATGTGGGCGTGCCCGACGTGATGATGTGAGTTATTACTTGTATTTTTAAGGAAAATGGGATACTGTGTCGCACCAAATTGTCAAAATAAGACAACTGACAGAATTAGACTGTTTCCCCTTCCCGAGAGATAAGCAATGGAGAGCTCAGCGGGTACAGAACTGTAGGCTTGACAAATGGCAACCTACAGATAAATCCGTCTTGTGCGAGGTTAATGAAGTTATACATTCGTATATTACGGTTATATGAACGATGTTTTATATTTATGGGTCTTTATGTATTTGGTATTACTCCAGCCCGGTCTACAACATATTTCTAATGTTATAAGTACCGTAAGTGGAAATTAATGAAATCTTACTTGGATTGCGTCTCAGAGGAAAAATGTGTTCATAGCGATGTCCAGAAACCCACCATTCCGTCCCAAGAAGTAAATTTATTTTTATAACCTAATGAAGAACATTACACGCCATTTTCATTTCTGAAGTAGCTACTTGCATTCCTATTGGCCAATGTAAATTGGCACCGTGATCTCGTTCCCGTCAATAATGTTAATCATAATCCGTTACCAACCCCAGCACAATAAAAGCGCAAGAGGACGTTAGGATAGGATCTGGACAAGACCTGTCCAGATCCTATCCTTACGTAAGTAAAACACAGATAGGGAATCTGTCACCTGGGCGACTGCCCTAAATGCAGATCAGTGGTGATTGATTGATTGATTGATTGATTGATTGATTGATTGATTGATTGATTGATTGATTGATTGATTGATTGATTGATTGATTGATTGATTGATTGATTGATTGATTGATTGATTGATTGATTGATTGATTGAGAACAAGAGTTGACCGAGGGAGGTCGGATAGGATAGATGAAAGTGAGAAGCCCCTGGCACAAGTAAGTGGAAGTAATACCGGGACTCAGCTAAGAGCCCCGTGGTCACCAACCCAAGCTCCCAAGTTAGGAGCTCCTGAGGCCTCTTTCAGTCGCCTCTTATGACAGGCAGTGGATACCGTGGGTGTTATTCTACTACCCCCACCAACAAGAGGAAATCTATTCTGGGTTGTGACCACGTGGCCCTTAGCTGAATCTTGACATTGCTTTCATTTACTTGTGTCAGACTCTCACTTTCATCTATCCTATCCAACCTCCCCTGGTCAACATTTGTTCTTTTCCGACCGCGACGTCATTAGCGCATCCGAGGCCTAGAAATTTTTTCATTTCCACGCACTTTGTGGCCTTCATCTTTCTTTGGCCGATACCTTCATTTGGCGAAGTATTGGACCCCTTTCATTTGTATTCTTCTGATTAGTGGTTGCTCAGTTGTACTTCCTTTTAAAACAATAATCACCACCACCACTTTGTACTATATAGCTGCATAGGTTATCAATAAACTAGTTAAGAGTAGCTACGAACATTACTCTCATTGCATATGTGCAGATATTTTTGCCTTAGAACCCAAAGAAATAACCATATGAATGGAATACTTACCATACATAGTTGAATGCACTGAACTCAAGAGGCATTCAGTGTTTGTCAACATACTGGGGAAACCTTTTAGAAACGCAGTATCGGTAATTATTTTCTTAATAAAGAAAGCGCTGAAGGTAATTTAATACAACTGTCTTTTAGTACTTTAAGTACAGTACTTCAAGTTCAGTATTTCATGTACCGGTAATCATAATATGACACAGGTACTGTACAGATTTCTATGTTTCTGTCAATAAGATTACGTATTTGACAGATGACATTAATAAGAAACAGAGTAAGACCAAGTTGTAAGGAAGTAAAAGAGTAGGATATGAGCCTTTCTGTTGATTTTTGTTTCTAAAGAAAAAAAAATCAGGCTCTGTTAATTATCTTCCTATTCAAATAGCTGTGAATGTTTTCAAGTCATTTAAGTGTTATACAGTTATATACACATGAACAGTAGACATACATACATTACATACATACATACATTATCATTATAGACTGTTATGCCTTTCAGCGTTCAGTCTGCAAGCCTCTGAGAATTTACTAAACGCCGCCACAATCCTCGATTTGCAACTAGTGTTGTGGCCTCATTTAGTTCTATACCTCTTATCTTTAAATCGTTAGAAACAGAGTCTAACCATCGTCGTCTTGGTCTCCCTCTACTTCTCTTACCCTCCATAACAGAGTCCATTATTCTCCTAGGTAACCTATCCTCCTCCATTCGCCTCACATGACCCCACCACCGAAGCCGGTTTATGCGTACAGCTTCATCCATCGAGTTCATTCCTAAATTAGCCTTTATCTCCTCATTCCGAGTTCCCTCCTGCCATTGTTCCCGCCTGTTTGTACCAGCAATCATTCTTGCTACTTTCATGTCTGTTACTTCTAACTTATGAATAAGATATCCTGAGTCCACCCAGCTTTCGCTCCCGTATAGCAAAGTTGGTATGAAAACAGACCGATGTAAAGATAGTTTCGTCTGGGAGCTGACTTCCTTCTTACAGAATACTGCTGTTCGCAACTGCGAGCTCACTGCATTAGCTTTACTACACCTTGATTCAATCTCACGTACTATATTACCATCCTGGGAAAACACACAACCTAAATACTTGAAATTATCGACCTGTTCTAGCTTTGTATCACCAATCTGACATTCAATTCTGTTGAATTTTTTACCTACTGACATCAATTTAGTCTTCGAGAGGCTAATTTTCATACCATACTCATTGCACCTATTTTCAAGTTCCAAGATGTTAGACTGCAGGCTTTCGGCACAGCCTGCCATTAAGACCAAGTCGTCAGCATAGGCCAAACTACTTACTACATTTCCACCTAACTGAATCACTCCCTGCCATTTTATACCTTTCAGTATATGATCCATGTAAACTACAAACAGCAAAGGTGAAAGATTACAGCCTTGTCTAACTCCTGTAAGTACCCTGAACCAAGAACTCATTCTACCATCAATTCTCACTGAAGCCCAATTGTCAACATAAATGCCTTTGATTGATTTTAATAATCTACCTTTAATTCCATAGTCCCCCAGTATAGCGAACATCTTTTCCCTCGGTACCCTGTCATATGCTTTCTCTAGATCTACGAAACATAAACACAACTGCCTATTCCTCTCATAGCATTTTTCAATTACCTGGCGCATACTGAAAATCTGATCCTGACAGCCTCTCTGTGGTCTGAAACCACACTGGTTTTCATCCAACTTCCTCTCAACGACTGATCGCACCCTCCCTTCCAAGATGCCAGTGAATACTTTGCCTGGTATACTAGTCAATGAGATACCTCGATAGTTATTGCAATCCTTCCTGTTCCCTTGCTTATAGATAGGTGCAATTACTGCTTTTGTCCAATCTGAAGGTACCTTACCAACACTCCATGCTAATTTTACTACTCTATGAAGACATTTCATCCCTGCCTTCCCACTATACTTCACCATTTCAGGTCTAATTTCATCTATTCCTGCTGCCTTATGACAATGGAGTTTATTTACTATCCTTTCCACTTCCTCGAGCATAATTTCACCAACATCATTTTCCTCCTCCCCATGGGCTTGGCTGTTTGCAACACCACCATGATGATTTCCTTTTACATTGAGAAGATGTTCAAAATATTCCCTCCAACTCTCCAGTGATTCCCTGGGATCTATTATGAGTTCACCTGAATTACTCAAAACACTGTTCATTTCCTTTTTCCCTCCCTTCCTAAGATTCTTTATTACTGACCAGAAAGGTTTCCCTGCTGCTTGACCTAGCCTTTCCAGGTTATTACCAAAATCTTCCCATGACTTCTTTTTGGATTCAAGAACTATTTGTTTCGCTCTGTTTCTTTCATCTGCGTACCAATCCCTGTCTGCCTCTGCCCTTGTTTGGAGCCATTTCTGATAAGCCTTCTTTTTACGTTTACAGGCTGCTCTCACTTCATCATTCCACCAAGATGTTCGCCTTTTCCCATCTTTACACACTGTTGTTCCTAGGCATTCCCTTGCTGTTTCTACTACAGCATCCCTGTATGCCACCCATTCACTTTCTATATCCTGAGCCTGCTTACTGTCTACTGTTCGAAACTTCTCACTAATCATATCCATGTACTTCTGTCTAATTTCCTCGTCCTGGAGATTTTCTACCCTTATTCGTTTGCAGACAGATTTCACTTTCTCTACCCTAGGCCTAGAGATACTTAGTTCACTACAGATCAGATAATGGTCTGTATCATCGAAAAATCCCCGAAAAACTCGTACATTTCTAAAAGATTTCCTGAATTCAACGTCTGTTAAGATATAGTCTATTATGTATCCGGTACCCCTAGCCTCCCATGTGTAGCGGTGAATAGCCTTATGCTTGAAGAATGTGTTCGTAACAGCTAAACCCATACTAGCACAGAAGTCCAGCAAACGCTTCCCATTCCCATTAGCTTCCATATCTTCCCCACATTTACCAATCACCCTTTCGTATCCTTCAGTTCTATTCCCAACTCTCGCATTAAAATCGCCCATTAGCACTATTATATCCTTGCTGTTGACCCTGACCACGATGTCACTCAATGCTTCATAAAATTTGTCAACTTCATCCTCATCTGCACCCTCACATGGTGAATACACGGACACAATTCTTGTCCTAATTCCTCCCACTGACAAATCTACCCACATCATTCGCTCATTTACGTGCCTAACCGAAACTATGTTGCGTGCAATGATATTCCTGATAAAGAGCCCTACCCCAGACTCTGCCCTTCCCTTTCTAACACCCGTCAAGTACACTTTATAATCTCCTATCTCTTCCTCATTATCTCCCCTTACCCGAATATCACTTACTCCTAGCACATCCAGATGCATCCTCTTTGCTGACTCAGCCAGTTCTACCTTCTTTCTTCCATAAGCCCCATTAATATTGATAGCTCCCCATCGAATTCCATTTCGTTCGCCAAGTTGTTTCCAAGGAGTCCCTCGCCTGTCAAGTGGGAGTGGGACTCCATTACTCCCATAGGTCCGAGGCTTGCTTAAAGTGTTCTGAGCTCGGTAAATTCATGAAGCAGGATGCTGCCCTACTTGCACATAGTCCAAGTGAGGATCTCTCCTCTAACGGGTTATGGACCACCGGTGAACTGTATAGTCCTAGCCGCCTGAGCACAAGGAGGGCCACGACTCAGAATATGTCCGAGATGCCCACTCCCATTCCATAGCAACTGGTATCCCGACTCTCAGGACCACTTACTAGGCCACTCAGCCGTTGCCCATGGTTCACGAACTAGGACGTGACTACAGTAACCCACAAACATGAACCACATACAGATATCAATCCTACAAATTGAAATGAACAGTAGATGCCCAATTAAATTCTATATGAAAAATACTTGGTATTTTGTTTTTATTTCAGTGTACGGTACCGAAATCCTCTAAATTCCAATACACTTGCCTTTGGTTACGCTCGCTTAAAGACCCAATATGGCGGCTCCATAAGTAGCATTCGTGACTTGACCTCCCTGGACAGACCTTGAGAACGCGCCATTTTCCGTAACTCTGGCGTCAGAACGTACTTCGGGTGGAATTGCGTTGGGTCAGTTCCTTGGTTGTAGAAGGAACAACCATTGAATTTAGCGTACGTGACTCTTTGGTGTGGTTTTACAAGCTCCTTCATTCTTGGTCCGTTTTTCTTTGAGGAGGTGAGCCCTCGTGAGCCTGTTCGGTGAACAGCATGCACGTTTATGTACCTCATTGTGCAACAAATGATTTCAGCTTTGCAAGATCACAACTGTGACTACACTGTTATTTTTATGCAAGATGGGGAAACACAACATGTTGCTCGCCAGGTGAAGGATATGTTGCGAGAAACCTGCATCATTTCTGAGCATTTTCCAGATGCGTGATCTTCAATATTCCCCGACCTAAATCCATGTACCTATCAGGAACATATCCGGTCTCTTCCTGATCTGAAGGCTAGCATACAACGACTGCCGATCACAAATAGGAAAAATCCTTTCAGTTTTAATTACTGCGTTGATGGGATTAAAAGTTCCTTATACGGTTCACTGCAAGTGCCTAGGTGTTAATATAAGGAAAGATCTGCATTGGGGTAGTCACATAAATGGGATTGTAAAGAGTATAGATCTCCGCACATTGTTATGAGGGTATTTAGGGGTTGTAGAAAGGATGTAAAGGAGAGGGCATACAAGTCTCTGGTAAGACCCCAAATAGAGGATGGTTCCAGTGTGTGGGACCATCACCAGTATTACTTGATTCAAGAACTGGAAACAATCCAAACAAAAGCAGCTCGATTGGTTCTGGGTAATATCCGACAAAAGAGTAGCGTTACAAAAATGTTGCAAAGTTTGGGCTGGGAAGACTTGGGAGAAAGAAGACGAGCTGCTCGACTAAGTGGTATGTTCTTAGCTGTCAGTGCAGAGTTGGCATGGAATGACATTAGTTGACGAATAACTTTGAGTGGTGTCTTTGAAAGTAGGAAAGATCACAATATGAAGATAAAGCTGGAGTTCGAGAGGACGAATTGGGGCAGATATTCGTTTATATTACGGGGAGTTAGGGACTGGAATAACTTACCAAGGGAGTTGTTCAATCAATTTCCAATTTCTTTGAAATAATTTAAGAACGGGCTAGGAAAACAACAGATAGGGAATAAGCCACTTGGGCGACTGCGCTAAATGCAGATTGATTGATTGACTGACCATGCCGTGTTACGGATGCAGCATGTTGCTGAGTTGTGAGGCCATATCGATCAGTGTTTGTACCCATACATCCTAATAAACATGCCAGAACCACCGTCCTCATGTGTTAGATCTTTCGTGCCTTTTCTCTGCGACCCTACCACTGCTTCCAGCGCCGTATTTTCGCTTCGTGATACGACTTCAAACTAATCATTTTTGTGGTATAACTCGCGATCGCATTTCTTAGTTAGTATATCAATGAAATTTCAGACTCCTATGATCATTACAAACCGCGCTGAACATCGTCAGTTTATTTATGGACACCCGGTACATTGCTCGCCGTAAGAGTAGTGCCCGTGTTAAAAATACCTGTACAAGAGGGCCCAACTCTCTTCCCCTCAGTCGGCTTGTACTTCCCCACGTTGCTGAATTAGGCCTGTGAACATCTAACGAGGACAGATTTCACTTTCCTGTTTTGGTCTACAAGTTATGGTCGAAACATATAGGTACATAAGCCGCGGCATAAGGATTGACACAGTAATTTGTTACTATTATCTGCGTTCACAAGAAGTCGCGGCACCTCGTAGGAACGATACGAGTAACAGATACTACACTAAGCTACAAACATTAGTCGTGATAAACAATCCGAGCTCTTTGAAAGAGATGCGTGTTCATTATTAAACTGTTCAATATTAATGAACGTAGGTTTTTGTGCCTCATAGTATTAACACCACTATGGCACAGCGGGACGCACTCAAACTGTCGACAGAGGGCGGTGAATCAGTAACTTCCCTCCCAACTACCACAGGATAGCGCCACGAACCTTGAGTCCAGTTAGTGGGGTAGGCCTACGCCATAGATAGTATGGGCATGACTCCCACGTTGCTTCGGAGAATTTCTTTGCTCACTGTCGGAGGCAAAACTTCATATGCCCTGATGAAGGCCAATGCAATTTGGTTGAAAGCTTGGTTTTATTATTAAATTAATATAAATATAGCGGCTTTAATCCAGTTCATTTATTTCTTTGTGTTCAATATTCAGTTCTTACTGTAAATATGTAACTAAAGTGAATTTGAAACTTCACAGCAGCAGTTTTAGTTCACAAGAATCACTGCGGACGGAGCTGATGTTTCTTGTCAGGCCTTGAGAGTTGAGATTGGCGCATGCGCAGCAGCCGTGTTTACCCTCCGCACCCCTTACCGCGCATGCAGACGACCACAGTATGTGAGTGTATTTGTGTACAATCGCGATCACATGAATTGAGGGTGGAAAAGGAATCAGGTAATGTTATATGTCATTATGCACACTGGAAGTTAGGGAAGTATTCTCTTGTATGTCACTATCATGACATCATGGTGTATGATGTTACACTAGTCTGTTGGTCAATCAAAGAACTCTCTCCAGAAAACGTTGTATATGTCTGGAATGTACTGTTCACATTTCCGTAGATCTTCTCTCTTCTGCTTCAGGAGGGGAAGTTTCCCAGAGTAGGTTTTTTTGTGTCAGCAGTTCAAATTTTACTCAAGCAGTATTCCTATTAAGGCATCAATGAAATCGCTAGTCATCTTATAGCCTGGTTTGGTGGAACAATATCTATATAAATAAAGTTGTAGGGGGTCCGCTGTCTGTAATTTCTTTTGTTTTGCCAATTTTTCAGATATTTATCCGTTTCAGGTCAACCCAAGACTGAATCGGTGGTTTTTACTTTTCGTGGCTGTTTGTCTGTTTGTCTGTTCCACCATCACGTCAAAACGGCTGGATAGATCTCAACCAAACTTCATATTTGGAGTATACTCATTCCGAGGAAGGTTTCGATATGCATATCATTTTAAAATCTTTGAAAAGACGGGGGTTTATAGGAAAACCAGAACGGTTTTCCTCCATTTTATCTTATACTATTGGCTGTCTGTAAACTCCGTCGACCGTATGTGAAACGTCTCTTCATTATAAACAACTTTTCTTATGTTCATAATTTACCTTAATCTTCGCATGAAAGAGAAATTTACTATTTTCTGCGGGTATCATGCTCTGCATTGAGTGACCGACAGACCGACAACGAACCTACAGGTTACCATGGCAACGTCTCTGACTGCTTGCCAGCAGGGAAGCAACGTATTGCCATTTCCCTCATCATGCTTTTAAATTCGTGGTTGTCCCTTGGGTAGAAGGCAAGAAAGGCGTCAATCGGCCTATCTGCGGGATATTGGCGGAATATCGTTGGAGGTTATAACCGCCCTCGAATAGCTTATGTAATAACACCATTAGTCATCATCTTATCTGTTTACCTAAGAATCACTGCGCCTAAATTTCTCCTCTGGTACTGCTTTATTATATCCATAAGTCACACCAGAATAATTTATTGAGGGGCATTTGATTTTCCTATACATTCACTTGGTATTTACATATTTGTCGTTATCCAGCTGTCCTCAGTTATAATCCATTTTCTATTTATTTCAAATTCTTAACTGTATTATTTTCTTCCTTAATTACTCCGTATGTACGCGAATGTTATAATCTACTGGCTATATTTCTACCAAACTTCATATTTAGAATCCACTTGTCCCTGGGGAGGTTTTAGGGCAAATATTGTTTCTAAATCCCTGAACTGACTGGGGGTTTCTACGATACCGAAACCGTGATTTTGTCCTCCCACAAAATATACACAACCAAACTTAATTGAAATCTACATGCCTTAATGGAAATTAATTTCTAAACTTTTCTCATATGCATCATTTCGATACGAGGATTAATAAGGGAGATATCATTAACGGACCGTTTTTCGGTACAAGTCCCATCGGACTTAACTCAAGAGCGGGTGCGTGTAAAGCGTATTTCTTACTACTTGAAAACTACTGAAGATATTCGAACCAAACTTAATATTTATCATCCACCTGTCCAAGGGTAGGTTTTAAAGGTCAATAACATTTCATGTTCCCGGAATGGACTGGTGGTTTACAGGGAACCGAAATGGTGATTTTACTCTTCCACAATATATACAGTGCAAGAACAACCTGACTGAAAATCGATCAAACGTGATGGAATTCCATCTCGAAAACTTATTTTTCATGTGCATTTTCTCGTCAGGAGGATTACTAAGGGAGATATCATGAATGGTCAGTTTTGCAGGTTAAGTCCAGCGGATACGTGGAGCAGATTCCTTATCTATCTATATAAATAAAGTCGTAATGACTGTGTGCCTCTACATTTACTATTTTGGCGAAATTTTCGCACAGCTATCCGTTTAAGGCGTAATAATGACCATCTGCATATTTGTTTTTGGTTTGGTTTCCTGAAAGTCCTAATTTTTACACTCCTCATCCAAAATCCAGATTGCTGCATAATCTGCCAGACGAAAAAGAAATTGGGAATTTGACAAAATTATACGTTTTAGCCTGTAACGGGCGGAAAACTTCCAAGATCTTTAAATTTTTCACTCTTTATCCCCGATGAATATCGAAATATGGAGGCAATTTTGGTGCAGACCTTCGGGAAGTCCCATCACATAACGGATGGCACAATCTCCGTTCAATTTGAAATGGTCTACAACCTTGCTCTTATGACTTTTTGTCGTATCTGTATCCTTTTTACGTTTGAGCATGCATTTTTTTTAAACTTCCCTACCCGATTGTGTTTGTCTGTAGGACAGGGTTGCCGCCATTATAAACAAATGTTCTCATTTAAAATGTGACTGGCATTAGGCATGGTGGCCTGCTATTTTGATGGAAACTCGCCAACTTGGTGTGACTGGCAGTAAGCTGGCTGTCAGTAGGCAAAGGGACCTGGCATTATAATAATAATTGCACAACTCAATTTCGACTGATAGTAGGGTAGTTTCCTGCCATTATAATAAAAACTCCTCAATTTGTAATATGTCTGGAAGTAGGAAAGGGGGCTGCCATTGTAACGGAAACTCCCCAAATCGATTGTGACCGCGCAGTAGGCAAGTGGACCTGCCGTTATATCACAAATCCGTAACAAACACTTTACATTGGAAACAGCGTATACGGACCTCCCCATGCTGTTTCTCGGATAACGCTAAGAGATGTGCACTTTTAAAACAATTTTACTTACTGCATGTACAGTATTTACTTCGATATTCGAATACAATGTAGAATACCGTAGCGAAGCTCGGCTACATTTGCTAGTTCAAAATAAAATTATTTGGAAACACCAAACGATTCCTTGTTCTGACTTGGAATATTATTTCCCATTGAAAAATCTGAGTAACAAATTTTCTTAAACAAACACGGCCACCATGCTTTACAGTTAATAATACTGTCTTGATTAACTTCGAAAACAACGAACTTGTTTTTCTTGATAGATGCCCTTCGTATGAGTTCACAGTATTGTTTAACTGTGTATATTCTATCTGCCTTACAAAGTACTCTCTTAATGAGACCGAAGTTCCTATCACAGGGCAGAAATGAGTGGCCCCTCTTGGGAAAGTACTGTTTTATTACCCTGAAGCAGCCTGTTTCAGCTAAACCCATCAAGAATCTCACTAAAGCATTATTTTTATTTTGTCCAGGACAGTTATCACTGAACAAGTGAAGTTCTGATATGCTTGGGCTTACTGCATTGTCAATGTAGTCTTTCAGGAAACTACACAATTCATCTGGTGTTTTTTTCGCTATCCCCTCATGATACACATAACATTTCATATTGTGCGTTCTCAAATTATGTATGCCACACGTATTCACACTTAACTGCCTGTAATAGTATATGTCTTGCACAGGAATATGTGGCAACGAAACAGTTGCCATGGAATCGAAACACAGACCAAGCACACTTTCCTCGTGTTCACATCTTGCAGTCACTTCTTTTAATGCACGATAGAATTTCTAACCTCTGCGCTTGTGTATCAACAATTCTGCAGCAGGAACTCTTTTGGCACTATCACACAGAAACGTACTCTTGATTTTACAAGTGAGTTCTTCACAAGTACTGCAGGTATCCTTTTCAGGTCTGCCAAACCGCAGAGAAAAGTTCTGTTTAAAGTACTTCCAGTAAAACTGGTACTTTACCTTAGAATCCAGATACAGTGCCATAAACATTTCATACATCTCCTTCGCAGATAATCTTGCATCTAAATATTTTATTTCTGTTCCCGCTTAATGTGAAGACTCTGTGTGAAAAGTCGATATAAGATCATGAATTTGACGGCACACATTTCCAGAAATAGCCTTTGCACTTGATGATTTACCACGTAAATCACTGGGTGATTTTCCCTGTTTCAGAGGTGTCAGCAAACGATAAACCCTCTTAGATTGCACACCATGAGATTGCTGAAATTCAGATTTTCATACTCGAACACGGCGCGATCCACAAAGCACGTGATACTTCGCAGAGAGAGATCTTGTTTTTTTATATTAGTGTTTTCCCTAGAACGTTTCCGTCTCACTTCTTCCATTTCTATGAGTCGTTGTAGGTGTATATCCTGCTCGTCTTTTGTGTTCGTTCCATTGAATGTTTCCATGATTTGCAGCATTTCTTCGTCCGTAACGTCAACCAAACAGCCGCGTCGACATCTGTTGAAAAAGTTCAGTAACTTAGGAGTCAGCTTTTACATACGAAAACAATATTTCCAACAACAACAGGACTTGGAGTAATATGAAGAAGCACTTTTAGGTTATACATACCCTCATCTAATATATTTCTTCCTTCCAGGACCATTATGCCTGCCCAGTTCACGTAAGTCTCACCCTTCACTCTAGCAACTAGAATTACATTTCTCTTATAAGTATCGGGATTCCTTACACCTTTCTTTCTCTTTCTATCTGGAGACTACACGTGCCATCATCACTTGAAGTAGGCATTTTCCATAAATCAAATACACCTCCTTTTGTTTTATCAGAAGGAGCTGTAGATATGGCAGGTCTACCAATCGTAAAAAAAAACTGTTCTCTGAAGAAAGGAAACATGTACAGGACATGTTCCCTTTCTGCGTCAAATGCATATTCCTCATGCTTATTTCATACATGTCTCCTTATGGAAGAGATTCCCTTTCTGTAGGGAACGAAGCGGCTAGGTCCAAAGATACCATTTCCGGTTAAAAATGAGTTTCGTGAAAAAAGTGGACAGGTTCCCTTTCTGCATTTAGCCATTCTATTTGATCAGCGCTGACAATAACTTCATAAGAACATTTTTCCAAACGCCCTTGCGTCTCAGATAATAATCATAATTTTTTAATGCCAGGTTATTTTTACTTTGGTTTTTGAGGATAACAATGATTATTATTATTATTATTATTAGTATTATTATTATTATTATTATTATTATCATTATTATTATTATTATATAATAATTATTATTATAAGTAGTAGTAATTAACACGTCCTATATTGACGAAAACAAGCGTCATTCTTCTTAGAGTGGTTTAGCACGATGCCATTTGATAATGAAGTCATAGTCAAGACCGCTGACATTTCGCCCAGACTTCGCACAAAAGAATTACAAAGAAACTGGAGAATTTGACCCTCAATGAGTTGACATACACATTACAACTGTTGCCGTGAAGAAGCCGTATAGTTCCTCCCTTCATTCCCCCTCTCCTTTCATTGTCGAGCCAGTGGGACGTGTGGGCAGGCGGAGAGACAAGTATCTTCACACCCGCGTGTGTTTCGTTCATGCTAGATATCTTCGTACTTCGTTTTCTCCACCTCCCCTCACTCCACAGATGTGGGTATGTGTTAACGTGTCTAATGGATGTGACCAATGAGAGACAGTGTGTGTGGTTTTGAGGTCTCTACTGATTTCTTGCCTGAAAGGAATATTTCAGGCCACGAGATACTAAAGATTTCAGGTGTACTTTTGTATCAACACAGTTCCTTGAAGAGATGCAACTTTGTTCAAAACCTGTTTTAATCTGTCTAATTTTATAAACACATGGCGTTTTGCTACATCAATCAATCAATCAATCAATCAATCAATCAATCAATCAATCAATCAATCAATCAATCAATCAATCAATCAATCAATCAATCAATCAATCAATCAATCAATCAATCAATCAATCAATCAATCAATCAATCAATCAATCAATCAATCAATCAATCAATCAATCAATCACCACTGATTTGCATTTAGGACAGTCGATCAGGTGGCAGATTCCCATACTGTTTTTACCTAGACATTTTTAAGATAATTGCAAAGAATTTGGAGACATATTGAACATCTCCCTTGGTAAATTATTCCATTCCCTAACTCCTCTTCCTATAAAAGAATATTTGCCCAAATGTGTACCCTTGAATTACAAATTTATCTTGATATTTTGACCTTTCCTATTTTTAGAAACACCACTCAAACTTATTCGCCAACTAATGTCATTCCACGCCATCCCTCCAGTGACAGCTCGGAACATACCACTTAGTTCGAATAGCTCGTCTTCTCTCTCCCAAAATCTCCCCGGCACTAACTTTGCAACATTTTCGTAACGCTACTCTTTTGTGGAAAATCACCCAGAACAAATCGAGCTGCTTTGCTTTGGATTTTTTTTTTTTTTTTTCCAGTTTTCGAATCAAGTACTCCTGATGAAGGTCCCATACATTGGAACCATACTGTCTTACCAGAGACTTACAAGCCCTCTCCTCTATATCCTTACCACAACCCCTGAATACCCTCATAATCATGTGCTCAGATCTGTACCCTTTATTTACAACTAGCAAATGTACCCGTGCTTCGCTACGGTATTCTACATTGTATACGGATATCGAAGGAAATACTGTACGTGCAGTAAATAAGATTGTTTTAAAATTGCATGTCTCTTCGCGTTATCCAAGAAATAGCATGGGAAGGTCCCCATACGTTGTTTCCAATGTAAGGTGTGGATTGCGGAGTTGTGATGATAACGGCAGGCTCACTTGCCTACTGTCATTCACAATTGAGTTGGGAAGTTAACATTATAATTGCAGGCCCCATTGCCTACTGCGCGGTCACAATCGGTTTGGAGAGTTTTCGTTACAATGGCAGACCCCCTTTCCTACTTCCATACAGATTACAGTTGAGGAGTTTTTATTATAATGGCAAGCAACTTCCCTAATACCAGTGAAAATTGAGTTGTGCAGTTATCATTATAATGACAGGCCCATTTTCCTTCTGCCAGCAAGCTTACTGTCCGTCACACAGAGTTGGTGAGTTTCTATTAAAATAACAGGCCACTATGCTTAATGCTAGTCACATTTTAGATGGGTACATTTGTTTATAATGACGGGCACCCCGGCCTACAGCCAAACACAATAAGGTAGGGGAGTTTTGAACAAAACTGCATGCTCCCATTCCTTCTGCAAGTCAAGTTGAAAAATGAATTATTCATTACAACGGTAGGCCCTCCTTACTAATTAATGAGAGTTACACAGGAGTTGGAGGAGGACCCATTTCTACTGCCAGTCAAAGTCGGTGTGAGGAGTGTTGATTACATTAGCAGCCACACCCTTTCTAGATCACTACAAATCTACATCAATGAATATAGATGGACATACGAAATTATATGCATGTTTACAATATTGCAGACCTTCATTTAAAGATTAACTGCTGCTAACCGGAACGTCATATCGACAAAGGATTGTACCATAAGACGCAGTATTTAGCGGCCTAAATGGCTGGTCCTATGATATTTTCTCGCATCTCATCTATTCATGGGTCAGATTGAGTTAGAAACGTTGAATAGGGTGAAATTTTTGTAAGATTATCTTACTTTGTATTACTTTTTTTTTTTTTTTTTTGCTAGGAGCTTTACGTCGCACCGACACAGATAGGTCTGTTGGCGACGATGGGATAGGAAAGGCCTAGGAGTTGGAAGGAAGCGGCCGTGGCCTTAATTAAGGTACAGCCCCAGCATTTGCCTGGTGTGAAAATGGGAAACCACGGAAAACCATTTTCAGGGCTGCCGATAGTGGGATTCGAACCTACTATCTCCCGGATGCAAGCTCACAGCCGCGCGCCTCTACGCGCACGGCCAACTCGCCCGGTGTATTACTTTTGGGATAATTATGTTACATAGCATTTGGTTCACATATGGGTACTGGTTGCGTCAATGTTCGTGTAGAGTTTGATGATTCTATCTTTCCTGTAAGTGAATGAAAGTACGAATTATGCATGAAAAAAGTAAAAGTTTACTTAAAAGCGGGAAATAGAGACGAATCTAACGTATAAGAGATACAGATACGACAAAAAGTCATAAGACCTAGGTTGAAGATCACTGCAAATTGAACGGAGATCGTGCCGTCCATTATGTGATAGGACTTCCTGTTTATCCCACGAAGTGCACCGAAACGAAGGTCCGCACCATCATTAAAATAGCCTCCATATTTCGATATTCTTCGGGGATAAAAGTTAAAAATGTAATGATCTTGGAAATTTTCCGTCAGTTACAGGATAAAACGTATAATTTTTCCAAATTTCAAATTTCATGCTCGTCTGGCAGATTATGCCGCAATCTGAATTTGGGCGAGGGGAGGGGGGTAAAAATTAGAACTTTTAGGAAACTACATAAAAAATATGCAGATAGTCATTATTACCCCTAAAACGAGCAGCTGTACGAAAATTTCACCAAAATAGTCAATGTGCAGGCGCACACAGTCGTTGCGATTTTAATTTCTATCGATAGATGAGGAATCTGCTCCACGTACAACACTTTTTGGTCTATATCCGCTGGACTTATCCTGAAAAACCGACCGTTCATGATATCTCACTTATTAATCCTCGTGTCGATAAATGCACATGAGAAAAAGTATTAGAAATGGATTTCCATTAAGGATTGTAAATTTCCATCGATTTCGAATGTGTATATTTTGAGGGAGTGCAAAATCATGGTTTCGGTTTCCGATAAACCCCCAGTAAATTTAAGTATTCAGAAATAATACTTCCCCCGAAACCTACTCAAGGACAGGTGGATTCTAAATATCAAGTTTGGTAGAAATATAGTCAGTAGTTTTCGAGTTATAGGAACTCATACAATCAAACAGACAAACAGACACCAAAGCTAAGAAACATGCGGATGGTCATTTTTACACCTGAAACGGATAACTGTACGGAAATTCCGCCAAAATATTCAATGTACAGACACACGTTCCTTACGATTATATTTATAATAGATGACAGATAAGCATGGGCACGTTTGTAAGTGCAAACCTTCATTTCAAGATTTACTGCTCCTAAACGGTAGATCATACCAACAAACGGTTCGCACCCCCAGACGTTCCTTTTATCGCTCTATATGTTTGGTCTTAAAATATTTTCTCGTATCTCCCATATTTATGGGTTCGATTGAGTTACGATATTTGAATTGGGTGCAATTTGGGTACATTTTTAACATTTACATTATTTTCACATACTTGTATGGAAGCTAGATTCATGAAACTTCGTTCGCATATAGCCATTGGTCGTGTCAATGTGCGTGCCAAATTCGATGACTCTACCTTTCCTATTAGTGTGTCAAACTAAGTACGTGCGTGTAAAAAGGCACAAAATTTACGAACAATCGAAATACACAGCCAAGTCTACCCTATAAGGGAGAGAGAGAGAGACGAAAAATTGCCACAGGAACAAAGTTGTAGATCACTCCAAATTGAACGGAGATTGTTCAATCCGTTTTGTGACGGTCTGCACCGTCATTAAATTGCCTCCATATTTGTATATTCTTTGGCATAAAAAGTGAAAAATTTAAAGATGGAAGTTTTCCGTAGGTTACTGGCTAAAAAGCTTAATTTTGTTTAATTTCATTTTTTAGCCCATGTGGCGGATTGTGAGGTAAGCTTGATTTTGGGCGAGGGGGGTAAAATTCAGGACTTTCAGGAACCTATAGCTAAAAAATATGCAGATGGTCATTATTACCCCTTAAACGGAAAGCTATACGAAAATTTCGCCAAAATAGTCAATGCACAGACACACGGTCGTTACGATTTGATTTATATGGATAGATACGGAATCTGCTCTACCCTTTGGGCTAGGTCCGTTTGACTCAGCCTGAGAAACCGACCTCTCATGATATCTCTCTTACTAATCCTGTTGAAAAATGCGCATGAGAAAAAAAATTAGAATTGGATCTCCACCAAGTTTGGTCAATTTTCAGTCGGGTTGGTCTTGTAATTTATATATTGTGGGAAAGTAAAATCACCATTTTGGTTCCCTATAAAACCCCAGTCCATTCCGGGAATTTGAAATGGTATTGACCTTAAAACCTACAATTGGACAGGTGGATGCTAAATATAAAGTTTGGTTCAAATATATTCAGTAGTTTTCCAGTTGTAAGAAATACGCTTTACACGCACCCACTCTTGCGTTAAGTCCGGTGGGAATTGTACCGAAAAACGGTCCGTTAATGATATGTCCTTTTTAAATCCTGGTATCGTAATGAGTACATGAGAGAAAAGGTTAGGAAATTAATTTCCATTAAGGCAGGTAAATTTCCATTAGTTTGGTTGTGTATATTCTGAGGAAGTGAAACATCACGGTTTCGGTTTCGTATAAACCCCCAGTCAGTTCAGGGATTTAGAAATAATATTTGCCCTAAAACCTACCCAAAGACAGATGGATTCTAAATATGAAGTTTGATGGAAATATATCCAGTAGATTTCAAGTCATAGAAAGACAGACAGACAATCAGACAAACAGACAATCAGACAGACAAACAAACAGACAAAGAAACAGACGTTTTCAAGTCGTAAGAAATACTCTTTACACGCACCCGCTCATGGGTTAAGTCCGGTGGGACTTGTACCGAAAAAAGCTCCGTTAATGATATCTCCCTTAGTAATCCTGTTATCCAAATGATGCACATGAGAAAAAAGGTTTAGAAATTAATTTTCATTAAGGCAGGTAGATTTCCATTAAGTTTGGTTCTGTATATTTTGAGCGAGTGCAAAATCACGGTTTCGGTTACGTATAAACCCTCAAACAATTCAGGGATTTAGAAACAGTTTTTGCCCTAAAACCTGCCCATGGACAGGTGGATTCTAAATATGAAGTTTGGTGGAAATATATCCAGTAGTTTTGAAGTTATAGAAGGACATTCAAACAGACAAACGGACACCAATGCAAAAAATCATGCAGGTGGTCAGCATTACACCTGAAACGGATAACTGTACGGAAATTTCGCCAAAATAATCAATGTACAGACACACGGTCGTTACGATTTTATTTATATAGATACAGTTGATGTGATTACTCCAATGAGGGTCTATCCTTATCTTAACACCTAGATACAGTCAGCCCCATAAGGAACTTTCACCAGATCAACCTAGTAATTAAACCCGAGAGGCGTTCCCTGTTAGTAAAACTCACAACCTGACTTTTAACCCAGTTTACTATTATACCATTGACTTCTGTCCATCTCACAACATTGTCGAGGTAATTTTGCAGTTGCTCACAATCTTGTAACTTATTTATTACTCTATACATAAGCAATATAACAACAGGATAGCATTCGGCATTACTCTCCAGGAGAGTTTAGTATATTCAGCCCCTAAAATATGAATGCATTTAATTGTGTACTTCAATGCTTACAGCTACTTTTAATGAATGATTTATTTTTCTGGTATTGTTTCGAGCATTTCATACAAACGCTGTGTTGAACTCATTTAAAATACGTATATCCCTGTATGAAAGAATATACACATGCATTGAGTAGAGTTCTTAAAATTTCAGTTTCTTATGCATACTGCTAGGACTGTACTTGATAACATTAAAGAAATATTCGATAGATGGCAGTCAGTCAGAATTCACCTCTGTTACTACTAAATTGTAGCGCGCGTGCTTACTACACAGTCTTAGCTTCTGGTCGAGCTGTACTACTAAACAGCTGTAGCCTATTTCTGCTAATTGACAGACCCTGCTGAAATAGACCTTTTCTCTCTGCGTTTAAAATTGTACGAATTTTCCTACAATTCATGTTCCTTTGATGTAAAGTTTTACTGAAATAGCATGTGGTATCCAAACTGAGTATATTTGCGTTCATATCCTTCTATGATAATTTCATGTCAATTCCGAGGTTCAGTCAAGCAGTTAATCATTGACACCACAGTCTAATATTAGACTGTTATTCACACCACTGATTTCCATTTAGGGCTGTCGCCCAAGTCGCCGGTTCACCATCAGTTGCTTATTTAATATTTATTTAATGATGTCCACGAAACAGGAAAATCATCGAACGTCTCCGCTGATAAATTATTCCAGTCACTAATTCCTCTTCCTGTAAACGAATATTCGCTCCAATTCGTCCTGTTGAATTCCAACTTTATCATATTATAATCCTACCTACTTTCAAAAACACCGGGCGAGTTGGCCGTGCGCGTAGAGGCGCGTGGCTGTGAGCTTGCATCCGGGAGATAGTAGGTTCGAATCCCACTATCGGCAGCCCTGAAAATGGTTTTCCGTGGTTTCCCATTTTCACGCCAGGCAAATGCTGGGGCTGTACCTTAATTAAGGCCACGGCCGCTTCCTTCCAATTCCTAGGCCTTTCCTATCCCATCGTCGCCATAAGACCTATCTGTGTCGGTGCGACGTAAAGCCCCTAGCAGAAAAAAAAACTTTCAAAAACTGCAGTCACGCTTAATTCGCCTACTAATATCATTCCATGCTACTTCTTCACAGACAGCTCGAAACATACCGTAAAGTAGAGCAGCTCGTCTCCTTACTTTAAGTCTTCCAAGCCCAAAGACTGTAGTGCTTTTGTAAGCCTACTCTTGTGTCGGAAATTACCCAGAACAAAACGTGCTGATTTCCATCGGACCTTTTCCCGTTCTCGAAACCAGTAATGTTAGTACGGTAGCCATACACTGGAACCATGCTACACTTTCTGACAAAATAAATTAAGCACCCAAAATAAATGGTCGGATGTCAATCTAACACAACATCGGCGGGTATGTAAATGATTAGATTTGCAATTCTGTATGACAGGTAGATTTCTTTAGTTTTGTTCGCATTTAGTGCTGTTACCAGGCCTGGTAGGGTGTATAAAGGGCGTGAAGAGCGTTAGATGTCGAGTGATCCACGGAGATTCCGCGTACTCGTGTGGACAGCGTTATCGGCACCTCACAGAGATGGAAGGGAGCCTCATTGTGGGTCTCCATTTGACCGGATGGTCGAATCGTGCAGTATCAAGATGTGTGGGGCATTCGGATGTCTTAGTGGCGCGATGTTGGACTGCATGGGAACTTGAGGGTAGATATATTCGTCGTGAAGGTTCCGGTCAACCACATCTGACCACCAGAAGGGAAGATGGCCGTACTGTGCACCAAGCACATCGTAACGGCTGCCATCCGAGAACAAGTAATTGACTCCCTGTAATATTCTGTGTCATCCCGCACCAGACAAGTGGTCGGAGTGTAACAGCAGTCGGACTAGGGAATTGCCGTCTCATACGTAGGCCACCGTTAACAAAGGATAAAGTTAATATTCATTCGTTTGTTAAATATGGTACAATTGTTGTTGACAATTGCTGCACATATACCAGTATTGGCATGCTTCCTGGCAACCAGAAGAAACTCAATAACATCAGAATTCTCATAATTACAATATTTTAAATAAAATGTTCAAAATGTCCCGCCTTTTTAACAATATATCACTGTTTCCTTTATAAATTCCAAGTTTATAAGAATTTTCGTACTTTTCCTTTTTTTAAGTGTGTATCAAACCTCCACTTACAAAATGAACCTCAATCACTAACATAGACTGTGATTTAGATATTTTTGCCGAGTTTTTGTTCCGAGCACCCGAAAATATTAATATTTTTGTAAATAAATATGTTATATAAAATGTAATATAAATCCTATTGATCTGAATGCGGTATAGATTGTAGTACAATACTATGGGAGGAAACCCTGAGGCGCACATCATAATTATCCGTGAAGCAGTAAGGTAGTTATGAAGACAACCGTGATATATTGTTAAAAAAGCGGGGAATTTTGAACATTCTATGTAAAATTGTTTTAATTAGAATTTTGACATTATTGAAGTTGCTTCTGATTGCTCTGAAGCATGCCAATACTGGGATATGTGCAGCATTTGTCAACAACAATTGTAGCATATTTAACAATCAAATAAAAATTGGCCTATTTTCCCCGTGTTAAGCTGGGTCTCTCCCCTTAGCACCACAACACAAACACTGCATTTGGAGTGGACTCCCATTGAATGGCGTTGCATTGTATCCAATGATGAATCGCAGTTCTGCACTATCCCAGATTACCATCGTCTGTGAGGTTGTATTGGCTACTGGATGCATGATTTGAAGCAGTGTATCGATTCATTCAAGTGTCCGTGTGAATCGATCCACAGGAACGGCGAGCTCACGGCACACGATTCAGCTTACTCCCAGAGGACAGTGCTGAGAGGCGCACTCACTGGACGTTGACGGGGAGCCGAGCTTCCGCTGCAGCGAGACAGTGAATCATGGCACATCGAAAGAATCGTGAACGAGCGCGGCGCAGTGAGACACAAGATACACACTGCTCCTTATCGGCTCACTGGTCACTGGCGGAGAGCAGAGCTTCCGCTACAGCGAGACATACAATGAGCCATGGCACGCCGAAAGAATCATGAACGAGCACGGCTCAGTGAGACACAAGATACACAGGGCTCCTTATCGGCAAACTGGACACTGAAGGAGAGCCGAGCTTCCGCTGCAGCGAGACATACAGTGAGCCATAGTACACTGAAATAATCGTATGCTATAATGGACTCGAGCTCAGCTCATTTGAAAATAACACCCATTTGCATTCAATGCCCTCTTCTTACAGGGAGGTTTGAATAATAAATGGATTTATTTGCAGCGTTAAAAAGGTAGTTAAAACATAATTCTGAAGTAGCTAGTAAGTAGGTAGGCTATTAAGTTATACTATTTATTAGTTTAATGAATCTTAATATTATAACATAGTTGACATTTGACAATTAAACTCGACTCTAGCCTGCCCTATGATTATGAGTTATGCTCATGACCACTCAAAAGTACCTGTATTATATTGGGAAGAACGGCTCAGTATTGTCTCAGTTCATATGTCACATCGTTGCACAAGACTTCCATCATATGTGGACAGATGCAATAACTTAACCAACAGTATGTTGAATCAGAAAACCAGCGGGCTACTGTACATCTCGGGTAGCCCATACAAAATATGGCGATTTAAAAAATCTTCATCTGATAGACAAATACATATTTTCAAAAATGACTGAGCGAGTTGTCGTGCGGTTAGTATCGCGTAGCTATGCGCTTGCATTCGGGGGATGGCGGGTTCGAATCCCACCGTCGGCAGCCGTTAAGATGGTTTTCCGTAGTTTCCCCATTTTCACACCAGGAAATGCTGGGACGGTACCTTAATTCAGGCCATGGCTGCTACCTTCTTAATCCTAACATTTCCCACCCTGCGTCGCTGGAAACCTTCGATATATTAGAGTAACTAGCATTTTTTTTTCTAAGAAAGTAGTTCATAGTATGAAGACCAGATGGCAGCTGCGAGCACTGAATTATGTTGCTGCTGTCTTACCAGCACATAGTACACAGATGCAGTAGGAGCGGTGAATCGGATCACTGTATCGATTCAGTAACGTGAACGGAATCAAATTAATCGATTCAGTAAAATGAATCGAATGTTCCATCACTACTGTGAGGATGGAGGTGACCTGGGATGAGGCCCCATGCTTCCGATTTTTGGAAGAGGCACCACGGTGTAATTTCTGGCGTCATGGTGTGGGGAGCCATCGGGTATGACTTCTGGTCATGACTGGTAGTGATTGAGGGAACCCTGACGGCACAGCGGTACGTCACGGACATCAAGCGTCCTTATGTGTTACTTCTCATGAGACAGTATCGTAGTGCCATTTTTCAGCAGGACACTGTTTATCCACACACGCCATGTGTCTCTTTGAACTGTGTGCATGAAGTTTAGGTTCTCCCGTGGCCGTCCAGATCACCAGATCTAACCCCCCTATAGAACATGTGTGGAACCATCTCGGACGTCAACTCCAACCCAGTGCCATTACCCAGAATATCAAGGATCATTTACAACAGCTGTGGGCCAGCTTGACTCAACAGAGGATACAACAACTTTATGTCACCCTTCCCAAAGGAATCAATGCATGAATCCAGGCCAGAGGGAATGCAACGTCATACTGATAAATGGACTCGTACTGCCAAGTTCTTTGTAAATTTCATTCGATTTTTTAATCACTGAAATAACATCACATACCCTCTAAACACGTGAATTTTCATTACATTTCCTCATCTCCTTCTGGGTGCTTCAATTTTTTTTGTCTAGTAGTGTATAATTGGGATCATACCAACGACTTATACACCATCTTCTTTACATTGCTATTACAAACCATAAATACGATCTAACCTTAGAAAGAAATCTGTAACTTTTGCTCACAACCTCCGTAATGTGATTACTCTAAAACAGATCTTCCCTTATATTAACACCTGGGTATTTACATGTGACCAGGCCCGATGACCTAGATATAACGCTTCTTTAAACAACAAGCGAACACGTTGTCAGCGCTCGGTACTCCCACCCCCATCAATACAGTAATTAAAACTGACAGGACTTTTCATCTTGGTGAAACCTACACCCTGACTTTTCACCACGTTCACCATTATACCATTGTTTGCTGACCATTTCTAAACATTGTCGATACATTTTTGCAGTCACTTCAAATCCTGTAACTGATTTGCTACTTTATATAGTATAACATCATCTGCAAAATGCCTTATCTGTGATTCCAGAAAGACAAAATTTGATCTTTCAGTCGGTATCGATTAATAGCATCAGCTCAGGATATACTATTAAAGTAGAAATGCAGATGAAGACTTCGAAGGTTAAAATCAACTCGGGGCATAATTCAAAACTAGAAAGGCAGATGTCGCTAGATGTCGTATTGTAGAAGCGATCCTAAAAGTATGTGCCTAGTAACTGAAGCAAAACCGAGCTCGATAGCTGCAATCGTTTAAATGCGGTCAGTGTCCAGTATTCGGGAGATAGTGGGTTCGAAGCCCACTGTCGGCAGCCCTGAAGATGGTTTTCCGTGGTTTCCCTTTTTCACACCAGGCTAATGCTGGGGCTGTACCTTAATTAAAGCCAAGGCCGCTTCCTTCCCACTCCTAGCCCCTTCCTGTCCCATCGTCGCCATAAGACCTATCTGTGTCAGTGCGACGTAAAGCAACCAGCAAACAAAACAAAAAAAAACAAAAAAAGAAAAAGAAAACTGAAGCAAAAATCTCCGAAACTTACCCGTATAGAATATCTAGTGCGTGCGATAGTGAATGTACTGCTAGTACGTAGTAATAAACATGTTGATATACTCATTATACTAACTAGCATAATATTGATCCTTCAAGTAAACATCGCGTATACCTACCGCTGTCAGTGAACGTCGTATTATCTAACCCCCTCTAGAGTGTATTTTTCCTCTCTTCCAAAATAAATTAAGTTAGCACATCACCATTCTCTGACAATCAAAACAAGGCTGCCGAGTCTTGCCTGTCACATTTCCATCACGCTAATGGTATTTAATACCGAAGAGCTTCCAACATGCAGAACAGGCTTGTATGGCGGTCATACTTTGCTTGTTTGCTTGTTGCCGGCGTAACCTACACCGGTGCAGTTAAAACTTGAGAATGGCTCTCTGGGGAACAAGGCCCAGTGCTCACGTTAAACAACAAGTGCCTCGCATGACCGCACGGGCCAGCAATTTGATACTTGTGTGTGTACAGTAGTTATATTCAGTATAATGAACTTGACGTAAACATGGTCCGAACTTGGGTCTCTAGGGCGAGAGTCGAACTGTAGTACTATAAAATTAAAGCTGCACACATTCTCATTGCTTTGTACGCCAGTGTGTTATATTACAAACGTACAGTTTTGAGTCTGAAGTTAGCATACAAATTTTAACTTTAAACCTTTTAATGGTACGTTGTAGGAATTTTCGTTATGAAAAGGGTAAAGTTTAAAAAGTTATCGCCAATTCATATGTACTAAGGAATTACCAAGCTGAGACGATAAAAGACGTTCATCCGGAAGGACGTGGATTCGGTTCCACGTCAGAAAGTCGAAAAATTTAGATCCGAAATGTCCACTTTCGGAAAGGCACGTAGTTCACTCAACGTAAACCAAACTGTAGGTAGCATATTAATTCATACGGGGGGGGGGGGGATGATGGCCAGCCATAGGGCTAAGCACTCCGTATTTTTTGTGTTTTACCCCCTTGGGTGGGGGATGCAGACGAAGAAAAACCCACGGTACCCCTGCCTGCCGTAAGAGGCGACTAAAATGGGTGACCAAGGAATGATCGAATCAGAACCATGAGACTACTTGTAATTAGTACAATTACGCAAGGAACACCATGGGTCGCCTTTACTCGAGAGTAGTACCACTATGTTAGGTAATAACAATTTCGTGTGGCTATTTCTAGCCGAGTGCAGCCCTTGTAAGGCAGACCCTCCGATGAGGGTGGGCGGCATCTGCCGTGTAGGTAACTGCGTGTTATTGTATTGGAGGATAGTGTTATGTGTGGTGTGTGAGTTGCAGGGATGTTGGGACAGCACAAACACCCAGTCCCCGGGCCATTGAAATTAACCAATGAAGGTTAAAATCCCCGACCCGGCCGGAAATCGAACCCAGGACCCTCTGAACCGAAGGCCAGTACGCTGACCATTCAGCCAACGAGTCGGACACTATGTTAGGTACAAAATAGGTTTGTGATCAGTAGCAACAGAGTGTGAATCAGGATGGGATTTACAGTACCCGTGATTAGTACCGCTATATGTGGAACACCGTGGGCTTATGCTGCCTATAATTAGTACCATTATGTGAAAAACACCACGAGACTGGGCGTTGCCTGTGATTATTACCACTATATGAATGACACCGTAGGTCTGCGCTGCCTATGATTAGTACCCACTATGTAAGGAACACCACGGGATAGTACGGGTCCCTGCGATTAGTACACCTGTGTGAGGAACACCATAGGTTTGCGCTGACTGTAAGTGGCGCCGCAATGAGAGAAACACCATAGGTCTGCTTTACATGCGCATATTTCATTACCTGTGAGTAGTACCATAATGTGAGGAATACCGCGAGTCTACACTACTTTTGATTAGTACCGCAATATGACAAGTACCATGGTTCTCCTTTACTAGCTATAAGTACCATTGTGAGGGGCCGATGACCTGGATTTCGGACCCCTTTACACAGCAAGCATCATCGATTCAGGATTGTGCTTTAGAAGCAGTCCCTTGGTCAGTAATACTAATGTGTTATGATGGTCTCTGGCAATGTGAGGCACTGCGGGTCGGATCCAATGATTGTTTTAAATTCATATTCACCCATTCATTCTTCATCATCACTTTTTTTTTTTTTTTTTTTTTTTTGCTAGTTGCTTTACGTCGCACCGACACAGATAGGTCTTATGGCGACGATGGGACAAGGAAGGGCTAGGAGTGGGAAGGAAGCGGCCGTGGCCTTAATTAAGGTACAGCCCCAGCATTTGCCTGGTGTGAAAATGGGAAACCACGGAAAACCATTTTCAGCGCCGCCGACAGTGGGGTTCGAACCTACTATCTCCCGAATACTGGATACTGGCCGCACTTAAGCGACTGCAGCTATCGAGCTCGGTCATCATCACGTTTAGAATTCTGGTCAGTGGATGATTTTGGACTTTTAAATTGTCATTATATTTCGTCTCATTTCGTATCATTAGGGGCCGATGACCTAGATGCTAGGCCCTTTTAAACAACAAGCATCATCATCACCACCATCATCATCATCTTCATTTTTTGTGTTTTATAATATCTGAAACCATCTCCTTTCAATTTCGAGTCAGTTAATACTGTTACCATACGTTTTCTCTTTCAGGTAGTTTGTAAATTCATTTACTCAGAGTTAGTTTCGATAGACTGAAGAGCCTAACAGCTATAAAAATTTTAAAAATCCAAGCACTCTGTACTACTATTGAGGTTACGGATTGTGAAAGCCTTTAACTTCCACTGGTTCAAGGTCCATCATGGCATTTACTTTTACTTTGGCTTTTAAATTTTGTTAATATATAATTTACACCTGTGGATTAGAATCCAATCCAGGGCCTCTCAAGGTGCATGCACCAATGCATTACACGGCGCAAGGTGCAGAAGACGACTTCGCTAGGTTGACCAGAGTGCGGACCCCCCACTCCTCGATTTTGAACAATAGCGCTGTCTCTCTCCTTCTCCACGCCTGTCTCGCTCGCTCCACCTGTCTTCCCCTCCCTCACTTGCTCTGCAATGCTCCTCCATCCGAGCAGAGTTGAGCCGAGCTTAGCCGAGACAAAACGTTAGTCCGAACTGCAAACTTTCTCTACTTTATCAGGCACTTTAATTAAGGATATTTGCAAGAAAATGGAGCAGAACTGTGAGTAGTGGGAGCATGGTAGCAAATTAGAGAATATCACAAAATGTGGCCACAGTTCATATTTACATGTACCGAAACAACAGAATGAACATAAGTGAGAGCGATCATCAAGGACGGATAGTATGTGGAAAATATTTCACACCTCAATAACAGATACTGAAATGAAAAAATCCACACCCTGTTCCCAGCCATTCGGCCGGGCCAGGAATGTAATGAATGAAGTCCCCATCCAGGTGTGAGGATAGGAATTGTGCCGGCTGCCAAAACCTGTCGCACTCCTCTGGGGCAATGATTGATGACCGACAAATGAAATGAAGTGAAATGATATTGGAGAGAGTTGCTGGAGTGAAAGATTGCTGGGAAAACCATAGTGCCCGGAGGAAAACCTGTCCCGCCTCCACATTGTCCAGCACGAATCTCACATGGAGTGACCGTAATTTGAACCACGGAACCCAGTGGTGAGTGACCGACGCACTGCCGCCTGAACCATGGAGGCTCGCATAGATATTGAAATGATAATTTTTAATCTTGCTAAAATATCGAATTTTAACTAATTTATTTTTGCTGTTTTTGCATTTAAGAATTTCAGTATTTGCAACACAAATGTCTCTCAGTGGTATAGGTAACCAAAATAGGATTTTGTGATAAGCAGAGCTGCAGTCCAAAATTTTTTATAAGGTATACTCTAAGTCAGAGCATGACATGTCCCGGATGCCTCACCACCCTGGCCTTTAAAATTAATGGTCTCCAGCTAGTTGCAACAAGCTTCTCTCAATTTAATATAAATTAGGCATTCAGAAGGAATTTTATGATGACAAAGAAAAAGTCCACATTTTAATGCAGTAGTTGGAGAAAATTTGCCTACACAGTAGTTAACTATTGGACCTACTACCATCTATTTATTAAAAAACAATCCAAAGTGCCTCTTTTGATTTGCGATCACACATTTCACTGACACAAACTCTTGAATTAGTGTGCGTTACAGTACGGTGGTTTTGTAGTCACGTATTCATATATTTCTCAGATTTAAATCGGTCATCTGGAGAGGCATTTGAATGTATAAACATATGATTGGAGACGTAAGCAACGAACAGTGATGGCTAAGGTTCGGATGTTAGGGAAAAGTCATATTTCTTACCTGACGTCATTTTACCCGCAATCTGAAAAACTGTGAATAGTGGCTTTCTGACCACCATTTAAAGCAATTTGATTTTGCATATAAATGCATACAATGCATATTTGTATTGCTTTGATCATATTTTGCTTATTTTAGTGGTATTAGGTCACATTTGGTTTTATTTTGAGCATTTTTGTTCAAGTCGAAGCGCCTTTACAACAAGGTACATGATATCATAGGTTGACATATTTAACAATAGTAATTAAGTCAATACGGACCATTGGTGTCCGTCATTGTCAAGCTAATAGATACGTTTAATGTTAGCAATGATCTAATACTTGCTTACTATCCCTAAAATGTTAAAGTTATATTTTATCTTTTCTCAATCTTATATAGCTAGTTTTAGGGCATATTTGCTTGCATATTTTTGTACTTCTTGAGGTCATAAACTTCCGAACCTTAATTATTCATCAAGCTGAAGCTTCGATGTTCGCGATTACGAGCTTACCTGAAGAGTTGAAACTCACTGACAATGAGAAAATTAAAACAGAAAAGATGCCAATGTAGCAAGTATACGCAAGAAACCAGAAGGTATGAGTGGAGTTAAGCGGAGGGCATACGGCGTATACACGCGTGAACCCTCGACTACAGATCTGGTGATAAGGTAGCAATCAATATATCCAAAGATTTATAAATGACACACAATTCGTGAATACTCGAAAAATCACTGAAATTTAAAAAAATCGCAAGAAGATTCCTAACATATTCGTAGAATGAATCATTACCGAAGGGAAGTACTTTGATTGAAATATTATTGAAATTTATTTAAAGTCTTTGATCACGAGAATATAAAGCGAAACATTACATTAAAAATGAGACAATAATAATGATGTGATATGGTATAGAGAGTTTGAATATTCTGTACAGTGGTCTGCCCTGGTTTTTATACCCCGATGAGCATTAAGTATATTTTGTTTGTATTGGTTAAACTTTAGGACATGGTAATTTCTGCACTGGTGGGCTGTTTAGTGAGATTTTAACAAAGTTCTGGAGCAGGAACTTTGCTTTTCACAAAGGATTTTAAAATTTTGGAATTTTTCTTTAGTAATTTCACTCTAAATCATTACCTTATTGTGTTAGAATATCATACGTGCATGTTCCAGGAGAAGTACCTATTGTACAAGAATTTCTGAATCACGGATCCAGAAGTGAGTGACTGACAAATCTACTGCCAATCACTGCCTTAATCCTTCTGCTGACATCTGATTGATGGAGGATGGAAGCTCTTTGGTTGTTAGACCAAACATGAAGGGAGTGCATTTCTTCTGCTCTTCCCTAACAACATCTCCTCTCCACACCCCACACTCGTAATCTCGTGAGACCAAGTTCCACTACCATGGAGGGATGCTTACAGATTTACGCTTTCGCAGCCCCCAGTTTCACGCTATCCTTCCTTCCATCTTACGCGGCTCCTTAAGTGCACGGAGAGGGGTGAGGCCTACTAATAGCTCTCACTGATAGAGAAAACACTGCGACAGAAAATAGAACTGCCGACATGCAGACATGTGTCGATGACATGTTTACTGAGTCAACACTTGCGCAAAGTGAGGGGAAGAAACGACATTCGTAATCTGGTATCTGTTTTATGTACCCCTTAAAATCACTGTTACTTTCTGGATTATCATCGCTGTCGACTTCTTCCCTTTTTTCATCTAAGGACTGTATTCTGTCGAACACCGACTTGCATCATTGTAAAAGAATTTGATGTTCTTTAGCCAGGGATCGATTTCATTGACTACTGAAATGTTGTTGATGGTTTAGCACCACCTAAACCAAACGTATGGGGCAATTTAAGGTTAAATCAATAGACGTAAAGAATTTTAACCTCTACGGTGTCTGTGCGGACTCCAAAGATTTGCTGATGGGAACCGACCAAAGAGTTAAATATGTTTGTCAATTGTATATTTTTGCTTTAACTATGTCCCTTAGCTTCGAAAAATTTAAGGAATGAATTTCCTCTTCCGGTGGTGGACATGGCCCTGAAGTTTACTCACCCTATACGAAAAGTGAGTACCAGGTTTATTCCTAAGAGCAAAAGCGGCGGGGTTCATGGGGAACGTGTAAGTGACTACTAGCGCTAAAGGTGGCGAAACAGTGAGGTAGTTTGCAGGCCATGCTGGATTAACTAACACACGACTGTGGTCTTGATTGATGGGAATATTTCTTATTTGTCTGAATAATACTATATTGTAACACGTAATTTACATATAGAGGCAATGGGGAACGTCCTCTTCGTGCTAAATGATACTGTTATGTCTTGAACTGCCTTAATTCAGAATTATAGCGATCTTAGTGTAAAGTTCTTCGCGTTCAATACGAAAAATAAAGAAGACAAAAATGGATATTGGCAGTGAACAGAATTTAGTATCTTGAAATAATAACGGAAATATAATTTATACAAAATTGATACCTTGAGAATATCAGTGGGATAAGTCATTATTAAAGCAGGCATTAAAACGTCTCATAATTTCCTTGTCCTTGTTTATTACAACGATAAATTCATATAATCCGATAATTAATTTTGTGCTGATTCCAGCTTTTACTCTTCCCCTAAATAAATCCAAATTCCTTCCTGCGAAAAATAAAGGGAGTCATGACTGAATTTTGAAACTTCTTTAGTGCCGATTCTATTTTTACCAAATGTATGTTTCACATTTAGGTACAAATAAACACATATTTTACCAAATTTGAGATATGTAGATCTATTGATACAAACATTTTTTCAGTTTTTCTTTTACAGTACTAGCAAGATACCTGTGCTTTATTACGTTTTAAAATTGAAAGTTACCGTTCAAAGTTTAAAATTTTGGAAAGTCCACTGTCGGCTAGCCTGAAAAATGCCCTCAGTTCATACGTCAAATGGTTTTGGAGGAATGATTATTTTCGAATCTAACACTCATTTGAACACAATTCAAATCGATGTTCAGTAAATTTGGACTTTTCACATGCATAATACATACTTTCAATCACTTATAGGAAATATAGAATCATCAAACTCTTCACGAAAATTGGCCCACTCAGTAGCTATATGTGAACCAAATGCTATGTATGTAGCTGTCACATAATTATCCGAAAAGTAATGCAGTGTGAGATAATCTTACAAAAACTTTACCCTGTTCAACGTTTCTAATTCAATCTGACCCAAGAATAGATGAGATACTATAGGACCAGCCATTTAGGCCACTAAATCCGGCGTCTAATGGTACAATCCTTTGTCGATATGACGTACGTTTAGCAGCAGTTAATTTGTAAGTGAAAGTCTACAATATTGTAAACACGCATATACTTTCGTATGTCGATCTATATATATTCCCTGATGTCAATTTGTATCGATCGAGAAAGGGTGTGTCTGCTATTGAAATCAGTACTCCCCACACCAACTTTGACTGGTAGTACGAACGGGTTCCTTCTCCAGCTCCTGTGTAACTGGCATTAGTAAGGAAGGCCTACCATTTTAATGAATAGTTCACTTCTCGATTTGACTTGCAGAAGGCAAGGGAGCATGCAATTTTGTTTACAACTCCCCTACCCGATTGTGTTCGGCAGTAGGCAAGGCTGCCCGCCATTATAATGATAACTGCGCAACTCAATTTCGACTGATAGTAGGGTAGTTGCCTGCCATTATAATAAAAACTCCTCAACTGTTATCTGTCTGGAAGAAGGAAAGGGGGCTGACATTGTAACGAAAACTTCCCAAATCGATTGTGACCGAGCAGAAGGCAATGGGGCCTGCAATAAATGTAAACTTCCCAACTCGATTGTGAATGGCAGTAGGCAAGTGAGCCTGCCGTAACAAACACTTTACACTGGAAACAACGTACGGGGACCTCCCCATGCTGTTTCTCGGATAACGCTAAAAGATATGCAATTTTAAAACAATGTTATTGACTGTACGTACAGTATTTACTTCGATATATGAATACAATGTAGAATACCGCAGCGAAGCACGGGTACATTTGCTAGTTATTATTAAAAGTATAGAAGGTCATAATATAACATCGAGAACAAGTCTTTGTGAAGTATTTAGCTTCTAATATGAGCCACGTAGGGGAAAGCGGAAAGTGGTCGCATTAAATCCGTGATCTTTACTCATTGACCTCTCGTGAAACTACAACAGCAGTTTCGGGAACTTTGGCTGCGATGCTTCCACCAAAATGCAAACAAGCCGATGTGGATTACCCACCATTAGAGATATACTCAAGGGCTGATGAAAATAGAACCTGTATGTTTACGGCGAGACTAGAGATAAGTGTGTGATAGTTGCATTCACTACGTAGGACCTATTGTTGTTTTGAAGAGGATAGTTTTCTTAGACAAAGATAATGTGTATAAATAAAGCGCTTTTAGCAGAGTAGCAGGATATACAGTAGGTAGAAATAATTTAGATAGGTATCATGAAAGTAGGCCGACAAGTACCTCACTATCAGCCTCCCCCCACTTCGAATGAAACAAGCCCGTGTCTACGCGGCAGTGAACAATAATGGCTTGCGGACCTGAAAGAAAAATGTATAATTAGCCCATCTTAGTCAATACACAAGTGTGTCTTAAAAGAAACTTTAAGAAAAATCACATAATACTTGTTCAATTCGGCTTTCTAATAAATAAAAAACACACACACACAAACAGCTCCAGCAATAATAAATTTTGATATGCACAGTAATTAATGAAATTTTACCTAAAAGGCAAGAAAGGGTGATAATTTCGTGATTAATGAGGGTAAACATGAATAAAGTCTTAAGACAACAAAATACAGCCGAAGGAGGTGGCCTTGCGGTTAGGTCGGTAGATAGTGGTTTGAATCCCACCGTCGGCAGCCCTGGATATGGTTTTCCGTGGTTTCCCATTTTCACCAGGAAAATGCTGGGGCTGTGCCTTAATCAAAGCCAAGGCGGATGCTTTCCAATTCCTATCGTTTTCCCATCCTTCGATTCGTTATACTTTAAACAAGTAATAAAAATAAAAAAATACGAAATTCAGTCTACTTTATGCAAAGATATAGAAGCGGCACACCTACTAAAGGACTGAAAACACATATAGATTAGAAAGACATACGCAAAATTAAATTGAATTTTACATTCATGTTATTAAGAGTCGTTGGGAGAAACAGGGGAGAAGACGAAACTAGAAATGAAAAAGAAGTTATATGTAGCTAAAGCTGAAACCAATTCTATGTTTCCCTGAAGGTCAGCTTCTCCTCTGTTGTCTCCAGTGTGGTTGACGATCCCTTCACGACAACGTGGCGCTTCAATTCCTGATGGCGATATGGTTGGACAGCATTCGCCTTGGCAAGTACGGTATGTATGAGCCAAGGATTATTTAAAGCTTAAACAACCAAACATGAAAATTAATATTTAAAAGCGTATTTATGCAGTGCCTTCAGAAGCACATTGACATTAACGCTAGTAGTCCGCAGCATCACCTTTACGCACCACCCTCTTCATTAAATCATTCAAAATATTTTTATGTTCTTCTGCTTCTTCTATAGGCTATACCTACAGTATGTCACCAAGGATTGTTTTCTCTACATTAACGTTAGAATTATTGTTTCTCTTTTATTCTAAATTGTGATTTATTACTGAATTTGTACCGTGTGATATTCTTTTCCACTGTGTCAAACTCAATCGTTTGAGGAGGAATGAATAAGTAGAAAAAGTCAATAGAATAAAATAGAATAAAATAAAATAGAATAGAGTTGAAGAGAATAGAATAGACCCATCCCCTAGTTTCGGATCACCTGAAAAATACATTACTCCATTAAACTACTTCAACCCAACTTCTAAATTGTAGTTTTTTAACGTTTATTAATTTACTTATTTTTTTCCTAGAACGCTAACAGAGTTTTACTAGGTCAAACAAATACCTGCCCTCCCTAAGTTGTATTGGCGCTTACTTTTGTATCACAAGTCATTAAAGAGAGGTCCTACAACAAAAACGAACATTTTGAATGAATGAATGAATGAATGAATGAATTATTTCATGATTGAATTGTATGCATGAATTGACTGAGTTCCTGCATATACAGGTTCTTTTTTTTTTTTACCTCGCTCCGCAGTACCACTCACAACACGGCACGGCTGGCGCAATGACGCTACATCGCTAGCCGATATAATGAGTGCTTTTCCTCCCCACTACATCGCGGCAAATCACACGTATAGAAAGCCATTTCTCGTGAAACTATTAGTCTAAAACCTACCTGGCATTATATTTGACGTTCAATATATTGTCCCTCAGCTTTAGAACACGCCTGACACCTAGTAAACAGGTTTGTAGACACTCGGCGAATCTCAGCCCGTGTCATGTTCGAAATAACTTGTGTAATGTTCCCTTGTAGTTCTTCTCTTGTGTGATGGTTGCTCACATACACTTTCCCCTTCAGAATCCCCCACAGTTAATAATCACAGGAATTTAAATCAGGAGATCTATGGGGATAATTAACCACATGAACTTCGAAAACTTCCCGTATCTTGCATGAAGTAACTATTACTCCTTCTTCCGTCAGCTCTTGAAAGAATGGTCTGAGAATGAGGTCTATATATCGATCAGCATTATTGTTTCACGGAAAAATACAGGCCCTATAAAACTCTGCGAGCACTTACTGCGCACCACACTCCTATCTTTACATCATGAAGTGGATGGACATACAGCTGGTGGGGATTTCCTGCACACCAGTAGCGATTGTTTTACTATTTACATGGCCACTTAAGTGTAGCCATGCCTTATCACTATAAAATAAAACTTCTAGGTCAACATACACATCCTGAACTGACTAAATCAACCAGTTACAGTACCGAACCATAGCGAAACTGTCAGTTCCTCTTACATTTTGGGCAGGGGTGGGTTTGTACTGTTTGGCTTTTGACAGTTTTGTTGCTTTCTGAGCAGAAAATAATGACATATTAGCTTGTACGGCGAGACGCGACAGGGATTTTGTTGGAGTTCTTTCCAAGAGAGCTCCTATTTCACCAAGCTTTTACTCTGTTAAAACGGTTCATCTCTTGCGTGATTTCTTGTTAAGAATAGACACAGAGGTGCGGACCTTCTTGACTAATTTACGCACCGTACTCCCATGGGTAGCAACCTCCAAGACATTTGTGCATGAATCGAAAGCGGCACTCTGCTTCGCATAACAAAACACAATGAATACACGCTGTTCTACTGTATTCATCACTCGTTAAATACACGATAACTTTTGTATTCCTACAATAACTATGATATTTTAAAGCAAACATATTGAACACGCTACCAATACCACAGGCGTTAAACTAAACTATTGCTGCGAAGCAATGGTTATTGCTACCATACTGCATTCGATCATATTAGCCGGTCATGAAGCAATATATCTCTCTGGAAATGAGTCACCCGGCCGCGCTACCGCCTTCCGTGCATGTTCCCCTGACACTCTGAGCGAGCTAAAAAAATAGTACCCGGTATATATATCTGTCAGCAAAAAACTGTATAAAGGAAATCCACTGCGAAACGTATCAAACATTAAATATCTAGGGATCAAGCTGCAAAGCCGAGGGGACACATACGACCTACATATCAGAGTACACGCCTCAACAGTCAAGATGACAGTAAATAGTATAAAGAATCTGAGGAAACTATATAAAGAATCTGAGAAAACTATTCCCGGAGACGGCGATGACAATATCCCGCCTGAAGATTGCGCCAATTATGACCTACGGATTAGAGGTGATATGGAAGAACCAAACACTAGAAGACATAGAAAAAAGTCAAAGCTCACTTCCTGAAAATAGTTCTAAGTCTATCAAAGTACACACCCTCATGCCCCACCTACGTGCTAACAAAGGTAACCTAGACCTGCTCCTGCCAGGCACCGAAGCCTACAGAGATCTACTAAGAGATAAGAAGAAACAAGAGATATTGCCGGAGTTCTTTGCCACAGACGCGATGATCTACAGGGAGTGGACTGAAGCCAGATACGACCTACGACATATCAGAACGATAGTAGCAGTCCATAGTGCGCCGTACCCTGACGGCTCATGTGAAATATTAAATTATATTTTTTGGCATATCAAACAGTATTATAAACGTGCACTGCAGTCAGGCATTAGAAGAGTAGCAGATTACAGTTGAGACTGGAAGCCCAGGAGACATGCAGTAATATCGCGGGACAATTGCGCAAAGTTTTCCAGTGACCGTGGGAAACGTCCAATTTTACTCAGAGTCAGCACAGCCCAGCGCGTGTAGAGATCGTTAGGCCACGAGGTGTGTTAAGCCAACTGGAGAGCGAGGGGGTGGCTATTAGGAATACTGGACAGCGCAGAGTTAAAATTTCAGGATGACCAACATTGTTCTACGTGTGGTGTGTTCAGCAAGAAAGAGTGGTCAGTTCTGTAATTTGAGGCTTTTACACAGTATGAAAATTGTCTGAGCCGTAATCTGGTTATCATAAGTGTATCTGATATTAATTTCAGCGGATTACAAAGACATTGTGTGAAACAATAGCTCTGATTGGCTGAGCATTTGAATTTCTAGGGAATCCCCTAGCCATAACGGAGTCTGCTTAGTTACTTAAGCGCACCACCTAGGTGCACCTGTTGGGAGCGTTCTCCTTTTTTGGTGTGCGGTCGAGTAGTGAGGATCGCTCCGTTCTCCTTTCTTTGTGTGTCGTCGAACAGTGAACATCAGGGTGATACTTCAGTGTATGCTGGAAGCGTAATTGCAGCCACGTGGGCAGGAGTTAAACTTTGTACGGTCGTACCGACCCAAGACAGTGTATTTGTGAACAGTGTTATGTAAACTGTGCGCAGTCATAATTAGCCAAGTGCGCTATGTCACAAATTCGTGTATTAATGGAACAGACTGTAATTTCTGCCGCAGACTGGTAATCGAGCGAGAGACGCTTATCCGTGTATTACTTTTGGGCCGGTCGCGTTTCGCGAGAGACTGTTCGAATCGATCCGCGGGCCGCTCCTAGTGACAGTGTTTAAACCCCTAATATTTACTGTATATTGTGAACGTGTTGCTGGTGTTACTTAATTCACGTTGGCTTGTAATTACAGCCGACAGAGGGTCCAACGTACACAGAGAGTGGAAAAGAAATATTGACCAGAAATTTGTGTGTTGCTGTTATACAGGAAATAGCTTCAAGAAGATGGCATCGCCCATAAAGAAAGAAGATTGGATCCATATGTTGAGACTCTGATGATCATGGAGTAGATTCTCATGACAGCGGGAATGTGACTCGCTGCAGATGTCCTGGGAGATGCCAAGATAAGACGCATGTAATTTGTTTAAATGGCAAGCTATGTGAATTGCGATTAATAGTAGTGAGGCTTAGATTAGGGATTTTCTTTAGTGTAATTTCAGCCCGACGGTATGTGTTCATTTTATACTTGTGCTATTGTCAATACGGACAGGTCGGGATTGCTTGCTTTATTTGTCTTTCTTTTACTTCATAATTAGCTAGATGGGATATTGAGGGAAATTATAGGTCTTGATTTTATTTGTGTGAATTATGCATGTTATCTAGCTTAAGGTTATTCTTGTTTTTAGTTTTGATAGAAATAGAAGGATTAGATAGCTGAAATCATCAATATCCCGAGTTACACACTCGCAGCGTCGAGACAAAAATTATATTTATTTTTATATAGAGAGATTAGTGACAGATAGGGTGCTTGCTGCTTGCATTACAGGTGCTGTGAGACGTGTGAAGCTGTATGTGCACCGTTGATTATAATAGGTCATTTTAATATAGGTTGGGAACTGTTTTGAACAATGATTAGACAGGGAATCGAACCCTGATTTGTAATGAGAAGGCTGATGATATTAAAGGATATACGTGAGAATTTAGTGCATGATGAAATGTGTGTGAAGTCAATGATGCGGGCAGTGTGCATGCCTGGAAATGTTTTGAGAAATATGGGAAGCTAGAATAGGCTTGTGATTGTATTATGGAATATTATTGAGAATTACAGTTGCCGTGAATTAAATGTCAGGCCCAGTGGTTATCACACGTGTGTTGAGAAATATAGTAGCATGCAGGCAATGTGTTCGTTTTGTATGTGAGTCTCCGAGCAGCGGTTGAAATATTACCTTGCTATGAAGGTCAGTTTATCAGCCGAAGCAATACCATACTTGTGAAGCGAAGAGCGATTTCCGTAATGTAATTTCGTCAAAACGTGACCAATTTCCAAGAGTAGATTTGAATTTTTAATATTCTTTTCAGCTGTTTGCCAAGCAGGAAATCTGTAGTTGACGAAGGGCGCTACCCTGCGCGCCGATGCAGTAAGGTGAACGGGTTGGTTACCCGTTGCTTTCCTTGTCTTTATAGAATTACATTGTTTGTTTCTTTTACAGGATTGTGTATTTGTGTGATGTTATTGGGACTTTTGGTTTGTTGTCTTGTTGATTAATGGGTTGATGATTAAGGTTAATCTAATCGAAACCGACTTTCAACCTATTAGGTCGTGGTACGTACATTTAGTACCTCCCGGGAGGTTGTGGGTTCGGATCCCACTGGTGTCTGGTTGGCCATTTTTGTTCTGTACTTAACATCTCTTCAACACGTACTAAATGTACGTAACACGACCTAATAGGTTGAAAGTCGGTTTCGATTACGATGCGGTCGTGAAAATTCAATATTCAAGGTTAATCTAGTTCCGACTAGACCTTTGGTGAACCGCGTTTCACGTCGAGTCAGTGTAGTTTTTTAAGTTTTCCACCCACATGATCCAGTGTAAATACTTTGATTATTTTAGCTTGTTTTGATTGTTGTGAATATACAGTAGGGAAATGTCACTAGTATTTTTCGTATTTCATATCGTCATGTCCCGCTACGTCCAATTTTAGACCACGTTTAGATGCGCTTATCGCAGCAACCTTCCCTAAAGTAAACAAATCCGTAAAATTGTGATTCTCACGACGGTGTTACTCCATGTGGACAGGAAAGTTGGACTATTACGTTGATTCATAATGAAACTTCTCAGTATTTAATTTTTAATTGGAATTTTCATTTCTCATTTTATTTGTTTTGCGTTGATAATGAATGTTTGTTTTCCATATTTCCTTGGTTGAATTTAATTTTATTTCATTGCCGGTTTCTGGCCTTTTCTAATTTGACTTCTATCCTGTGAATTGTAGTACCGTTCGGGTTATTTGCTGCAATAAACTTTTCTTACCCTATATTAGTGTTTCTCATTCGAGATAAACCTCCATTATTCCTGTCATGATACTTAAGAGTTAAGTTTTAATCTTCAAATTTTAGACTTACCCGCAACAACTTAACCCATTTCTCTAACCACTTCAGTTATTCGGATGTTTACTCAGGAAATGGAGGCATCGTCCTAGAGGGTTCTTACTCCTGGGCACGATACAATAGGGTACACCACCGAATATGCACAACAGAGAAGACAACTGCAAGCTATGTGGGTCAATTTGCAACCGATACCATGTAAATGTGGTGCAAAACCAGAGGAACCACACTAACAGACGTATGTAAGACACAAAATGGCCTAAATATGTTGTTGTTTGAGTCATCAGTCCATAGACTGGTTTGATGCAGCTCTCCATGCCACCCTATCATGTGCTTACTTTTCATTTCTACGTAAGTACTGCATCCGACATCTGCTCTAAAATGCTTGTCATATTCAAACCTTGGTCTACCCCTACTGTTCTTACCACCTACACTTCCTTCAAAAACCAACTGCACAAATCCTGGGTGCCTTAAGATGTGTCCTATCATTCTATTTCTTCTTCTCGTCAAATTTAGCCAAATTGCTCTCTCACCAATTCGATTCAGTATCTCTTCATTCGTGATTCGAACTATCCATCTCACCTTCAGCATTCTTCTGTAACACCACATTTCAAAAGCTTCTATTCTCTTTCTTTCTGAGCTACTTATCGTCCATGTTTCACTTCCATATTGTGCCATTTCACCGTTCTATAGTTGCAGTATTAGGAACAAAAATGGCGTTCCAGCCATTAAAGAATTAAAATAAAAGCAATTAGCAGCGGTACGAACCGAAAAGACAATAAATTCAACCGGCAATCACGGGAAGAACCACTTTTAGAAGGCGGTGCGAAAGAATGACGAGAGCGGATTATTTAAACCGATTATTGAAAAAAATCTTCCATTAGAACAAATCTCAATTCAGCACTGCATCGAAGAAAGGACGGAGTCGAGTAAAGAAACCAGTACTTATCAGATTCTTTAATCAATTATTGGAGAAAAGATCAAATCTACGATAACCCGTTTAACATCAGCTGTGATTGACACATATACGTGAGATTATAGACCAGCTGTTAGGAAACGTCAAGTTGGATCTGTACTACGTCACGGTTGGGCTCGGAACATTGTATTTGCCCGATACTGCACAACTTCAAGAGAGCTGAATTAAACGGAAAATAAGTGCAATTCTAAAAGCACGTAAAATTCACACCGTTTCGGCGAGCAAGGCAGTCGAAATAAGACGATATTTAGAGCTGTTATAAGCAAATTAGACGTACCAAGATACATAATACTTTTCGCATTAGCACTACGAAACAGATTATAGCATGTATAAATCAACTAATGCCTTGTGTTATTCTGTCCTTGACGCAATGAAGACCACTATGATGTTCTAAGAAGCTGAGGCAGAGACTACTCCGACTATGGTGGCGCTTCACGAGATTGATGACCCAGGAGGGCGGTAATCAGCTGTGAGGACGAGATGGAACCGATTACCTAAGCCGAACCATGGAGCGAGGTCTACCATCCCATGACGATTAACAGCGAGATGAAAGTCAATACCCAATAAGCAAAGTTAAGTCCCCATTTGAGTCGTGTCGTAAGTAGAAACCTTTATTCTTTTGGTTAATATATAATGTGCATTATGACATTGTGTGTGCGTAGTTAATATACGAGTGTACTTACAAGGAAATAGGTATTCATCTGAAGTTACCGTAAATCCCAGACATAGGTGTAAAATACCAGTGAATGCCGTTCGTAAGTTTGTCAATATGGTAGTGGAGAAGTGATTGATATTTTTCTTAATTTGTTGTCAGTGAAGTGTTAGAGTATTAAGAGGAAGCTAATATATATATGCGTGATGGCTTTAACAAGATAACAAGCGTAAAGATCGTATTTAGGGAATGTTTACAGTAAAATATAGTGACACAGTTTTAAGGTTACGATGTGCTGTTCTTTGATACTATGACAGTAATGATAATGATTTATATATGGGTAGGTTATGGCACATATGTTGCGTATTTGATGAAACGAGTGCTTGATTATGAATGCTACGCGATAATTGAAGTGTTAAATGGTGAATGTAATAAGCATATGAGTTGATAGTATATTATGATGGTGATAGTTATTGTTATTTAGGAAGTTGTTCATAGTATTCTTCGAGAGATGGTAGTATGTGTAGGTTGCACATGCTAAGGTATATGTATTGAAACGTACTGTTTCCGATCGCTATTTTATTCCCTAATATATATAATACAGATTAGGATACGATCTCAATGCCATCACTATAGAATTAATTGAGTAAGTAGGATCATCAGAAGAGCCGAGAGGCCACCTACGTCAATATTTAGGCCTTCACTGACATATCTACGATTATTTTCATGCATTCTCACATACGGCAATTTAACTTATGATTTTATGGGAGCAGTTTAACACATCACTGGTAACTTAGTCTTTCATATGTGGATTTTAGATGAAGATAGAGTCTTCCTATGTGTCAATTTTTCCACCTACGGTATTATTTCGTTGGAAGTTAAGTAAATACACTTGGTAATGCTATATTAAGTCATATACGCACTTTAATTGAATTTCAACCATGAATTAAAATAATAATTGAATGATTTAGCCACATAAACCTTACAATGGAATTAATTTGAGATTACTTACGACTTAAAGTGGACTTAGATTTGCTTATATGGAGGTCAGTTAGTATGAAATATGAAACATACGAAAATTTGAAATATCAACTAGTAAAAATCCCTAATGGACAGACATTAATTTCTCACACGATTTTCCTACTGTGCGTGGACATTGATGTGAAGTATTCAGCCGAGTGATATGCATCTCTTTAATTGCATGTGAATTTAGGTTCAGACGATTGGATTTTGGTAATTTTGAGAAGCAACCTAGCTTGATATGGAAAGATTCCAAATCTTAATTAATTAATTAATTGAATTATTGGCCACTTTCTTTGCGTTTTCACATTTTCAATTGAAACCCAATTTAAACATTGTATATAGTAGGAAGTATAGCTTGTTTTTCTTAAATCATTTGGATGCATCCAATTATTTTAATTATGTTGAATAATTTTATTTGATTATATGATTTATTTATTTTCTTTCATTTATTATCCTTGGATACTACCTAATTATGACACAATTTTTTTGACAGGCCAGGATTAGGACATAGATAAATGAGGCCTGATTTTATTTCTTTTTATGTTAAAGGTTTCTCTAAACCTGTTTTCTCCAATGCTACATAATGACATCATTTAGAGATGCTGATTGCGTAGGAAACCAGCCATAGTGTATAAATAATTTTTCAAGATACTCTACCTTTATTTTAAATCATACTTAGACCAATTTATTAATAAAAGCTGAGTAGTGAAAACATTAAAATTCTTTCAATGTCTATTTAGAATAAGTATTAGATATAAGCTTATAATGACTAATTCTGATCGTGATTATGATGATGACATATACGGAATTCTTGACAAGCCATGATAATCTGATTTTTACGATAAATTCCGGTATCATACAAATACGGTATCCGACTGATAGCGTGTTGAAGACGTTCATCTACGTAGGTTGGGATTTACTGTAGGCCATCGGCATACTTTCTCACGCGGAACTCACAACCCAGCAATATTTAGTAGATGGAGTTGTTATTAAGAGCTAGTCTGGAACTCGTGTATCCCCACCTGGACGCGGGAGTGGTGCAATATAATGCCACGCTCCACACTAATATCTTCAAAAAATATTTCTAATTCCTATATCAATGTTTGAAGTAGGCAAATTTATTTTCTTAAGAAAGCTCTTCATTGCTTGTGCTACTCTGCATTTTATGTCCTCCTTACTTCTATCATTGTTTGTTATTTTACTACCCAAATAACAATATTCATCTACTTCCTTTAAGACTTCATTTCGTAATCTAATATTTCCTGCATCATCTGCCTTCGTTCGACTGCACTCCATTACTTTTGTTTTGGACTTATTTATTAGCATCTTGTACTCCTTACCCAAAACTTCGTCCATACCATTCAGCAGCTTCTCGAGATCTTCTGAAGTCTCAGATAAAATAACAATATCATCGGCAAATCTCAAGGTTTTGATTTCCTCTCCTTGGATTGTGATTCCCTTTCTAAATCCCTCTTTGATTTCCTTTACTGCCTGTTCTATGTAAACATTGAAGAGGAGGGGGACAAACTGCAGCCTTGCCTCACTCCATTCTGGATTGCTGCTTCTTTTTCAAAGCCATCGATTATTATCATCGCAGACTGATTTTTATACAGATTGTAGATAATTCTTCGTTCTCGGTATCTGATCCCAATCACCTTCAGAATCTTAAATAGCTTGGTCCAATCAACATTATCGAATGCTTTTTCTAGATCTATGAATGCCATGTACGTGGGCTTGTCCTTCTTGATACGATCCTGTAAGATCAGACGTAAAGTCATGATTGCTTCACGTGTTACTACATTCCTTCTGAAGCCAAATTGATCTTTCCCAACTCAGCTTCAACTTGTTTTTCCATTCTTCTGTAAATAAAACGTGTTAAAATTTTGCAGGCATGAGATACTAAACTAATGGTGCGGTAATTTTCACACCTGTCAGCACCGGCTTTCTTGGAAATAGGTATAACAACATTCTGCCGAAAATCGTATGGGACTTCTCCTGTCTCATACATCTTACACACTAAATGGAATAACCTTGCCATGCTGCATTCCCCTAAGACAGTCAGTAATTCAGAAGGAATGTCATCAATTCCAGGTGCCTTGTTCCTATTTAGGTCTCTCACAGCTCTGTCAAACTCTGATCTCAAAATTGGGTCTCCCATTTCATCAGCATCATGAGCCTCTTCTTGTTCGAGAACCACATTATCTACATCTTTACCTTGATACAACTGTTGGATATGCTCCTGCCGTCTTTCTGCTTTGTCTTCTTTCCCTAGAAGTGGCTTTCCATCTGAGCTCTTAATATTCATACACCTAGATTTCCTTTCTCGAAAGGTTTCCTTGATTTTCTTGTATGCAGCATCTACCTTCCCCAGGACCATACAACCTTCGACATCCTTGCACTTCTCCTTCAGCCAGTCTTCCTTAGCTACCTTGCACTTTCTATCAACTTGATTCTTTAATCGCCTGTATTCTTTTCTGCCCTCTTCAGTTCTAGCATTCTTGTATTTTCGTCGTTCATCAATCAGGTCTAGTAACTCCTGAGTTATCCACTGATTCTTAGTTGATCTTTTCTTCCTTCCTAATATCTCTTCAGCAGCCCTGCTGACTTCATTTTTCATGACTATCCACTCTTCCTCTATTGTATTTCCTTCAGCCTTTTCATTTAGCCCTTGTGCAACATGTTCCTTGAAACAATCCCTCACACTCTTTTCTTTCAACTTGTCTAGATCCCATCTTTTTGCATTCTTTCCTTTCTTCAATTTCTTCAACTTCAGATGGCATTTCATGACCAACAAGTTGTGGTCAGAGTCCACGTCTGCTCCTGGGAAACTTTTGCAATCCAACACCTGGTTTCTGAATCTCTGCCTAATCATAACGAAGTCTATTTGATATCTTCCAGTGTCTCCAGATCTCGTCCACGTATACAGCCGTCGTTTGTGGTGTTTGAAACAAGTATTGGCAAGGACTAAATTATGATCAGTGCAGAATTCAACCAGCCGACTTCCTCTTTCGTTCCTTTGTCCCAATTCGAATTCTACTACTGTATTACCTTCTCCTCCTCGGCCTACCACTGCATTCCAGTCTCCCGTCACAATTAGATTCTCGTCACTTTTTACATATTGTATTAAATCTTCTATTTCTTCATATATTCTTTCGATTTCCTCGTCATCCGCCGAACTAGTAGGCACATAGATCTGCCCTATTGTGGTGGGCATTGGTTTGGTGTCTACCTTGACAACAATAATTATTTCACTATGCTGGTCGTAGTAGCTTGCCCGCTGCCCTATTTTCTTATTCATTATTAAACCAACTCCTGCATTTCCCTTGTTTGATTTCGTGTTGATAATTCGGTAGTCACCTGACCAAAAATCCTGTTCTTCGTGCCAATGTACTTCACTTATACCAACTACATCTAACTTTAGTCTATCCATCTCCCTTTTCAGATTCTCTAATCTGCCACAACGATTCAAACTTCTAACATTCCAAGTTCCGACTCGCAGAATGTCAGTATCCATCTTCCTGAAGATCGCCCCCTCTCGTGTAGTCCCCACCCGGAGTTCCGAATGGGGGACTAGTTTATCTCAGAGATATTTTACCCGGGAGGAAGCCATCATCACTACATCATTCATACAGAGAGAGCTGCATGTTCTCGGGAGTTAGTTACGGCTGTAGTTTCCCGTTGCTTTCAGCCGTGTAGCAGTATCAACACAGCTAAACCAAGTTGAGTATTATTACAAGGCCATATCAGTCAATCATTTAGACTGCCGCCCTTGCAACTTCCGAAAGGCTGCTACCCCTTTTCGATGAACCATTCGTTAGTCTGGTCTCTCAACAGATACCCATCCGATATTGTTGCACCTGCGGCTCGGCTATCTGCGTCATTGGGACACGCAATCATCCCCACCGCGGCAAGGTCACATGGTTCATAGAGGAGGGGACTAAATATAAAAAACGCAATTCACTCGATATTGCCTCGTGTAACGTGATCTTACATCTGTATGGCCATTGGCTGGAATAAAATCTATTATTATATCCTCTCTTCCAGTCACGGATAAATAAATAAATAAATAAATAAATAAATAAATAAATAAATAAATAAAAATGAACTTGAAATGAAAAAATATCACTTAACTTTACCATCTAAATATTTGCTGGCCCCGTGGTGTAGGGGTAGCGTATCTGACTCTTACCCGGAGGCCCCGGGTTCGATTCCCGGCCAGGTTAGGGAATTTTACCTGGACCTGATGGCTGGTTCGAAATCCACACAGCCTACGTGTTTACAATTGAGGAGCTATCTGATGGTGAGATAGCGGCCCCGGTCCATAAAGCCGAGAATAACGGCCGAGAGGGTTCGTCGTGCCGACCGCACGACAATTCATAATCTTCATGCCTTTGGGCTGAGCAGCGGTCGCTTCGTAGGCCAAGGCGCTTCGGGGCTGTTGCCTTATGGGGTTTGGGTTCATCGAAATATTCAATAAATGCCCACCAAAGTTAAATATAATCAGTAATCGCCGAGTTATTCCATTTATGGACTATAAATATCGTATTCATTTTGGGCCAGATTCATTCAAAATCACCGAGTATTGATTACAAACGTGTGATGTTTCTGTCTATGTCTCCTATTTCGCTTTCAAATACTTGGTGTATTTAGTGGGCGATTGGGGGGGGGGGGTGATATGTGTAACTGGGTGGGTGTGATGTGGCTGGTCAATTGTGGATAAGGGCTCAGAAATTTATGGAAGTGCTGGCTGTTTTCTTTTCTTTTTCCCTTCCTTGAGTCGGTACGGCCATGAATCACCAAGGAAGCTCGCAGTCCAGCATGTGGTCTCCCGTTTCCCGTGTTTGAGTAAATCTTATCGGGCCATTTGTGGTTGTAGAGATGGTCCGTGAATTGCTTCGATCTGGGTAAATGGGAAGCTTTTTAAATTGTTTATAAAACTGTGTGTACTCTACTGAAACTGTAGAGATACCATACAGCAGAATACATTATTTCATGTCATATAGAGTCGACATCAAAATATACAATATTGATGCAAATGAGTGAATACATCGCTGTCTACATTAGGGATGAAGGTGAGCTTTCCCGGAACACAGCGTTGTAACAATTACTTTAATCTGAATTTAGTTTCTGTTTAAAATATATCACTTTACAAATTCGAAAATTTCAACAATTTTTTAAAGAATTGAAGGTTTAAGCCGTCCGTAAATAGGACCGTAGACCTTAAGAGGAAGAATGTGCATTTAACTTAATATAGAAATCTGTATTAATTGCGATCATTTACAGATAGGCTAATGTGTGGTCACTTCTATTCAAATTAGCATGCAAAAATTTCATTTCTAAAATTATTTATATGATAATATATTGCCCACTCCTTAGCGGAATGGTCAGTATTGTTGTCTTCTGTTCAGAGGATCTCGGGTTCTGTTCCCGGCCGGGTCGGGGATTTTAAGCGCGTCTGATCAATTCTTCTGTGTGTTTGTATCTGGCCCAATACTTTCCTCTTCATAACATACAGACACCACACTACACTACCAATCATCACAGAAACACGCTAGAGTGATTACAACCTTCCAAAAAGGGTTGCCATCAGGAAGGGCTGTAACGTAAATCTGAGAACAACAATTCAAGGTTGTGATGGTGGAAGTACGGAATATGTTGCAGACTAAGGCACAAATCTGTTGTGGAGTTGACAAGTAAACTATGAATCTGGCGCTTATTTCCGGTAAAAGAAAATTTATAACCACGATAGCTAAAAGAAACATACTTTTTCAGTAATAACAATACTTTGAGAACAGATTTGAAACTTTGTTTTCAAAATTAACAGAGGGCCTTAATGAGTTAATTCAGCGGTTCGATTTGGTTGCGCTTCTTACTGCTGCGGGTAGTACGGTTCGTCCAAGGTCGAGTAGCAGGTGATTAATGATTACAAACAAAACAAATCCAAACCCCATGGCGCAATAGCCCTGAAGGTAACATGGACTATCAAGGGACCACTGCTCAGCCCGAAGGACTGCAGATTACGAAGTGACGTGTCGTCAGCACAACGAATCCTCTTGGCCGTTATACTTGGCTTCCTAGACCGAGGCCACCATCTCACAGTCAGGTAGCTCCTCAATTGTGATTACTTAGGTTGAGTGGACCTCGAACCAGCCCTCAGATCCAGGTAAAATTCCCTGACCTGGCCGGAAATCGAACGCGGGGTCTCCTGGTAACAAGCAGGCATGCTACCTCTACACCGCGGTGCCGGCTACTAATGGTTACAGCACAAACAAATTCTAAGCAATACCTACGCTCACATGATCACCAGAAGCGTGTTCCCTACACTCTACTAAGCTAAGATAATTTCCAACTGAAACAACAACAACGTTAAAATCTTATTTGTATAGCATACAGAAGCTCAGCAGCATACACTGAAATGTTCCTGATTACTAACGGCTCACTCCTGTGATGCGTGAGCTCGATATTCCAACTCGCGTTTACGAACGAGGTCTTGCAGCATCTGTAGTTCCAACAGAATGACTAAGACGGGAAGAGCTTATTCTCAGGTCAGTGGTCCGTGGGATGACTGCATGGATAGTGGTGAACTTCGGTTCACTGAAGCACGTATTTTGCAATGAGAAAGCAAGAAGGCAATACTCTACAGTTCTCATTTCCAGAAGTCTCTCTTTAAAATTTTCTAGTTCTCGTTTCCAGTCTACGTGGCTTTATTGGTAATATTCTATGTAGCATGTTTCTCCTTAGGCACAGCATGTACATGCTAATCACTAGTAAAGGAAACTGACTCACTGAACCAAAATATAGGGTGAAAGTAAGCATGTAGTCCATTTTCAAATGTCTTATAAAGATATCAGAATTAATAAATATAAATATCTTCTGCATAGGTCGTACGGTGGCTGCTGGAGAAACTGTGTTGTTTGTAAGTGAAGACGATAGAGGTCTATTGGTGTAGGACTAATACACCGTAACATTTCCTCAAATAGGTTAACCCAGTTGGAAGTCAATCATTTCAACCACCATCACACATATTAGCCAAATATTCTCGTAATACGGACACACTGAAATGTCTGATATCTTTACGTACCTTCTGTCAAGTCGACTCGATTTTTCCTGGGGAAATTCTTGAAGTGAGGGTGGTAGGATATACCTTGCCTGTTGTAAAAGGCGACCGCAGGGGGAACCTCCAGGGGTTTCAGTTGGGAGCGTGGATTGGCGATCATGGGGCTTCTAGCTGAAAAATTGTCTTCACTTCACTTTAAATTTATAGATTGTGGCAACGAACATTAATACTACGACACAACCATCGGGCTCCACTACTGACATAAACCGGTCAATATATGACTGAAATTAGGGAAATAATTTTTCTGAGGTCAGACATTGTAATCCGGATGCTGATTACTAATCATTTCGACAGTGGATTCTCTTGAATATTGACACACTTACTCCAAACAGGTGCTGATATGGCTATCGTTGTAGTACACAAAAACTGAGTTATAATTTTGAAGTTTTTGTATAAACAGTACCATTTACTTCCTTACAAACTCCATGTGAATATAATGAATTGCAATGTGTTTTTCATTTGCAATTAATTCAACATCTATAACAATCATTTTGAAAAATCTCTTAATCCAGTATGTACTAGCGCAACTTACTGTAACCAGTTTTAAAATGCACATGTTGTTAGGAGAATTCCTGGTTCAATACTCAAGTCCATAAAACGGAAGATATACACTCAACAAAGGTGAAATTCGTGATTTATTCACATTTAATGCAAAAGCGTTTTTACTTAAAGCAGGACATTGATACATGGAGGCTTCATATATGAAGTGAATACATAAATAAGAATAAGCCAGGTAAACAAGACGTTAGTTTATTGAAGGCAGGTTCATGATCTGTGGATTGGATACTCTTCAGGTTCTACTCGACTCTATTTTTGCTGGGGAAATTCTTGAAGTGGGGGTTGTAGGATATACCTTGCCTGTTGTAAAAGGCAACCGTAGGGGGAACCTCCTGGGGTTTCAGTTGGGAGCGTGGATTGGCGATCATGAGGCTTCTAGCTGAGTCTGTCATTGCTTCTAGTTACTTGTGCCAGGTTCCTTATTTTCATATCTCTTATCCAACCTCCCTTGGTCAACACTTGTTCTATTCAGAGCCAGAATATATTAGGTTTGTGAGACATAGGCAGTCTCCCATTTTCACACTCGTCGTGGCCATTCTTGTGCGCATTACTTCATTCTTCCAAGTTCGGGATTTCTTCTGTTTTCCTTCTTATTGGTGTTGAGAAAGGATGGTTACCCAATTCTACTTCCTCTTGAAACAATAATCAAGATCGCAACCATTTTATTTTTAAGTTGTTCACTCCTGCTAACACTGGTGTCACTCATACATACGTGTTTACACGCCAGCTGAAATCTGTGGTGAGTTTCCTGAATAGGAATTTCCTCTTTAACCAGGAACTGAATGACAGCACTAGATATATTAAAAACAAAATAGTTCAATCCCTTTGTTATTATTTATTTATTTATTTATTTATTTATTTATTTATTTATTTATTTATTTATTTATTTATTTGGGAAACCAAAACACCGAGAAACCGAATTACAGAGATCCACAATGAAAAATATATTTACAATGGAGTAAGACATTGCAAACATAAAAGAATCAAGTGGAAAAACAATGATATAAATTATATAATATTAAAAATAGCGGAAGAAAATTAAAAATTAACAAAACAACTGTAGAGACACAACAATTAACCAAAAACATAAAGGCAAAAGAAAAGAACGAGAAAAATTAAAGATTTTTAAAGTAAAAAGAAGAGAAGAACTTACAGCTAAGCATTGTGAGATAAATACATACAGGATGTTTCAAAATTCGCGTTACAGACATTGAGAGCTTGCAGTGGGGACCAAGTTTTTGAGTTTTTTGAGTTTTTGCATTGTTGGATGCGCTTGAGAACGGTTGGCTGTTGAGAGAGCTCTTGCATTATTGTAGCGATAAAGTAGTGAAAACCTATTGAAATAGCTTAATTTTCTGTATATCTGATTCATTTAGTGCTGTTTATATAGTGGTGTTTAGTGCTTGTTGGTAGAAATTGGGAGTAGTGATATTTATTTAAATTTTGTAACAAGTAAATTCCGTTGGTCTTCAGTAAATTACGTTTTCTATGTTTTCTATGTTACGTAGGCTAGCTAGGTGTACCTTGTTTCGAATTTAGTTTAGGAAATACTTTAGGTAATAATATTAACTTTAAAAATATTTGTAAATATCTGTAGGTTCGTTGGTTATACTTACAATGGCAGATTATCATAAGGAATAGTACTGTAACTTCTGCAGCAACTTCTCCGGTATTTCGTATAGATATCCGTTCAAACTATCGCGAAGGTGATAATTTACTACATTAAAAAACACGATACACCTGTAAACTTCTATTTAAAACGAAGTTAAAAGAGATCACACGGTAATAGTTAACAGTCGTTGTAATGTTATTGATTATTGTCGCTCCTCATATTCAAATATTGCATTGTTGGCTAGAGTCGTGAACAAAGGGTGTAGTGTAGTCCAGTAAATATAAATAAAAATCAGCTGACCTTGTATTCTATTCATTTGTACTTCTGAGTAGGTAGTTAAAGTATCCGTAATTTATATTTCGCTCCCTCGATCTTTCAGTATTTATGAACGGTTAACGAATAATAATAAAGTTCATATATCCCAGTAATTGTAGTTCAAGTCCCTGGAGTAGTAGTAGTAGTAGTTTTGATAGAAATATTTGAGAAATTATTGTATTGTATTTTTCAGTATGCCTAATTAAGGACACTTTTATTCTCCGTCCCGTGGAGTAGGGGAAAAATAATAGTAATCCACCCGCTGTAATAATCACATAACCACATTTCAGTAGAATTGTAGTGAAGATAAGGTATAATATATTAGATAGTATCTTGCCAGTTATATTCGTGTTTTTCTTCGTGTACGGCAATCCTTTCGATACTTAAGCATTTAACCAAACGCAGTGTAGTGTAGTGTAGATACATTGTAGTATAGATACAGTACATTTAGATAGTGCCGTATCTTGCCTGCTATATTCGTGTGTTATCTTTCGTGTGTATCTATTAGACCGTAATACTAATAATAATTTGTCTAAGCATTTAGCTTCGTTGGTAATCTTTGAGTACAGTAGTTCTTGCAAATTTCATTTCTGTTGTGCTTAGTAGTGGCATACGGTACGGTACCGGTATCGTAATTAGGATACGTCTGAAAGTAGTTTAAAATTACTGTAGTGTACTGTACAGTAGTACACGAGTAATATCCTATTAGAATTCAGTGTGCTTATTTTCTTATTGTAAAATATTTGTGTAGTACTGGTGTATTAGAGGTATCCGTAGAAACTCTTACTAAAATACTGTTGTTGTAATTAGGATAGGCTTAATTGCAGTTTGGAATTGTGTAGTTCTTATGTATTACTTTCGATATTCAGTAATTAACAGCAGTTTTTATCCTGTCAGGGGTTGTAGGAAAAAAATAGAGCACGACTAAGTAGTATTGTAGTGTAGTCGTATATTAATTACCTTATTGTTGTGTACTATCCCAGACAATATATCCCTCCGTTCATTTATTTTTTTTTTGCAAATAAGTTATTTTATTTTTAATTTCATTTTTTCCGTAAAGAATGGCTAAGGAGCGCGAGTGTACTTACTGTGGGTGTGGCGAGGCATTGAGGGGTATGAGGGAGGAGTTGGAAAGTTTGAGGGAGATAATTAGGATTCTCACAGAAGACAGGAAGGAAGATAGGACTCTCTCAAACAATGTACAGGTTAAAGTAGGTGTACAAGAGGGAGGGGAAGGAAAGGGAGGAGTTGTAGAAGACAGGTGGCCTAATGTTCTAAGGGGAAGGAGATTGCAGGCTAAGGGCTCTAATCAGGATCAGAATTCAGGACAGGTGTCTGTGCGAAATCGGTACGAGTCACTCCAGGTAGAACAACAGAGGGACGATGACGGACAGGGAACTGTTGCTGAGATGTGTGGAAGTAGGAGGAACGGAAAAGGTAGGAAAGGGAAATGTAGAGTAGAGGATAGGAAAAGACAGGTGGAACAGGGTCATGGGAAGGAGAAAAGGGAGGAGGAAGTAGCTTCTGCAGCTATCAGGAAAGATAGGTCTGACCAGGAGGGGAGGAGATCAAATGAGGTGGGTAGGGTTGAGGCTCTGGTCATGGGGGATTCCATCGTTAGACACGTGGGGAAAGTGTGTGGAGGAAAGGGAACCAGGGTAGAATGTTATCCAGGAATTAGGTTGAGGCAGATGTTGAGGAAAGTAGAAGAGAGGGGGGAGGGGAAGGAGAAGGTGGTAGTGTTTCACGTTGGTACCAACAACGTAGGGCAAGCTGGTATAAGTACCAACATAGTTGGAGATGTGTGGGATCTGGTAAATGCAGCACGGGTGAAGTTTAAGAAAGCTGAGATTGTTATTAGTGGAATACTGTGTGGGAGGGATACTGACTGGAGGGTGATTGGGGATTTAAACGAGACTATGGAGTGGGTATGTGGGAAACTGGGAGTGAAATTTCTAGATCCTAATGGGTGGGTAGGAGATAGGGATCTGCGCTCGGATGGCCTTCATTTAAACCGCAGTGGTACGTATAAGTTAGGAAATTTGTTTGGAAGGGTAATAGGGAGGTACATTCAGGGCAACGGGATGGCCTAGGGAGCGGTGATAAGGGAACAGGGAACTGGAAATCAAGTAGGGATGACATAAAATTGTTAGTGTTGAACTGTAGAAGTATTGTAAAGAAGGAATAGAATTAAGTAATTTAATAGATATACATTTACCAGATATTGTAATAGGAGTTGAATCATGGCTGAGAAATGATATAATGGATGCAGAAATTTTCTCAAGGCACTGGAGTGTGTATCGTAGAGATAGGCTAGGAATGGTGGGAGAGGAGTGTTCATTCTGGTGAAAGAAGAATTTGTAAGCTACGAAAAAGTTAAAGATGAGACACATGAAATTCTAGGTGTAAAGCACATTTCTAAAGATAATAGGCAACTTGATATATTTGGAGTGTACAGATCGGGAAAGGGTAGCACTGACGCGGATTCGGAATTATTTGATAGGATAGTCAGCTATGTGGGAAACGACATGGAAAGAAATGTGATTGCAGCGGGAGATCTGAATTTGCCAGATGTCAATTGGGAAGGAAATGCGAACGACAGGAAGCATGACCAATAAATGGCAAATAAGTTAATATGGGAAGGACAGCTGATTCAGAAAGTGATGGAACCAACTAGAGGGAAAAATATCCTGGATGTCGTGCTGATAAAACCAGATGAGCTCTATAGGGAAATTGAAGTAATAGATGTTATTAGTGATCATGAAGCTGTTTTTGTGGTAGTTAAAAATAAATGTGATAGAAAGGAAGGTCTTAAAAGTAGGACTGTTTGGCAGTACCATATGGGTGATAGAGAAGGCATGAGGCAGTTTCTGAAAAGTAATTATGATCGGTGGAAAACGGTAAATAAAAATGTAAACAGACTCTGGGATGGGTTTAAAGAAATTGTTGAGGAATGAGAAAACAGGTTTGTACCTTTAAGGGTGGTAAGGAATAGTAAAGACCCACCTTATTATAATAGAGAAATAAAGAGACTAAGGAGAAGGTGCAGACTGGAAAGAAATAGAGTTAGAAATGGCTGTGGAAGTAAGGAGAAATTGAAGGAACTTACTAGAAAATTGAATCTAGCAAAGAAGGCAGCTAAGGATAACATGATGGCAAGCATAATTGGCAGTCATACAAATTTTAGTGAAAAATGGAATGGTATGTATAGGTATTTTAAGGCAGAATCAGGTTACAAGAAGGACATTCCAGGAATAATTAATGAACAAGGGGAGTGTGTATGTGAGGGTCTTCAAAAAGCAGAAGTATTCAGTCAGCAGTATGTAAAGATTGTTGGTTACAAGGATGATGTCGAGATAGAGGAGGAGACTAAGGCCAAAGAAGTAATACAATTTACATATTATAAAAATGACATTTACAATAAGATACAAAAGTTGAAAACTAGAAAAGCGGCTGGAATTGATCCGATTTCTGGGGATATACTAAAGACAATGGGTTGGGATATAGTACCATATCTGAAGTACTTATTTGATTATTGTTTGGTCGAAGAAGCTATACCATATGAACGGAGAATTGCTATAGTAGCCCCTGTGTATAAAGGAAAGGTTGATAGACATAAAGCTGAAAATTACAGGCCAGTAAGTTTGACATGCATTGTATGTAAGCTTTGGGAAGGCATTCTTTCTGATTGTATTAGACATGTTTGTGAAATTAATAACTGGTTCGATAGAAGGCAATTCGGTTTTAGGAAAGGTTATTCCACTGAAGCTCAACTAGTAGGATTCCAGCAAAATATAGCAGATATCTTGGATTCTGGAGGTCAAAGATATATATTTACCAGATATTGTAATAGGAGTTGAATCATGGCTGAGAAATGATATAATGGATGCAGAAATTTTCTCAAGGCACTGGAGTGTGTATCGTAGAGATAGGATAGGAAGGGTGGGAGGGGGAGTGTTCATTCTGGTGAAAGAAGAATTTGTAAGCTACGAAAAAGTTAAAGATGAGACACATGAAATTCTAGGTGTAAGGCTCATTTCTAAAGATAATAGGCAACTTGATATATTTGGAGTGTACAGATCGGGAAAGGGTAGCACTGACGCGGATTCGGAATTATTTGATAGGATAGTCAGCTATGTGGAAAACGACATGGAAAGAAATGTGATTGTAGTGGGAGATCTGAATTTACCAGATGTCAATTGGGAAGGAAATGCAAACGACAGGAAGCATGACCAACAAATGGCAAATAAGTTAATATGGGAAGGACAGCTGATTCAGAAAGTGATGGAACCAACTAGAGGGAAAAATATCCTGGATGTCGTGCTGATAAAACCACATGAGCTCTATAGGGAAACTGAAGTAATAGATGGTATTAGTGATCATGAAGATGTTTTTGTCGTAGTTAAAAATAAATGTGATAGAAAGGAAGGTCTTAAAAGTAGGACTGTTAAGCAGTACCATATGGCTGATACAGCAGGCATGAGGCAGTTTCTAAAAAGTAACTATGATCGGTGAAAAACGGTAAATAAAAATGTAAACAGACTCTGGGATGGGTTTAATGAAATTGTTGAGGAATGCGAAAACAGGTTTGTACCATTAAGGGTGTAAGGAATGGTAAAGACCCACCTTATTATAATAGAGAAATAAAGAGACTAAGAAGAAAGTGCAGACTGGAAAGAAATAGAGTTAGAAATGGCTGTGGAAGTAAGGAGAAATTGAAGGAACTTACTAGAAAATTGAATCTAGCAAAGAAGGCAGCTAAGGATAACATGATGGCAAGCATAATTGGCAGTCATACGAATTTTAGTGAAAAATGGAAGGGTATGTATAGGTATTTTAAGGCAGAAACAGGTTCCAAGAAGGACATTCCAGGAATAATTAATGAACAAGGGGAGTGTGTATGTGAGGATCTTCAAAAAGCAGAAGTATTCAGTCAGCAGTATGTAAAGATTGTTGGTTACAAGGATAATGTCGAGATAGAGGAGGAGACTAAGACCAAAGAATAATAAAATTTGCATATGATAACCATGCCATTTATAATAAGATACAAAAGTTGAAAACTAGAAAAGCGGCTGGAATTGATCCGATTTCTGGGGATATACTAAAGACAATGGGTTGGGATATAGTACCATATCTGAAGTACTTATTTGATTATTGTTTGGTCGGAGAAGCTATACCAGATGAATGGAGAGTTGCTATAGTAGCCCCTGTGTATAAAGGAAAGGGTGATAGACATAAAGCTGAAAATTACAGGCCAGTAAGTTTGACATGCATTGTATGTAAGCTTTGGGAAGGCATTCTTTCTGATTATATTAGACATGTTTGTGAAATTAATAACTGGTTCGATAGAAGGCAATTCGGTTTTAGGGAAGGTTATTCCACTGAAGCTCAACTTGTAGGATTCCAGCAAGATATAGCAGATATCTTGGATTCTGGAGGTCAAATGGACTGTATCGCGATTGACCTGTCTAAAGCATTTGATAGGGTGGATCATGGGAGACTACTGGCAAAAATGGGTGCAATTGGACTAGACAAAAGAGTGACTGAATGGGTTGCTATATTTCTAGAAAATAGATCTCAGAGAATTAGAGTAGGTGAAGCTTCATCTGACCCTGTAATAATTGAGAGGGGAATTCCTCAAGGCAGTATTATCGGACCTTTATGTTTTCTTATATATATAAATGATATGAGTAAAGGAGTGGAATCGGAGGTAAGGCTTTTTGCGGATGATGTTATTCTCTATAGAGTGATAAATAAGTTACAAGATTGTGAGCAACTGCAACGTGACCTCGAAAATGTGGTGAGATGGACAGCAGGCAATGGTATGTTTTAAACGGGGTAAAAGTCAGGTTGTAAGTTTCACAAATAGGAAACGTCCTCTCAGTTTTAATTACTGCGTTGATGGGGTGAAAGTTCCTTTTGGGGATCATTGTAAGTATCTAGGTGTTAATATAAGGAAAGATCTTCACTGGGGTACTCACATAAATGGGATTGTAAATAAAGGGTACCGATCTCTACACATGGTTATGAGGGTGTTTAGGGGTTGTAGTAAAGATGTAAAGGAGAGTGCATATAAGTCTCTGGTAAGACCCCAACTAGAGTATGGTTCCAGTGTATGGGACCCTCACCAGGATTACCTGATTCAAGAACTGGAAAAAATCCAAAGAAAAGCAGCTCGATTTGTTCTGGGTGATTTCCGACAAAAGAGTAGCGTTACAAAAATGTTGCAATGTTTGGGTTGGGAAGAATTGAGAGAAAGAAGAAGAGCTGCTCGACTAAGTGGTATGTTCCGAGCTGTGAGCGGAGAGATGGCGTGGAATGACAATAGTAGACGAATAAGTTTGAATGGCGTTTATAAAAGTAGGAAAGATCACAATATGAAGATAAAGTTGGAATTCAAGTGGACAAACTGGGGCAAATATTCATTTATAGGAAGGGGAGTTAGGGATTGGAATAACGTACCAAGGGAGATGTTCAATAAATTTCCAATTTTTTTGAAACCATTTAGGAAAAGGCTAGGAAAGCAACAGATAGGGAATCCGCCACCTGGGCGACTGCCCTAAATGCAGATCAGTATTGATTGATTGATTGATAGATAGATAGATATATTGATTGATTGATTGATTGATTGATTGATTGATTGATTGATTGATTGATTGATTGATTGATTGATTGATTGATTGATTGATTGATTGATTGATTGATTGATTGATTGATTGAAGACGGTTAAGTTTATCATAGGAACTTGTGTTCAGAAACGTACCGTCTTCCCGCTACCCACAAAAAACCACCACAGAACACTTTCACAGCTCCTAAATTTTCGGCGCTCTGTTAGACGTCTGCTGCTTGTCGTCTGGGTCCAATTACAAACGGGGTTCGATGTGACGACCACGGACGTCAACACAGACATGGACAGTACCTACGTATCATGTTCTCGTACATACGATCATCAATACCTGGTCCTTCAAAATCCGCCGCAACCATAACCCGCGCCAGTAGATCTTCTTTTAGATTCCACAGGGGTCTCGTAAATCAAGTTTGCATACGACCCCACAGGTAGTAGTCTGGCGGTGTCAAGTCGGGTGAACGTGCAGGCCAAGTAATCAGATCACCAAGACCTATCCACTATTGCCCAAAGCTTACTGCTGTATACGTAGTAAAGAATTACTGCTGTACTGTCGTATGAACGAAAATCACAAGAACAACAGCAGGTACAAACGTCTCCGTGCGGATCACAAACTCAGCTGAATGATATGGAATGTTAACAAACTTGTAGGGGTATGGGGCATCACTTGATCGTTCGATGACGTACGTACGTTAGTCAGTGGCGCCGAAAATGAGGGCGATTTTAACGTATGCTGTGGTGGGTTTTTTACGGGTAGCGTTAAGACGGTACGTTTCCGGACACACGTTCCTATGCTAAACTTAACCGTCTTGATCCCCACTGCAAGCCCTCGAAGTCTGTAATTGGAATAAAGAAACACCATGTATATGACACATAAGTAACAGTATAGTACGGTAAAAAATAAATAAATATTACATATGTACAATAGAGGGGGCAGCAATGAGAAGAGAAAACAGGGATACGAAGAAAATAAGCTAGGTTAAGTTAACGAAGAATCAATTAAAGGAGGCATACGAAGAGAAAACGTCCAAGTTCCCGTCAGAAGATAAGGAGGGTTGGAACGCGGAATGAACAAGAGAGAGGCGGGAATACGGAATATGAAGGGGGTGGATTTACCTTGGTTTTGCGAGTTGGGACATGTAGAGAAAAGAAGGATGCAGGTTCAGGAAAACGAAATAAACTGTTAACAGCGTTATAAAGGAATCTAAGGTCGGCTAATTTCCTGCGAGTAGATAACGGCGATGGTTTAACTTATCCAGTATCTGATTGCTGTTTAAGTTTCTACAATCAGATACTCTGGCTCTAACAATGACACAGAAGAATGACTGCACGCGGTCATTGTGATTCAGATTAGCCCCACACAATTATTCATGTTACAAACTTGATTATCTCGAGATGTCTCAAACTATTTTTCTCGTTCTCGTGGTGGACGTCAACATGATCTGCATCTGGAGGCAATTCTTCAATCTCATGCTTGATTGTAGATTTTCAATTTCTTGGTTGCATTTTCTTTCTTGGTACCTAAAATCAGGTTTTCAGTTTTATTCCTGCTTTAATATTGTTGTTAAGTACTGCGCTTAAAGGTGGAAACATGGAAAACAAATACCTTTAATTCTCTTCACGTTAATGGGTGAGTATTCATAACACAGTATTCAAGTAACAAAGTTGAACATTTGAAGATGTCACTTTCGATAATGGTTTCATAGTAATTAAATCCAACACAGTAATCTTTTGAAAACAAGTCCTTAACAAATAAGTTTTAATAAAATCATTGCTTTTGTAATAACGTCTGAGTAAAAAGTGATTTCAGTTTATGTTCCCTGAAATACCTATCGAAATTTGACTCTCCAAATAATAATAATAATAATAATAATAATAATAATAATAATAATAATAATAATAATAATAATAATAATAATAATAATAATAATAATAATAATAATAATATTCATTCTTCCTCAAATGACTGAGGTTGCCAAACCAACGAAGAACATCAAAGAATATAAATTTAGAACCTAATCTAGTAGCCGGCCGCGCGGTGTAGGGTTAGCATGCCTGCCTCTTACCCGGAGGCCCCGGGTTCGATTCCGGCAAGGTCAGGGATTTTTACCGTGATCTGAGGAATGGTTCGAGATCTACTCAGCCTACGTGATAGCAGTTGAGGAACCATCTGGCGGTGAGATGGCGGCGCCAGTCTAGAAAGCCGAGAGTATCGGCCAAGAGGATTCGTCGTGCTGACCACACGACACCTCGTAATCTGCAGACCTTTTGGCTGAGCATCGGTCGCTTGATAGGCCATGGCTCTTCGGGGCTGTTGAGCCATGGTGTGTGGTTTGTTCTGGTTTGATCTAATCTAATTACGATACAGAATAAGAAAACAGTAATTCTATTGATAATGTAAACCAGGGCCTCTCAAACGCCCAAAATCTCACGCGTGTAAACTTCGACGCAGAGTTCCTGTGCGCTGTGCATCGGCCCCACTCGGCTCGGTTTGGACCAACTCTTCGTCTCGGGGCGACTCGGCTAAGTTCGGCTCAACTCGGCTCGGATTTGGAGTGCTACTGAGCAAGTGAGGAAGAGGGAGACAGCAGAGCGAGCGAGACAGGCGTGGGGAAAGAGGGAGGCAGCGCTATTGCTCCAAATCGAGGGGTGGGGGTCTGCACTCTGGTCAACTAAGCGAAGTCGTATTTTGCACCGTGCACAGCGCAATGCACTGGTGCATACACCCTGAGAGGCCTTGATGTAGAGCAAAGAATACTGAGTCACAAAGAAAGAGCAGATAAATTACTTTATTGATTTAATTAACTGGGTGGAGCGTAGAAGTGATGCCTCAAATCGATATCGAGGTCCCAACTAGCAATGGTCTCATTCTGTACACCAAAGCGTTGTAAGTACGTGACCAGTAGTCCCCCTTGCACCCAGCATGAGTCCTATGACTTTGATGTCCTCAAGGTTGTATTTATTGAGGTAATATGGAATTGTTGGTAAATATATCCTGTATGTAAAACGTTCAAAACAGCGTATTACTCACTCATATTTCGGACTTATTACATAAATATCTATTTTGCTTTTTACTACCCAAATATTGCCTTAATGATATCTGGTAACATGTAAAGTGGTAGAAAAGTGCGTTCCTTGTCAATTATTACACGATTATTCTCTGCTTTATGCTTATTTATATTCAATTTGGTTCTCCAGATTGAGGGACATTCAGTTTCATTTTCTGGTCCAACTCCGCCTTCTCATTTCCAGATTGGATTAAGTGACAGGTAGCGGGCTCACAGACCAATTTAATTCAATTACGTGTGTCAAAGGCTCCATTAAAATCCAAACCTTATGGGTCTTACTTAGACACGATTTTCAAGGGTTGCTGAAATACTATGTAAAGTACTTAAAACATATCGAAACAAAGGTTATACAAATTTTAGTATAAATTTTAATGTGCAACATTCAGAATAAATCAGTATCCATCAATATAGTATAACCGAATGTATCATTGAGATACCTCTGTGGATCAGTGGCGGAGTGACGGACCCTGGATCCCAAAATCATGGTTAAAATCCGGCAGAGGAAGTCCGATTTTTGAAGGACGGATCACTGTCCACTCATATGGTGTAGACATGTAAAATAATTCTTGTGAAGCACTTAGTGATTTCCTGACAAAATCGGAACTCAGTCATGGGTCACTTTGAGCCGCAGAATTGATCTAAGGATACTGGATAATGAAGAAAGACTGTTTAATCTATATAAAGCATTTAATTTAAAATTCATGTGTAAACAGTTTAAGGAGCTTCCTAAAACAAAAGACTAATTTAGGATAATTTCAAATTGATCATGTTGCAATTTACATAAGAAACTTAAAAGAAATAATTAATGTCAAGATAAAAATGGAGCAATTATTTAAATATATCGTTACTTTACAGTACCTAATTAAAAAAAAATTATATCTCAAAACAAAATTAGGACTCATTATAATATAACTTTTAAGATTGGCCCAGACATTTTAATGAACAATAAGGAAAAAATTAAGAATAAATTAAACAACCTAGAAAAACATGATTGAAAGAATCTCAGCACCAAAGTAAGACAGCTGAAGAAACAGCACCAATGAGAAAGAAGCGTTAATGGTGGAATGAAGACTGTGAAGTAGGGGTTGAATGAAAGACTGCAAGCATCGAAAACGTAATATATTACGTAGAAAGGAGATGATTATGAAAAGAAAGTAAACAAAAAATGACAAGGTCTACCAAGATAAAATTTCAAAAATCTCCACTGAACCAAATCGAAAAGTATTTTCTAAATAATAATATTAGAATTTTCTAAACAAACATTCAAAATGAGTTTAACGAGACACCCGAAATATAGTTTAAGCTTGAAAAAAATAAAAGCGGACACCTTCCTTTGAATAATAAAGAAAACTGTGAAATTTGGCAGAATACTTCGAAAAGCTTCTCAAATTCAAGAAAGTGTTTGATAAACATGAACTTAAAAACACTTTTCCAAATTCAAATCTTCATAACAAAACTGAAATACAAATTATAATCACAGCACTCACAAACAACAAGACTTCTGAAGAAGACTCAATTAGGCTACCTGATATGTGGAAATGTGCCAGCGATAAAATTATTGTAAAACTCCTACATCTCATGGAAGAAATTTGGTAAACATGAACCACTCTGTAGAATGGACATGTTCTCTCTAACAGACACTATACAATAAAGGACATCTATGTACATAAAATAAGAGTTTTGTCTCCACAATGCTCAAAATTTAAAAAGCATGGCATTCCAGTATCGGTTATGTCCACAGTAACAAGGAAATGCACTTTTTACTTTTCCATCATTTCTGTCTGTCTGTCTGTCTGTCTGTCTGTCTGTCTGTCTGTCTGTCTGTCTGTCTGTCTGTCTGTCTGTCTGTCTGTCTGTCTGTCTGTCTGTCTGTCTGTCTGTCTGTCTGTCTGTCTGTCTGTCTGTCTGTCTGTTTCTATGCATGTACGCTCATCACGAGAATTTCATTAAAATCGGTATTAGTAGTAGTTTAGAGGAATGGTCTAAAATGGAATTCCCGAATATTTATGTTATTGGTGGTCCTATCGATAAATACTAGATATATAAAGTTATATATAATTGAATTTCCGATCATTTATGTTTTATACATTTTTATCATACCGACTATGATAACAGATATTCAAGAATTTGAATTTTTTTGCTAAGTCCTTATGAACGCCGAGCCACGAGAAAATGGGTAAACAGAATTTAAATAAAATTGGTACATAGAAACGGGGAATAAGAAAATACAGTCTAAGATTTAAACAATTTTGTTCACTCTGACTGAAATGGTAGTTTATGGGAAGGCGCCTGAAAGTTAATTTTTAATTACCTATGTTATTGGTCCTATCGAAAAGTACTACATAACAAAAGTTATGGAGAATGCAATTTCCGATCATTTATTTTTATCCAGTTTAACCGGACGGCTATGATAAGAGTGGTATTTCAGAGTCGGAAGAAAACTGTATGTGAAGGCCTACAATATCGAAACCTCATAAAATTGATCAACAATAACATTAAATTGACGATTGTTTGTTGTGATATTATTCGTCTCTTATGCTACCACTCATCTTTGATTGATGGGATTACTGCTGCGTACCGAGTATAACAGCCTGTCTGAATATTGGCAGGAAACAGCTGGGGAGTCAGATAACTTTCTTCTTTTGCATGCCATTCCTCTGGCTCATACATTTTCTGATACTGCTGATACGTAAGACACTGATTCAACATAGTATTCCAGCTATTTTATCCGTACTCTGACGCGCTGATTGGAATGATCAGTGTGCACACTGCAGAGGCTCACTTATGACCTGGTCTAGAATTACAATTTCGGCCTATTCCAAATTATAGCACCACAATTCACTAAATAACTCAAAATTCAACCCCAAAATGTGCTGTTTCTTAAGAAAAGCTTCTTCTTCTTCTTCACTCTTATTAAATTCCGCATTCGTTTTATTCCAAATTGGCAGCGAAGGGAGGTTTCTCCTCTGGCTTGGAGGAAAAATTTGCCTCCAAGTCAGATAGTTCTTTCCCCGCCAGTGTAATGAATTGGGATTTTTCGACTCATCGGCTACTCTTGTTAAACAGATAAGCAAAGTCCATACATTTCGCCCTGGGAATTTAAACTATTCGTCCCCGCCTCGCTCCCTCCCTCCTCCGAAATTAAAAAAGTGTTCACGGCTGTCTGCTGTGGAACTTTGGACTTTTAGATCATCAGCGTAGTACTGTTCGAGAAAAGTGAGAAAATGTGTGGTTTTTCATTTGATCGAGTATTTCATATAATAGCATTGCTTTTAATCGCGACATTCCTACTGGCGCCATTTTAATGACCTATGTTGATTTCAGTTCAGAAGACCACTAAGACAGTCTTTCTGAGGATGTAGCTTAAATAGGCAGGTGGAGAGTGAGTGTTTGCCATTATAATGAAAACTCCCCAACTTGATTGTGATTGATGGTAGGCAAAAGAGTTTACCATTACAATGAAAATTCCCTAACCCTGTCTTCACATAAGAAAAGACGTTTGGTTACATCCCCATCGTGTTTCTAGGGTAACGTTAAGAGCTATGCAATTCAATACAATCTTACAACGTTTACACTGCCTAACCTAGAATTCTGTATACCGAGCTCGATAGCTGCAGTCGCTTAAGTGCGGCCAGTATCCAGTATTCGGGAGATAGTAGGTTCGAACCCCACTGTCGGCAGCCCTGAAGATGGTTTTACGTGGTTTCCCATTTTCACACCCGGCAAATTAAGGCCATGGCCGCTTCCTTCCCACTCCTGGCCCTTCCCTATCCCATCGTCGCCATAAGACCTATCAGTGTCGGTGCGACGTAAAGCAAATAGCAACAAAATAAAATAATAATAATAATTCTGTATACAATGTAAAATTCCGTAATAAAGCATGGGTACATCAGCTAGTACGCTAATAATTACAGAGGAATTTCCTTGCCACCACCTATAACACACAAAATCTTATCTAAAACACTGCTCATTCCTTTAGTAGAACTATTTGACTGTCAAGTTGGAGAACACCAAGCAGGGTTTAGAAAAAGATGGTCTTGTTGAAAACAAATTCTAAATCTTAAATATATAATCATAAACCACTGCCTTAAAAATAGAAGTCTGATAACAAACTTCATACACTTCAAAGAAAGCACATGACTCTGTACACAGAGACACATTCAGAGTGCTGGAAGAATTTGGTAGAGAGAAAAAAAAAAAAACAATGGCCGTATCGAAAACTAAGCAGACATGGGCAAACAGAAAATCCGTAAAATTTATAACGTCCTTCCCATAATGTGTCTGAAGTTTCCTCTGAGTGTTGGTATAAATCATGAGATTTACTTATCATCCAGATTCCCAATGTAGAGACTGGTCCAAACATTTTCCTTAAGATTTTTATTTCTGGGACACAATTACTACCATTATTATTTATTCAGTCAGACACCAATGCGTGTTTGCCATAGGACAGAGAATAGCTCGCAACTCATTTGAAAAAATAACTGAATTGTTGGTTCCGTAAAAGAAATATCAATGTCCTCAAAAATACGAACACTTTTTATGCCGGGAGGAAATTAAATACTTTGAACCCTTGAACTTACCATTCCATCGTTGGTCGGCCACGGCTGCTATAGTAGAGCAATTTAGAACTCTTGAATCTTGGGTCGTTGCGGGAATAAATTCGGTCACGATCTTAACCAAACGATGGGGTTCAGAAGAAAGCCTAACTACTTGAAATGAGGAGCAAAAATGTGCTTACTAACTTTTATTAAACTGAAAGAGCACGATAACATCGTTAATTTAATATGCATTCTTGCCACAAAAATATAAAAAGATTTAATTATTGATTTTTGAAAAGTTCCAAACACAGTCACATTACATAACGTCACTTCGTTTCTTCCAATGTCGAAGAGTTGCTTCAGAGAAGCTAATATGTTAGTGGACAGCGAAACTGAAAAACTAAAAAAAAAGAAAACCTGAAAACCGGGCGCCTATTTTCCAAACGAGAACTGAGAGTTAATCCACACGATCCGTGGAAAATCTGACTTTCAACAATTAGAACGCCTGATTTTCTCTTAATTAAGGTTATCCACCAGTCAAATACCCTTCACGGATACGGAACATCCGCCGAATGGACCCTTAATCGAACCAAACTGACTATCAGTTGCTTTGGATAGGTTGCGAAATATTATGGGAAAGCATGGTGTTCACTACAAGTTAATGGCATCATTCACAATTGAAATAAAATTCCACCATGTATTTGTCATTCATGACACCCTTAAGTGATAAGGTAGTCCCGATGCTAAACGTGCATCACCCCAAACGGCTGTTCGGAAGGAACCAACAACAACATGATCCGGGAGGATCTTACGTTAAGTCGTTCTAAAGGAACAAAACTGCGAAATGCAGGAAACACTTACTAATCGTGCATTTAGAAGAAATGCCAAACACTGAAGTTAATCAAAAAGTGAAAAGTCACTTGAAAATATTATTATTGAACCGATTTTCAGGTTAGAAATGGGTTTATTATGCTTAATAAATTTACCAGTCCACGCTAAAATTTACTACAATTTTAAGGAATTCTTTCCCTTGACAACAATGCCACCAGTACAGATCTCTCTATTTACTGTCTGTCCCAACACACTACTGGAAAGTGATTACTTACTTACTCTAACCATGAATAAGAATGAAAATACAACAAGATGAAAATAATATAAATTACTGGCTGACGAATCGAAACCGCATTCGCAACTCAAGTCTCATTCTAAAACACTGAGTGTCAATATGCACACTATCAAACGAAAACGGACGTTAAAACGAGGGAACACTAAAGTCCGTAAAAATAAATTAACATCTCAAAGTCATACAGCTTAACACGCACGAAGAAACACAGTAAAAATATTTAATCTAGATCGGGTCGATGTCCCACACTTGGACAGCCCTCAACTCGTCTGATAGCAGTCCCGTTATCTCAATGAGAGCTTCGCATAGACCCTCTACAATAAATCATATCGCACTGTAATGGCTACCTTCCTCCAGGCCACTTCACAAAAGAAACAAAAGAAAAACATCTGAACTGAGACTTGAGTGTGTACAGCTACCATCCCAGACCTATCGTCGGGCTCACTTGAAATCTGCACACCCTAAACCTAATCAGTATGTACATGATGCCTTCCAAATTCTATCGTCGGGCGTGACCTAGGACGTCTCATCATCAGTGACTCCAAGAATAGCATCTGACGTCCTAATCCTATCGTCGGGCGTCAAAGTGGGTCGTACTACGTCTCCCTTAACATATCAGGCGAAATGCAATTCTCAAACAACTCCAACAATATCACTGAATCTGGTCAGACAAAATACGCACGACGGAACCAACGTCTCTATTATCAACTGAATGCAAGTCGAAATACAGCAAGTGACTACCTCTCGAAAAGTACAGTAAGTGTCTACATCATTATAATATGTGAACTCAAAAATAAATAGACGTGACGAACGGTTCTCCACCTCGAACACAATCTCAGCCTGTGCACTGACGTGTTAGGGAAGCAAATGAAAATTCCCAACACACGTGTACCCTTTTAGTGGACGCCTTCAAAATAATAATCATCACCATCGCATTCGAAATTCTCAGATCGCCTATCATCAACTCCAACCATCTTATCCATGACCTCTCCAATGAACAAATTAAATATAACCCAACCGTGTGTCCAAAGTGCTCTGTGATCCTGGAGATCGTTCATTATCTTATCATCCATGCGGGCTTTTCGTAACAAAAATCACTGGATGTTTACTACCCAGACTTAACATTTACCAGAGTCGTTTTCACTTGGAATCTTTCTATAAATTCACACCATAGTCGTCTCAAATTCGGATTGATTGCGGAAAACAATACAGCCTGTTTCACACAGCCTGTTTCTAAATACTTCCTCTACAAAAATACAACTTGTCTCAACACACTTTCTCCTCGCTTTATTTCAGCGGTACTACTTCTCTCTCATCTCCACGTACATATCAATCCATCGCTCTCAATCCCCTTTCCTTCACGACCCTTTTTCATACTTCGATCCCCTGGTGAAAACGACAACCATCATTAAACACATCTCTTACCTTACTATTATTAAGACTTTCAGACCTCAAGAATCCAAGAGCACACATCGACCTTTCGCAATTCAAGTATACACGATGTCTCAAAATTTCCTTCCCATTAATGACTGTGACTCTAACAAATTTTATTGACATTATCTCAATATGCTTACGATCCTTGTACAAATAACTGGTTAAATGTAATTTAACAGAGAGGAATTTCCTTATCCCGTGGTAAACATTATTATTATTATTATTATTATTATTATTATTATTATTATTATTATTATTATTATTATTATTATTATTATTATTGACCAACATTTCTGAATGCAACTGACACCTGAAATTACAATATTCGCCACGACAAATTTACACTTATAACGTTCACAAATCCGCACTTTGAATGATATCTCATCTCAACACAAAATTTTAAGCGTCGCATTTTACCGTTCTTGACATGAAATTTACACACTGAAATTTTCACACGCTGACCAAAATTTACAACGCCTTTCGCCTGATAATCACGCATATCACCCGACAATCATCTGGAAATTTTGGTTAGGACAGACAGTAACTAACTAACTAACTACAACATAATATAAAATAGACAGACCTGCACATTGGTGACATTCTCAGCATTCTGATTACATCATCCCAGCAACCTCGTACTTAGCCACTCATTTTCACAAATAACATTTTCATTTTCAAAATTTCACTCATCCAAACACTACCCTTCACACACACGAGATTAAAATTACCATAAATAATGCACTTTCTTTGTAACTTGCACCACGAACTTCCCTCGTTCTGCAGTCGACTCTAACTGTCTGATGCGCTTCCCAGAGTGGTTTCTCTCCCCGTTGTTTCAATAAGAACAGGTGTTCGGCCGATAAGGGAGTAGAACTATTTTGAATCGCTTCCCCCAGACCTTCTTCACTTACAAGAGTACAGGAAATGATAAAAATAAAATCTGCTGTGTAATTTTCAACCAGCCTACACCTTCCCAGTTCGTCTGCAAACGTTCACAGCTTCTCCAATCACTTTTCTTCTTAACTAAATATATGGACTTTAGCCACGAACATGTATTGAATTATTGTCGGTCAATCTGGCGCGAATTTCTAATGACGACGGGCACGAGCTCCCGCGGCTTCAAGTTCCAGATCGACACTGCCAAATCTACGGAGGGGGGTTTCTTTCATAATTTCCGGAAGGACGCTATCCCCTCTATGAGGCTTGGTTGTGAAATCTGCCAAATTTGCTTCTAATAGACCAATTTTGATAAGATTTGTCCCAGAACTCCGGACAGACTTGCACTTATGTTCGATGTTAATTTTATAATTTTCCTACACTCACAACAGGAGGAATAAATTGTTTCTGCCCGTGCGTTTCGCGCGTTTTCTTCCTTCCATGACCTTGGCACGTGTAGCTAGTTCGCTGGTCTCACGCTACCATGTACTTGGGCTTAACTGCACTTAAAAATTTCCCTGGGGGCTCTGTCTTCACAGAGGGTGTATGAATAATTTTGCTTATTTATTTCATCCTTTACTATGTTATCAAAATCCCTCATTGTGCAGAATTCCATGGATTAAAATAATTGTCGGGCACTCGAGCCCCGCCGAGGTGTCCCGGCAATCCACGAGCTCGCCGGGAAGGAAGAACCTCCCCACGCAACATCGGGCTCTTGGGAGCGCAAAATGGCTGCCCTCAAACATACAGTAGTTTCTGAATACCAAATAAATATTTGTGAAAAATAAAAATTTTTCTCACCGTAGAATTATGGGTTCATAATCCACCTACAAACGACGAAATATTTACCCAGAAAGGGGAAATATTTAAACAGATATATTCCTTCAAAATTCTAAATTGTACATGGGAATTTTGATACAAATGAACCATGATTCTACGTAAAATTTCCCAGCCGATCTCACTCTTGACGTAGGGCTCTGTTACTTTCACGTATTTCCCTGTTTTCTTCTTCCAACAATAGAATTGCGTTACAGATGTCATCAACAAAGTCTTCTCTTAAGAATGAACATTGTAAACATTCAGCGTCTTCCTCTTCTTTACTCCCACTGCTTGCCTGTCCTTGGAGTGGTGCCTCGACCTGTCTTTCTCTCGACGTGACGATCATATTTACGGGTTGTACTTCTTCTTCTTCTTCTTCGGTGACCATTTCCCCAGCTGGTAAGACTGCGTCATCCTGTAGTGGAATTCTTTCTTCGGCTCTATGATAAACCTTTAAGTTGGCTGCATTGAATATAGCTTCGCTGCTGCCATCCAGACTCTGAATTCTGTAGGAATTATTCCTGAAACTTTTGACCACCTTGAAAGGCCCAACATATAAGGGAGCAAATTTAGCATAGATGTTTTCCTGCGGTTTTGACATCATGGGTCTCCTAACAAGCACCAATTCGCCTTCCTCTAAGGGACGGTGGAATCTCCGGTTCCTCACCCTGCGCAACCGGCGGTCTGCCTGCCGACGTAGATGTTCTGCCGTACTTTGAATGCATAATTCCTGTGACGGGCGGGGGTCGATGGGACACTGGATGACACCATGCCAGGATCTCACAGGATATCTATTGAAGTGCACGATAGATGGAATCCTCCCAATAGATTCGTGTATGGTGTTATTTACACAAGTTACTATCAGGGGTAGCACATCAACCCACTTGAAATGCTCTTGGGCGCAATAAATTCTACAGAATTTTGCAATTACTTGCATTACCCTTTCGCTAGGATTTCCCTCAGGATGTCTCACGCTGCTCAGGATGTGGTGAATTTCCATATTCTGAAGGGCAGTTTTGAACTGTGCAGAGGTGAACTGGGGACCATGATCTGTTAGAAGGAATTTCGGTGTGCCCATTTCCGGAATGATATTTCGGGAAATACACCTCAAAACTAGCTTGGTGTTAGCTTTTTGCATGGGAAACAGAGTCGTATATTTGGAGAAAACATCAATGGTTACCAGCACGAACTTGTTCCCACGCTTTCCTTTCACGAGCGGCCCATAGATATCCATCGCGAACAGCTCTTTAGGTTGTGAAGGTAAGAGAGGAATAGGCGCCTGCCTGATCAGATAAGGGTTTGCCTTGACCCGTTGGCATGTATCGCAGGTGATGATGATGTCTCTGACATTTTCCCTCAAATTTACCCAGGTAAACGTTTCTTGGATGGTTGACACAACCTTATCAATCCCTCCATGACCAATAACCCTGTGTACGTGCCAGATTAATCCCTTCCGCAGCTGCGGCGGTACCAAAATTCGGGATTTCACGTGATCGCTGTCCACGAATTTTACCAACATGTTATTCACGTACAAGTAGTTATTTGACAATTTCTGGATGGCAAAGTACCGTGGATCGTCAGCCGGAAGTGTCCCTCGGAGGAAAGAAATCATTTTTCCGCAGAAAGGATCTCTCAATTGCAAGTCTCCCAGTCGTCTCAACTCTGATAGGAAATCGTGGTCTTCCTGAACTAAGTCCAAATGATTCACGGCGTGTTCTTCCTCATTAGGGTTTCGGCTTAACAGGTCTGCCAAGATGTTTGATTTTCCGGAACAGTGCTCAATTTCGAAGTCAAATTGTTGTATGAACAGGGCCCACCTAGCCACTCGTTCACTAGCGACAGCTGTTTTCATTATAAAGGTCAGCGCCTTGTGGTCGGTTTTAATGATTATGTGAAAACCATAAATCATTTTCCTCCAATGTTGCAATGCCTGAACAATAGCCAACATTTCCAATTCGGTCACGCTGTATTTGACTTCGTGTGATCTCAACTTTCGGCTATAGAAGGATAAGTAATTCCTATTATGAGGCTGGTCCAAACATTCCTGATATAGGAGTGCCCCGATTCCTACGGTCGATGCATCAGTCTGTACGATAAAGGGTTTCTCGAAATCTGGATACCCTAGCTTAACGCTGTTTAGCAAGAGCTCTTTGGTCTTCCTGAAGGCCTCTTCGTGCTCGGGACTCCATTTCCACCTGTTATTCTTGTGAAGCAAGCTCTGAAGTGGGGCTACAACCTCCGTGTAATTCATGCAGTGGTCCGAAAAAAAATTGCACATTCCAAGGAATTGCCTGACATTCTTAATTTTGAGCGGTCTTGGGAACTTGTCTATGGCTTGGAGCTTCACCGGGTTCGGGCGAACTCCCTCACCATCAATGACATGGCCGAGAAATAGGACTTCCTTTTGACAAAAATGTGACTTCTTCAAGTTGATTTTGAAACCTGATGCCCTCAAATTCTCCAGGAGTTTCCTCAAATCCCTGATATTTTCCTCAAAACTGGATGAAGCTAGCAAGATGTCATCAACATACCGAGTTGTAGCGGCTTTAACTTCATCAGTTAGACATCGATCTAGGGCGCGTATGAGAGCTGCACCGGCATTTTTCAACCCGAATGGGAGACGATTGAAGACATACGTCTGTTGGTCAAAAAGGAAGCCAGTAAACAATTTAGACTTGAGTTCCAAACCGATATGATGATATGAGGACGTCAAATCTACGCTAATAAAACGTGATTTTCCTCTGAAACGTTTGATAACCTCTTTAATAGGAGGGGCATGGTCATGCTCGGGGACTAGGCGTTCGTTGAGGGCACGAGCGTCCAAACACACGCGCAGAGACCCGTCCGGTTTTTGAACCCCGACCAACGGATTCAAATATGGAGTGGGCTGCTTGGAAATTAGCCCGTTCTCCTCCATTTCCTTAATAATTTTTGCAGCTTGCGCATAATACTTGTCCGGTATAGGGTACGGTCTCCTCTTAAACGGTGTCCAATCCGTAACAGCTAGTGCATATGTGAAATTAGGGATTAGACCCGGTTTGGAATCGAACACAGATATATATTCCATTAAGAGAGCTCTAAGTTTTTCCTTCTCTTCTACAGTACCAGGGCATTCCGCGACCTTTAACCCAATTAAGGCCTCGTAATCAGTGTCAACCTCAGCTTCCAAGACGTCATGTAACTCTTCATGATGAATCCCTTCGTCATCTACACTGTCAATTTCGCCAGCGACTCCCTCTAATGAATTTACAAAGTCTACACATTGGGCCTCCTCTTCGCCATATTCTAATGTTCTATCTTCTCCCAATTCCTCGTTTAGTGTAATGACTTCTGCTCCCTCTTCTTTCCTGAACTTTATCTGGTTCCTGCTCAAATCAATGACTGCGTTGGTCTCACGGATAAAATCAGCCCCTAAAATCACATTGTAGTGCATTTTGGACATGACTACGAATGCATGAGCGAAAGTGGAATTTCCAATTTGTACGTCCAAATAAGTTTGTACCTTACAAACAGCAATTTTGTCAGGAATGACCCCTCGAATTTTTACATTTGACACCGGAATAATTGGCAATTTATTTCGTTGTCTCAAATCGTCGAAAAGAGCTTGGGAGATGATGCTGATACTGGCCCCGGTATCTACCAAACTTTTGACATGAAAATTACAGATGCGGACATTTATTAAAGGCAGTTTCTTTACTTGATTGCTCTCCTGTTTTAAATGGTCTTCCACCAAGTCATCGGAGGTAATGATCCACGAATCTATCTGTGCGACCACCCACTCATCTGACGTCTCTTCTTCAGAATCTGGGATGAGAGACTCTGAAAAATCTCCTACTGGGAATTTGAAGTTTTTTTTTTTCTATCAAGAGTCGACATTGACTCTTGCTCGAAATTCGGCGCAAACGGGTTCAGACCGGAGTTTCGTTGGTCTTGCCTATGTACCTTTTGGAATTCCAAACTTTCAGCCCCGAAACAATCGGTGTTGACGTCCTGGCGCTGTATAGCCCCCTGCCATTTTTTCCTTTCGTGGTCCTTCCTTAACCCGTCGGTGTACTGAACACGTTCACGGTACCGTTCATCCTCATCACGGCGGAAGTTCTGGGTTCGATTATTTCCCCAGTCCCTGCGGTTATTAAGTCCATTCCTGAAATTCCTCTGGTTTTCTCTGTCCCCATCGTATCGCCTCCAGTAAGGGTTCCTCCTTTGTGGATAATTCCAATTACCCCTACGCCTTTTCCAATCCTCATTTCGTGGATGCGAGGGTTCCCAGTTATTGCGAAACTCACGCCTCCGCTCAGTCGACTGTGGTTTCCCCTGCTCAGGTGCCTCTGGACTTCCCTCTGGAACCTGGCTAACAGTGTTTACATGTTGCTCGTGCGATCGTCCCCCTCTGGGTGCTATTTGATTATGGGTATGATCCAATTGCCTAAGGATCATTTCTGCCTGCATTGGGGTCTCTACCTTTGATGCAATGAGCATCCTTTGTACTTCGGGAGGTAGCTGCTTTTGGATGGCCTGCACCAACTCTTGCTCCGAGGGCGGCGCCTCAAGTTCTCTGAACTTTACCATTTGTGCAATAAAGTATTCACTGAACTTTGTAGGGCCTATTGCATTATACCGACGTGAGTATAGCTCTAATCTAAGACTCTGCTGAATTTCCGTACTCCAAAATTTATTGAGAAACGCCCTCTGGAATTCATCAAAGGTATCAAAGTGGTATCGGAAGCCTTTAAACCATAAAAGTGGTGCCCCCTCTAAATATCTTTCAGCTACCCTCAACTGACGTTCCTCAGGAATCTTGGCGTCCCGGATGTACTCCCTGAGATCCTTAAGAAACCCCTTCGGCGTGGTATGTGGACCTCCATTAAATTTCTTAGGCTGGTCCTCATGTAACTTGATCATGTTAATAACGTTTGTGACCCCTGAGCCTTGAGATCGACTGGTATCTACATTCGAGCTCTGACCGTTATTATTCACATGACTGATCTTTGGCAATTGACCACTGAGGTCAGAGTTGACAGCTGTCGAGGTTTGACTTAATACTTTGTCCACCTTGGACTGCATATCTACCACGCTGCTAATCCAACTGCTCACTTCGCTCTTAATGAACCCAACTTTCTTGTCTGTCTCTTCCTGGGCTGACGTGATTTCCCTTAAATCCTGTTCTATACTAATTTGCCTGTCATTGAATTCCCGGGTATGTTCATTTTTCATTTCAACTAACTCCTCTTGAATTTCTTTAATTAAAACTTCGGAGTCCTCATTAGCCACTTGGAGTTTACTAATTGCTTCCTCATTAACTTGCAACAGTTTCTTCTCCATGGTTTCGGTTTTTGACAATACCTGACTCTCCAATTCCACACTAATTTTATCTACCTTATTGTTCAGTGACTGAATGTCCGCAGATAATATTTGACGTTGTTCCTCTATTATGGTTAGCGTTTTCCCCTTTTCCTTATCACTGGAGATCCGCATCTCTACGACCTGTTGTGTAATGTCGTCCTTAAATTCAACCTGACTGTCAATCAGCTGTTTGTGCGCGGCCTGGCTTTCCAGTAAATGCTTGTCAAGTTCCTTCCTCATCTCCTCCTGACTATCGCATAACCTACTGTACATGTCGTGGCTTTCGTCAAAACGCTTGTCCATATCGGTTTTTAAACTGTCATGGATTTTAGAAAATTGTTTATCAAAATCGTTCTTTAAATTGACCTGCACTTCCGCAAATTGTTTGTCAATTTCATCCCTAATTTCCACTCGGCTATCATCAAAACGCTGGTTGAGTTTACCTATCTCACCCCTAACTTCCTCTTTAAGTTCGGTGCACATAGTGTATGTCTCATGAACTACGTTCTTCAATCCAGCCTTCAACTCATCACTAGACTCTTTACACCTAGCCTGGGTATCCTCAACACTACTCTTTAACTCCTCAATCTTACCATCCAAACTTTCATTATGAGCCTTCATGTCCTCTCTCAAACTATCACTCTGAACTTTCGTGTCCTCCCTCAAACTATTCAAACTATCACTCTGACTTCTCACATCCTCCCTCAAATTCTCATTCTGGACTTTCATATTGCTACTCATTTCTTCCATCCTCTGCATTAGCAGATCCAACATCGCCTGACACTCCATGTCACAATACCACAAAGAATACAATAATGAGTACGCTGGCTGTTGATGCAACCAGAATACTCCAAACTACCAAGGAAAGAATTCACTATCTACTGCGTTTTCACATACAAACGCTATTACAATTTAATACCGAAACTGACAACATTCCAACAGTTGTCTTATAAAATTTTTGTTTACATGGCTGGTATCACAAAATTGTTTAATAAAAAAGTAAATTCTGAAGTTAATAAGTTACTCTGAATAAAGATCCCAAATAGTTTCGCTTCCGTAAATTAAGTAAATAACGAACATGTTAACGCATAAACTTTGAATGTAATTCAGCGTTACCACTTCCAAAATTTATATTGGCAACATGACATAAGCTTAAATACAGCTTTAAATACTGGTTTCCTAAAATGCATTGTGACTGTTATTATTATTATTATCTACCAAGTAGTTACGCTCCTCATTAAACGTGTTAATATCTAGCACTCTCATTGGGCATAATTCGTTTAACTGTGGCTCAGCCATAAATTTCACCCGCTTGTATTATTTATAATGTGGCTTAAGCCTCAACATTATTTTATATTTTTCTATCATTTATTTTCAATGGATAATTTCATTATCGTTATCGTGGCATCGTATCGTTATCGTGACTTTGGGCTCCTCATCGTTATCGTGACATTAAGGCCCCAAAGTTGATGGCGCCACTTCTACTGAACCCTTGAACTTACCATTCCATCGTTGGTCGGCCACGGCTGCTATAGTAGAGCAATTTAGAACTCTTGAATCTTGGGTCGTTGCGGGAATAAATTCGGTCACGATCTTAACCAAACGATGGGGTTCAGAAGAAAGCCTAACTACTTGAAATGAGGAGCAAAAATGTGCTTACTAACTTTTATTAAACTGAAAGAGCACGATAACATCGTTAATTTAATATGCATTCTTGCCACAAAAATATAAAAAGATTTAATTATTGATTTTTGAAAAGTTCCAAACACAGTCACATTACATAACGTCACTTCGTTTCTTCCAATGTCGAAGAGTTGCTTCAGAGAAGCTAATATGTTAGTGGACAGCGAAACTGAAAAACTAAAAAAAAAGAAAACCTGAAAACCGGGCGCCTATTTTCCAAACGAGAACTGAGAGTTAATCCACACGATCCGTGGAAAATCTGACTTTCAACAATTAGAACGCCTGATTTTCTCTTAATTAAGGTTATCCACCAGTCAAATACCCTTCACGGATACGGAACATCCGCCGAATGGACCCTTAATCGAACCAAACTGACTATCAGTTGCTTTGGATAGGTTGCGAAATATTATGGGAAAGCATGGTGTTCACTACAAGTTAATGGCATCATTCACAATTGAAATAAAATTCCACCATGTATTTGTCATTCATGACACCCTTAAGTGATAAGGTAGTCCCGATGCTAAACGTGCATCACCCCAAACGGCTGTTCGGAAGGAACCAACAACAACATGATCCGGGAGGATCTTACGTTAAGTCGTTCTAAAGGAACAAAACTGCGAAATGCAGGAAACACTTACTAATCGTGCATTTAGAAGAAATGCCAAACACTGAAGTTAATCAAAAAGTGAAAAGTCACTTGAAAATATTATTATTGAACCGATTTTCAGGTTAGAAATGGGTTTATTATGCTTAATAAATTTACCAGTCCACGCTAAAATTTACTACAATTTTAAGGAATTCTTTCCCTTGACAACAATGCCACCAGTACAGATCTCTCTATTTACTGTCTGTCCCAACACACTACTGGAAAGTGATTACTTACTTACTCTAACCATGAATAAGAATGAAAATACAACAAGATGAAAATAATATAAATTACTGGCTGACGAATCGAAACCGCATTCGCAACTCAAGTCTCATTCTAAAACACTGAGTGTCAATATGCACACTATCAAACGAAAACGGACGTTAAAACGAGGGAACACTAAAGTCCGTAAAAATAAATTAACATCTCAAAGTCATACAGCTTAACACGCACGAAGAAACACAGTAAAAATATTTAATCTAGATCGGGTCGATGTCCCACACTTGGACAGCCCTCAACTCGTCTGATAGCAGTCCCGTTATCTCAATGAGAGCTTCGCATAGACCCTCTACAATAAATCATATCGCACTGTAATGGCTACCTTCCTCCAGGCCACTTCACAAAAGAAACAAAAGAAAAACATCTGAACTGAGACTTGAGTGTGTACAGCTACCATCCCAGACCTATCGTCGGGCTCACTTGAAATCTGCACACCCTAAACCTAATCAGTATGTACATGATGCCTTCCAAATTCTATCGTCGGGCGTGACCTAGGACGTCTCATCATCAGTGACTCCAAGAATAGCATCTGACGTCCTAATCCTATCGTCGGGCGTCAAAGTGGGTCGTACTACGTCTCCCTTAACATATCAGGCGAAATGCAATTCTCAAACAACTCCAACAATATCACTGAATCTGGTCAGACAAAATACGCACGACGGAACCAACGTCTCTATTATCAACTGAATGCAAGTCGAAATACAGCAAGTGTCTACCTCTCGAAAAGTACAGTAAGTGTCTACATCATTATAATATGTGAACTCAAAAATAAATAGACGTGACGAACGGTTCTCCACCTCGAACACAATCTCAGCCTGTGCACTGACGTGTTAGGGAAGCAAATGAAAATTCCCAACACACGTGTACCCTTTTAGTGGACGCCTTCAAAATAATAATCATCACCATCGCATTCGAAATTCTCAGATCGCCTATCATCAACTCCAACCATCTTATCCATGACCTCTCCAATGAACAAATTAAATATAACCCAACCGTGTGTCCAAAGTGCTCTGTGATCCTGGAGATCGTTCATTATCTTATCATCCATGCGGGCTTTTCGTAACAAAAATCACTGGATGTTTACTACCCAGACTTAACATTTACCAGAGTCGTTTTCACTTGGAATCTTTCTATAAATTCACACCATAGTCGTCTCAAATTCGGATTGATTGCGGAAAACAATACAGCCTGTTTCACACAGCCTGTTTCTAAATACTTCCTCTACAAAAATACAACTTGTCTCAACACACTTTCTCCTCGCTTTATTTCAGCGGTACTACTTCTCTCTCATCTCCACGTACATATCAATCCATCGCTCTCAATCCCCTTTCCTTCACGACCCTTTTTCATACTTCGATCCCCTGGTGAAAACGACAACCATCATTAAACACATCTCTTACCTTACTATTATTAAGACTTTCAGACCTCAAGAATCCAAGAGCACACATCGACCTTTCGCAATTCAAGTATACACGATGTCTCAAAATTTCCTTCCCATTAATGACTGTGACTCTAACAAATTTTATTGACATTATCTCAATATGCTTACGATCCTTGTACAAATAACTGGTTAAATGTAATTTAACAGAGAGGAATTTCCTTATCCCGTGGTAAACATTATTATTATTATTATTATTATTATTATTATTATTATTATTATTATTATTATTATTATTATTATTATTATTATTATTGACCAACATTTCTGAATGCAACTGACACCTGAAATTACAATATTCGCCACGACAAATTTACACTTATAACGTTCACAAATCCGCACTTTGAATGATATCTCATCTCAACACAAAATTTTAAGCGTCGCATTTTACCGTTCTTGACATGAAATTTACACACTGAAATTTTCACACGCTGACCAAAATTTACAACGCCTTTCGCCTGATAATCACGCATATCACCCGACAATCATCTGGAAATTTTGGTTAGGACAGACAGTAACTAACTAACTAACTACAACATAATATAAAATAGACAGACCTGCACATTGGTGACATTCTCAGCATTCTGATTACATCATCCCAGCAACCTCGTACTTAGCCACTCATTTTCACAAATAACATTTTCATTTTCAAAATTTCACTCATCCAAACACTACCCTTCACACACACGAGATTAAAATTACCATAAATAATGCACTTTCTTTGTAACTTGCACCACGAACTTCCCTCGTTCTGCAGTCGACTCTAACTGTCTGATGCGCTTCCCAGAGTGGTTTCTCTCCCCGTTGTTTCAATAAGAACAGGTGTTCGGCCAATAAGGGAGTAGAACTATTTTGAATCGCTTCCCCCAGACCTTCTTCACTTACAAGAGTACAGGAAATGATAAAAATAAAATCTGCTGTGTAATTTTCAACCAGCCTACACCTTCCCAGTTCGTCTGCAAACGTTCACAGCTTCTCCAATCACTTTTCTTCTTAACTAAATATATGGACTTTAGCCACGAACATGTATTGAATTATTGTCGGTCAATCTGGCGCGAATTTCTAATGACGACGGGCACGAGCTCCCGCGGCTTCAAGTTCCAGATCGACACTGCCAAATCTACGGAGGGGGGTTTCTTTTATAATTTCCGGAAGGACGCTATCCCCTCTATGAGGCTTGGTTGTGAAATCTGCCAAATTTGCTTCTAATAGACCAATTTTGATAAGATTTGTCCCAGAACTCCGGACAGACTTGCACTTATGTTCGATGTTAATTTTATAATTTTCCTACACTCACAACAGGAGGAATAAATTGTTTCTGCCCGTGCGTTTCGCGCGTTTTCTTCCTTCCATGACCTTGGCACGTGTAGCTAGTTCGCTGGTCTCACGCTACCATGTACTTGGGCTTAACTGCACTTAAAAATTTCCCTGGGGGCTCTGTCTTCACAGAGGGTGTATGAATAATTTTGCTTATTTATTTCATCCTTTACTATGTTATCAAAATCCCTCATTGTGCAGAATTCCATGGATTAAAATAATTGTCGGGCACTCGAGCCCCGCCGAGGTGTCCCGGCAATCCACGAGCTCGCCGGGAAGGAAGAACCTCCCCACGCAACATCGGGCTCTTGGGAGCGCAAAATGGCTGCCCTCAAACATACAGTAGTTTCTGAATACCAAATAAATATTTGTGAAAAATAAAAATTTTTCTCACCGTAGAATTATGGGTTCAACTTTGTATTCCATAGAAATGGTTCCGTGTTATTATTATTATTATTATTATTATTATTATTATTATTATTATTATTATTATTATTATTATTATTATTATTATTTAGAGATCCTTATTTACGAAATTTGTTATAATTAGTTATTAGTAATCCCCAGAAATATCATATACTTATTTATTTTCCAAAAATAGATCCGTGCGCTTGGGAGAGTTTGTTATGCAACGGAGTTTTTGTTGTAGATAGAAAGCATCATTCTGTTATTCTAAGAGTGCCTTTAGTTTGAATTTGTCTCCTTTAAATCTGTGAGTTTGAGAAATGTGTTTCACAGGAAGAAATATTCTCTTCTGAGAAACTACAGAGTGGGTGGAGTGACATGCCGTTAGTTTGTGTTGTTTTCTGCGCACGGAAATAAATGGGCGATTGCCAAGGTTTCTTAAGCTATGTATGATGTTTATAGAAGTGAAATACTGCCTATGGTTATAGAGAATCCGCTTCTTGTTACAATTCTGGGATCTCTGTTGTGGCATTATTTAAGCGGGAAGGTAGTTATATTCGTGAGAGAGTCTGTTTAGTTTTGTTGCTTTCTTCATTAATGGGTTTACAGTACAAGTATGGAAATACTTATGCAAAATGCACAATAAATACATATTTCTAGCCCATCAGACAAGCAACCCAATGTTGCAAACATCCTAGGGATATGAGCTACGAATTTTAGGTAGAAATAATATAATAAAGTGTGAGAATATATTTTATTTATTCCTAAAAATTACAATCCTTTTCTTAATCTTGTTATCCGGTCGATTAGATCACGGCCGACTGGATCCCTTACTGCGCTCCAGCTAGAGCGATGCATCAAGTCGGCCGTGATTAGATTAGCATTTTGCCTTTCTCTACCACTACGAGCGCTCGTTTAGTAATGTGCCAAGTAATGTGCTCATTGGTTCAATACTCTTTTTGAAAAATGTCCCACCGAATTTAGTTATAACGGCTTAAGTGGATCTCTGCATTGACTCAAAAGAGTATTGAACCAAGGAGCACATTACTTGGCTGGGATTTGAATAAAAAAGAAAACGAGTAAAGAACTTTTCCGGAAATGAAATTAGGCTGCAAGTGATCTTCGAAATTAGTTTTTCTAGTTTGATAGAGCTATCCAAAACTCTCAATTTGAAACCTTTCCCGGCCCTTTACCCCTTCAACTTTCAACGCAATTGAGGAAATTGCTTAATTTAACGTTTTTCGTTGTGTGGGGACACCTATTTTGTCTGCTAGGAAATGTTTTCACCATTATAAATGTGTAAAATGTATTAAAAATAAGGAATATTCATAGATTTTAATAACGAATTACAAAAGTCTCCAAAGTGATAGAATTTAGAAACACAAGATTCCTTAACGAACTTATGCGCATATGAACTAAAGCGTCAAGAACCTAATAATATCCCCGCAAATGTAGTTCGAGTTCAAACGGAACGTAATTTTTGGACAGACTGCAAGAAACACAAGGATGTAATATGATAGTCGGCGATTGTCATTCTGTGACAACGTCTACGATTATGTATTGACCTGATGGCGTCTAGTGCCCGGAGTATCCGAGGATATGTTCGGCTCGCCTGATATAAGTATTTGAGGCTCATGCATGTCTAGGTGTGAGATGATGTGTACGAAGATGACAATGAGGTGGGTTGAGGGCGAAATCTGGTGTCGGCACATAATCCAACAAGGGGTCTGCTTAAAACTTCACGTGGCCATCAGACGGACAAATCACCATCAACAGCGTCATATGCTCTCACTCCATGTCAACACTGCGGAGAGGTTTGGAATTGAATACGAGCGTTTGTTATGTAATCTACGAAGGGGTGTCAGAAAATAACCGGAATAACTTTTTGTGTTTCAATGAAATGTCGTATGGCTTTTAGTGCCGGGATATCCCAGGACGGGTTCGGCTCGCCAGGTGCAGTTCTTTCTATTTGACTCCTGTAGGCGACCTGCGCGTCGTGATGAGGATGAAAATGATGATGAAGACAACACATACACCCAGCCCCCGTGCCATTGGAATTAACCAATTAAGGTTAAAATCCCCGACCCGGCCGGGAATCGAACCCGGGACCCTCTGAACCGGAGGCCAGTACGCTGACCGTTCAGCCAACGAGTCGGACTGTGTTTCAATAATCCCGCATTATAGTTTGCAGGTGATAGTACTGGAAATGTTTAACCTTGATTGATACAGTGCGAAGCACATCTCTCGCCTCCGGCTTCTCGTTTTCAGGGGAGCAGCTGAGGAAGAAACCCGTGTTCGCTGTAATCAGCAGGGATCCGAAGTTGCAGCAGGGCGCTTCAATTAGATTTTGTGTTTTCCTGAACAAAACCCCAACACAAACAGTGGAAATTTTGCAGCACGCTTACAGAAAGGTAGCGATGGAAAGACGCAAGTTTCTGAGTGACACAAACGCCTTAAGAAGGGCAAAACTGATCTTGTGGATGCTCCACGCCCAGGAAAACCCTCAACATCGAAAACTGACAATAATGTGAACAAAATTGATGTCATGTTGCGGGAAGACCGCCGTTTAGCTATTGAATAGATTGATGGAATGATAAACATCTCCAATCTTTGCTCAAACGGCATGGATCCTGCACCAGGACAAGGCACTTGCGTATCGGGCAATCAAGACACATGACACTATAACCGAATTGGGCATTGAGGTGATGCCACATCCACCTTATTCACCGGACCTTGCACCTTGCGACGTTTACCAATTTCCTGCAGTGAAAAAGGAACTTTGAGGTCGTCATTTTCAAAGTGATCAAGAAGTGAACAATGCAATTTCGGGTATACTCAACAGATTATCAAGAAATGGCTTCGGGAAGTGTTTTGAACAGTAGAATGAACACTGGAAACGTTGTATTGTGTCTGAGGGAGAATACACTGAAGGAATGCAAGTGAATTTGAATAAAGGAAGCCAGTAATTTTCTGTAATAAAATAATTCGGGTTATTTTTAACACCCCCCCCCCCCCTCCGTCGTAGTCATTCAAAATTGTTCACCATCACTTCTCCTATCCTGCCAGCCGATATCTGATGGTGATTTATTTTTCTTTCCATCAATGGAACTTGAACCGGCTAACCACGATTTCACATCATAATTATTTGATGCCTTCACGGTCATGGCCACCAGGCAGACTACATCTGCGATAATTCTCATATATTAACAAGCATTCGAAACGAACTTACGATACTACAAATATAAGTTAAAAAGTAAGCTGGTCTAATTTTCGTATGTGAATGGGTTAAGGTAAATCACGGTGAAGAACACTGTTCTAATGTATTCAAGCTGTCTATTCATTTTCAGTAATGAATTCACCAGCGTTTCGCCCCGGTATAACAGTGGGATCGTCCGTTGGATAGTAGGTCAGTTACATAGGAGGCTTGCAGTGGTGTCTCATTGGTGCAATATACACCAACGTCTTGGAAATGTGTGGAAATCAAACTCATGAGCTCACTGTTACACTGAGGTGAATCGGCGGTAATTCCACGATTGAAAAGGCCTTAAGTGCTTAAATATAATATTCGTCACCAATTATATTACGATTCCATTTTGGGAGCTTAATATTCGTGCGTTCGTAATATATTTACCCTCCAGGGTCGGTTTTTCCCTCGGAATCCCCAGGGATCACACCTATACCGCCTCAAGGACAGTGTAATGGAGCTTCAGAGTCTGGAACGGGAGATACAACTGGGGAGGATGACCAGTACCTGTCCCAGGCGGCGTCACCTGCTATGTTGAACAGGGGCCTTGTGGGGGAGGGGGAATTTTGGAAGGGATGGGCAAGGAAAAGCGAAGGAAGCGGTCGTGGCCTTAATTTAGGTACCATCGCGGCATTTGCCTGGAGGAGAAGTGGGAAATCACGGAAAACCACTTCCAGGATGGCTAAGGAGGGAATCGAATTCCCCTCTACTCAGTTGACCTTCCGAGGCTGAGTGGATCCCGTTCCAGCCCACGTACCACTTTTCAAATTTCGTGGCAGAGCCGGGAATCGAACCCGGGCCTCTTGGGGGTAGCAGCTAATCACACTAACCACTACACCACAGAGGCGGGAAGCTTAATATTATTAATGTTTTATTTCAGTATATCCTCTTTATATTTCAGTATGATCAGAAAATTGAATCAAGTACTTGTCACAGTTTACAATGAGTTATTCTATTCCCTGACGATACAAAGTGGCATTCTACTTCCTGAGCCGTGTTACCGTCAGAACGGATCTCGTCTAGTGGCCATGAGCATTAAGACGTCAATTCTGTATGGTCTGACACGGTGGTTAACCGGTTCGAATACCGTTGGTGATGAAACTTCTCACCATCAGTATGTAGACTGGCGGGTCAGGAGAGGTGGTGGTATACAAGATCGTGTGCGAAAAGCCTGGATTCATTTTAAAGCCTCTCTCCAGTGTCCATATACAGTGAGGGCATATGACACTGTTAATGGTGATTGGTCCGTCGGATGGTGACGTTAAGCCTTGAGCAAACCCCTTGGTGTAATTCGTCAGGAGTAGGCTACGTACCGACACAGGGCACCCTCTGCCTACCTCATTATCATCACCTTACACTCAGATGGGCAAGTCACCCATGGATGTCAAATAGAAGGGCTTAAACCAGACAAGCCGAACATGTCCTCGGATACTCACGACATTAAAACCCATGAGCTAAATATAAATAACAAATAACCGCCAGCACATGTCTAATTCTGCGTCGCACACCCATTTCTCCCCACCATGCCATCTATGGCATTAATGAGTGTGATGATGAAGGGTAGCCACTCCACAGTCCCTTTTTCGATCCTCTGAAATTTCATAACACCATTTCCGTGTTCGTTGGACAGATATCGTTTTCTCTCAATCTACAGAAAACAGATTATATTCCAGTAAGCGGAATTGTATCGAGTTGCAACAAAGCTAATTCAATGAACTCGCAGTTGCGATCAACGGTATTCTGTAAAAAAAAAAAAAAAAGGCAGCTCTTTGACGAAACTATATTTACAACTGTTTTCACGTCTGACTCGTTGGCCGAACGGTCAGCGTACTGGCCTTCGGTTCAGAGGGTCCCGAGTTCGATTCTCGGCCGGGTCGGATTAGTTCCAGTGTCTCGGGGGCTGGGAGTTTGTGCTGTCCCCAACATCTATGCAACTCATACACCACACATAACACTATCCTCCACCACAATAACACGCAGTTACCTACAAATGGCAGATGCCGCCCACCCTCATCGGAGGGTCTGACTTACAATGCCTGCACCCGGCTAGAAATAGCCACACGAAATTATTACCTGTTTTCATACCGAATTTGCAGTACGGGAGTGATAGCTGGGTGGACTCTAGATATGCTATCCATATGTTACAAGCAACAGACATGAAAGTGGTGAAAATGGTTCCTGGTGCAAAGTGGTGGGAACAACTAGAGCAGGGTACTCGGAATGAGTAGATAAAGGCTAAGTTTAGAATAAACTCGACGGACGGAGTTGTACTCATAAATCTGCTTCAGTGGTGGGGTCTTGTGAGACAAATGGAGGAGTATAAGAGAATTATGGACTTGGTCGTGGAGGATAACAATTACAGGGCCTAGCCCTGGCCTTTTGATTCCAACTTGACAGGTTCGATCCTGGCTCAGTACGGTGATGTTTGAAGCTGCTGAAATACATCAGCCTCATGTCGGTAGATTTACTGGCACGTAAAAGAACTCCTGCGGGACAACATTCCGGTTCTCGGCGTCTCCGACAACCGTCAAAAGTAGTTAGTGGGACGTCAATACAGGGACGCTTAATACCGGTTGTGGATGACGCTGGAGTTGCCTATTGATTTTCCATACGTACTAGATTGGGGCAGATCGGGTATCGAGCAGGCCAAGGCAATATGTCGATATTCTGTAGAGCACGTTGGGTTACAACGTAGGCATGGAGACGTGCCTTATCCTGTTGGAAAACACCCCCGAGAATGTTGTTCATGAATGGCAGCACAACAGATCGAATCACCAGACGGACGTACACATCTGCAATCAGGATGCGTGGGATATCCACGAGAGTGCTCCTGCTGTCATAGGAAATTGTTCCCCAGACAAGAACTCCCGATGTAGGTCCATGGTGACGACGTCGCAGGCTGGTCGAATGCAGGCGTTTACCTAGCCTCCTTCTAACCAACACACGCCAATCAATAGCACTAAGGCAGAACCGGCTTTCATCGACCAGAACCCCCCGTGTAGGTCCAGTGTGTCGACGCCGCAGGCTGGTCGAATGCAGGCGTTCACCTAGCCTCCTTCTAACCAACACACGCCAATCAATAGCACTAAGGCAGAACCGGCTTTCATCGACCAGAATCCCCCGTGTAGGTCCAGTGTGTCGACGCCGCAGGCTGGTCGAATGCAGGCGTTCACCTAGCCTCCTTCTAACCAACACACGCCAATCAATAGCACTAAGGCAGAACCGGCTTTCATCGACCAGAACCCCCCGTGTAGGTCCAGTGTGTCGACGCCGCAGGCTGGTCGAATGCAGGCGTTCACCTAGCCTCCTTCTAACCAACACACGCCAATCAATAGCACTAAGGCAGAACCGGCTTTCATCGACCAGAACCCCCCGTGTAGGTCCAGTGTGTCGACGCCGCAGGCTGGTCGAATGCAGGCGTTCACCTGGCCTCCTTCTAACCAACACACGCCCATATCAATGGCATCAAGGCAGAAATGGCTTTCATCGGACCTCCACTCCATCCTCCAATGAGTTCTCAATTGACACCACTGAAGTTACAGATGGCGGTAGTTTGGGGTAAGTGGAATGCACGCCGCAGGGCGTCTGGCTCGGAGCTGTCCTTCAAGTAACCAATTTCGAAGAGTTAGTTGCGACACTGTGGTGCCAACTGCCGCTAGAATTGCTGCTGCTGACGCAGTCTGCTGGACAACAGCCATACGCCGAATACGGCGGTCCTCCCTCTGCGTGGTGCCACGGGGAATTCCGGAGCCCGGTCTTCTTGCAAGCGTACCTTCTCTTGACCACTGCTGCCAGCACGCATGCACAGTGGAGACATTCCTGCCAAGTCGTTCTGCAAAAACGCGAAAGGAAAATCCACCTTCACGCAGCCCTATTCTATGGCCTCGTTCAACTGCAGTGAGCTGTTGATACTGGCATCTTCGTCTTCTTAAAGGCATTCTTGGCCCACTCACAGTCACTCCGTCCAATCTCACAAGTAACTAACGCTCTCGCACAGTACAGCCCGGATTTAAAGCAAACCAGATGTGTAAAGTCATGGGGCTGCTACTAGCGCTACGCTAGTGCGATTTACGGGAAATTTGAATCAATATCTTGTTTCAGATGTATAAAAACGCCTAAAATAATTTTCGTTAATCTTGCACAATCCCTTCTTGGAGTTTGGATTTTTTTCAGCCAGTGTATTTTTATTGGGAATTAGAGGGAACCCAATGCGACGATAGTTAGTTTAAGTTTTGTTCCGATTTTCAGACAAGAGGTAGGCTATGGAACTACAAAGCCAGCTAAATGTGATTGTATATGCGTTTATTAAATTCACAGAGGTTTGCAGACAGAATGCAAAAATGCATAACATATGTGTGTTGATACGGACAGGCACAATTCCAAAACTGACATTGGTTGACTGGTCGCTGCACCAACGTTCCATCTCATGACTTGTACACTCGTGCACATTTTACAGCTGAACATACAAATTAGGGAATACGTGAGCTTTTCTTCCTTTTTCGGTTTACCGTCCAGGGTTGGTTCTTCCCTCGGGCTCAGAGAGGAATCCCACTTCTACCCGCTCAAAGACAGTGCCCTGGAGTGTGAGACTTCCGGTGAGGGATACAACTGGGGAGGAGGAAGTACCTCGCCCAGGCAGCCTCACCTACTATGCTGTACAGGGTCCTTGTTGGGGAAGGGAAAATTGATTGGGACAGTCAAGGAAGAGGGAAGGAAGCGGCCGCGACCTTATGTTAGGTACTGCACCCATAAGGCGGGGCACAGTACCATCCCGGAATTTTCGTGGGGAAGAAGTGGAAAACCATGGAAAAACCACTTCGAGGATTGCTGAGGTAGGAATCGAACTCCGTCTACTCAGTTGACCTCCCGAGGCTAAGCAGACCCCGTTCCAGCCCTCGCACCACGTTTCAAATTTTGTGACAGTGCCCGGATCGAAACCGGACCTTCGGGGGTGACAGCTAATCACTCTAACCACTACACCACAGAGGCGGACCCTTGATATATTATGCTGTTGATAAATCTTATTTTTTCAATAGATACAATATATTTCCGTCTGCCTCTGCGGTATAGTGGTTAGTGTGATTAGCTGCCACCCCCGGAGGCACGGGCTCGATTCCCGACTCTGCCACAAAATGTGAAAATTGGTACGAGGGCTGAAACGGGGTCCACTCAGCCTCGGGAGGTCAAGTGAGTAGACGGAGTTCGATTCCTACCTCAGCAATCCTCGAAGTGGTTTTTCCATGGTTTTCCACTTCTTCCCCACGAAAATTCCGGGATGGTACTGTGCCCCGCCTTATGGGTGCAGTACCTAACATAAGGTCGCGGCCGCTTCCTTCCCTCTTTCTTGACTGTCCCAATCAATTTTCCCTTCCCCAACAAGGACCCTGTACAGCATAGTAGGTGAGGCTGCCTGGGCGAGGTACTTCCTCCTCCCCAGTTGTATCCCTCACCGGAAGTCTCACACTCCAGGGCACTGTCTTTGAGCGGGTAGAAGTGGGATTCCTCTCTGAGCCCGAGGGAAGAACCAACCCTGGACGGTAAACCGAAAAAGGAAGAAAAGCTCATGTATTCCCTAATTTGTATGTTCAGCTGTAAAATGTGCACGAGTGTACAAGTCATGAGATGGAACGTTGGTGCAGCGACCAGTCAACCAATGTCAGTTTTGGAATTGTGCCTGTCCGTATCAACACACATCTCCTCCAGGCAAATGCCGGGATGGTACAGCAACCATACCACCCACGCCATTGCCCCCATAGAACCATACGACAGCATCATAGTCCCCATAATTTCGGGCTATCGCCATATAGCACCATACGCCAAGGCGTTCGATGGTATATTACCTTTTGAGTCTAGAGGCAAATGCCACCTCATCTAGAAAGCAAGGAAAAATAAACTTCAAAGTGGTGGGTGAACAAAATCTCTTTCGACCGTGCAAGGATCAACTGCACTCATCCATTAAAAAGAATCAAACCAACGGCCTCCCAGGGCCATGGTGCGTTCGCGGCATAAGATCTAAATATAACACTAAACTAACTGAACGGAGGAAATTTTTGGATACATTTTTCGGCAAAATGACAAGCAAAGAAAAGTTTAAAAATCTATTTATTATTCATTGATAAAATCACGAGTAATTGAAATGAACCCTGAATAATTCTAAAATAATAAAAATAAAATATACAATGTCCAATGGACTAAATATAAATTAGGAGATGTCACTCCTTTCATTAAGTTGTTTAACAATTTATTATTATTTACCGTATCGTTTAAATACTGTATTTAATCGTTCCATTCCCCTTTGTGACATGCCAATAAGTACGCATATATCATTATGAATTTGAATTCTTCTTAAGAACAAAAATATCCTTGTAAATGTGGCGGTTCTCATTACAAGCCTTCTTCACTACTAGAAGAAGCACATTATCTATGCGAAAATTGGAGACAACGTGGAGTGGTCGCCTAACTATTAATTACACTACTAATTAAATAAACGAAAAAAATAAGCTAACACTAGTGGGCGAAATCACAACCATTGAAATAAAATTAGTCAAATGTCGGGTCCAGAAATCGAGCCCACATCGCAATGAATCCGATGACAAATAACGAGACAGAACACTAAACACAACTAAAGGAGCATATTCAAAAAATATGTACACAAAACAAAATACATGCAATTTACATTACTAACCTAATTTATATGATCTACGTATTACATAACCGTGCATTTATTTGGAGAATATTTAGATGTTTTTGTACTTATCGTCATGTCGAGAAAATCCATGGTTCGGGCCCAGGAAAGGCCCTTATCGTCGTTTGGCCTCTCATGGCGCTTATGTTGATCACAGGTTCGATTCCTCTTCTAGTCCTGCTGAGCACGTTCATAATCCCAAGGTCCTCTTCTTCACTGTAACAAGTCTAATGACGTTGAAATAAGTTGCGTCATTCACAAATATAATTTTTCAAAACTGTAACACAGTTCTCGCGGTCACGTTATTTAAATACTTTCAATACTATTACTTGGACAAAGTTTTTCACACCGCGTATTTGCAAAATGTATATTATCACTCCCGAATACAGGTTAAGGCCAGAACACCAGCGGACCGTTTGTCTGCCTTCGATCTTTCGCGTCAAGTGGATGTTGTCTCAAGATGGCTGCCCCTCATATCATTTCAGCCCTACACGAACAATAGACGGCAATCAGTCCCCACCACATTCTTTCATATTAGTGGTTCTACGGGTTGTGTGACATCGGCAATGCGTTCAAATGTGTGACTTTTAAGTAATCTAGTTATGTGCGAAAAACGCATCGATCGGCGGTTTACTTAAAATTGATTATCAAAATGATGCCTTTTCGGGAATCCCCGTCTGGAGTCTGCGTAGTCAGTTGGCGTGGGTACGCTACTGGTGCTTATATAATCAAATGGTAGCGTAATTTTCCACACGTTAAACTTTTATAAACAACTCGCATTTTGGCACAGGCCTACTATGAAAACATATGACATGCCAAGGTTTCCCTTACTAATTATTATGCATATCTCGAAATTTTACAATACAAATCAAGCTTGCACGCTGGCATTGCCGTGTTTCGGCCATTTTTTAGTGGGCGGAGTTATTAGTATAGATTTTCTTTCCTTGTAATTTTTCATAGCTCGCTCTCTTTCTGGGGATTCTTCCAGCTATGACGGAATCGTGTTTACACCACCAAGTCAGAGGTGTTGTGCAAATCGGTGCAACCTAATGCAACTTTACTGTAATATGGACAAGGGAACTTGACAAAGTTTTTACCTTCCTCCGTTCATTTATGCCTTTAAGCTAGTTTAATGTCATACAGTATTTAGATCTTTTGCCGCGAACCCACCATGGCCCTGTGAGTCCGTTGGTTTGATTCTTTGGAACGGAGGTGTGCAGTTGATCCTTGCACTATCGAAAGAGATTTTGTTCACCCATCACTTTGATGTTTATTTTTCCTTGCTTTCTGGATTAGGTGGCATTTGACTCTAGACTTAAAAGGTCCTATACCATCGAACGGCTTGGCCTATCGTGCTATATGGCGGTAGCCCAAAATTATGGGGACAATGATGCTGTCGTGTGGCTCTATGGGGCAATGGCGTGGGTGGTATGATTGCAGTACCTATTAAGGCCACCGCAGCTTCCTTCCCTCTTTCTTGTCTATCCCTTACAATCTTCCCATCCCCCACAAGTCCCCTGTTCAGCATTTGCCTGGAGGAGAAGAGGGAAACCACAGAAAACTGCTTCGAGGTTGGTTTAGGTTGGAATTGAACCCTCCGCTACTCAGTTGACCTCTCGAGGCTGAGTGAACTCCGTTCCAGCAATCGTCCCACTTACAAATTTCGTGGAAGAGCCGGAAATCGAACCCGGGCCTCCGAGGGCGGCAGCTAATCACGCTAACCCCTACACCACAGAGGCGGACTGTTCCAACACTTTACTCTGCATATTCAGACAACACACCACACTACCAACCCCCCCACAGAAGTGCGCTATAGTGTTTACTACATCCCTCCGTAGGGTTGGTGTCAGAAAGGGCATCAGGCCGTAAAAACAGGGCCAAATCCACGTGTGCACCACAGTTCGTCTCCACGCCCCCACAAGTGTAGGAAAAGGCGGGAAAAGGAATAAATAGTTTTATTACAAGTAATATCGGAATAATTCATTCATTCCACATACATTATTAATTTTTAAATTTGTCATTTCATATCACTAGAAGAGAGCTATTATATTTTATTGCAATATGACTTAAAAGGGCCCGTTGATTCAGTATTCCAATTGCTCAGCACCAAAAAGGGTTGAAATTCCGACGACTTCCATATGGATTTTACATGGAAGGAATGCATGGTGACAGCAAGAGCATCCAAAATTAAACTTTCGAGGAGTCCTAAGTTGGGCAACAGCCCTCACACGGAGAAAAAAATGAAATTTCGTTGTATATTTATAAACTTTCATCGTTAAGTACAAGGCTTTATGAATGAATCACATGCTTTATGTCTATTTAATAGCATGAATTTGGTTTTATTTCTTGAACTCCTTTCTCTCTTCTTGTTTTATACTTCCCTCACATTCCTATACAACGTAATGTTAAATTCATTAAACTGTACTTTTGCACAGCATGAAGACTTTTCACTGCTTGTTATTTTCGTGGATTTACCAGTTCTGCTAATACTAGGTCCCGCAGATTAACAGTATGCTCCTTAAGAAAATTGAAGAGCTTTTAATTGAATTTATTTTCTTGTTGTCAACGAATGTTGTATAGTGAAGAATATTTGTATATATTGGAGAATAATCTGAAAGTCAGTTAATTCACAGAAGGTAACACGTTTTTATTTAAAAACGACCCATTAATTTTGTGTAAAACTCACAAAAAGTGAATGTAGAACCAGCTCCTTGTAGTCTTTCATAATAATTTTCTAAACAAATTAGCCAATTTTATTCTCCAGGTTTCTGTTACTGAGATGCAGTTCGTGTTTGTAAGTATTTCAAATCCTGTTGCTTACTTTTCTGATTAATATGGACACGCTAAATAAGGAAGCACATTAGTTAAGTGGAAAATTATGCTAAATTCCTATTCAAATTCCATCTTCCTTGGCCGACTCCATTAGTCTTCAAGCTAATATAACTTCAACAATTTAAATCTCATGGCGATTCCGCGTTTCTTTTATTTCATAATTGTTGGCTGTAGTTTACATGAAAGCTTTTTATCAATGTGGTTCAAATTATATAGTTATATTTTAGCTGATTTTTTTTGCACATTTTCATTCCAAGAATTTGCTCCCATAATAATATATTGTCGTCTCATCGTTGCGAATAGATTGTTGCCTTCTCTTCACTTGTTTACGTCAGCAAATAAACTGGATGCAGTGTTCTTTGTTATTATCACTTTGTGAGGAATATATCTTTTAATTTATTGATTTTATCATTCTAAAAGAGGAGAAAATTTATTACCCAAGATAATCATAGATAATATATTTCAGAATAATATTAAACGATACGGGATTAGTACTCTATGGCTTCAATTCTAGTCCAACCTCAACCACGAATTTATGAGAGATAGGAAAGATATTCTTCCAGCATAGACAATTTATTGAGGAAATACTTAGGTTGAAATTCGTTCATGATAATGACGTTAATAGTGAAAATATTTCCTATCAGGCAAAGTAGTCCTCATACTACCAAAAACGTAAAATTAAATAGTTTCCTCAATTGTGACGTAAGTTGAAGGGTTAAACAGCCCGGAGGCATTTCAAATTGTGAGTCTTGGACAGCTCTACCAAACTTAAAAAACAAATTTTGAAAATCAATTCCGGCCTAAATGCAGTTCCGGAAAAACTGCCTAAAATCGCTTGCTTCTTTACTCGTTTTCATTTTTATTCAAATCCTAGCCTAGCTCGTTGGCATGGACTCACATTAGCGCTCGTACTGGTGCTTAAGTGAAACTCTGCATGGACTCACATTAGCGCTCGTACTGGTGCTTAAGTGAAACTCTGCATGGACTCACATTAGCGCTCGTAGTGGTGCTTAAGTGAAACTCTGCATGGACTCACATTAGCGCTCGTAGTGGTGTTTAAGTGAAAATCTGCATGGACTCACATTAGCGCTCGTAGTGGTGCTTAAGTGAAACTCTGTATGGACTCACATTAGCGCTCGTAGTGGTGCTTATGTGAAAATCTGCATGGACTCACATTAGCGCTCGTAGTGGTGCTTAAGTGAAACTCTGCATGGACTCACATTAGCGCTCGTTGTGGTGCTTAAGTGAAACAATGCATTTAATCGACCGGATAACGACGATTAAGAAAAGGATTGTAATTTTAGGGATATATAAAGATTATATTCTCATACATTATTATTTATTTACCTAAAATTCATAGCTGATATCCTTAGGATGTTTGCAACATTTGAGTTGCTTGCCTCAAGGACTAGAATTGTGGATTTTTTATGGTTTTCCCATTTTACCTCAATACTAGCTGAAGTGTTGCAGACATTTTGAAAAGGAGGATATGATCAGTAATGGAGAGTAAAATCGATGAAAATCAGTGAGGGTTTAGAGCATAGCCTGGCTATCAGGACCCGATTTTCAGTATACGCCAAGTAATTAAACCATGATACGTATGGAACAAACAGTTACTTTTATGTCTCGTAGATCGTTGATTTCGCTGGAAATGATTACTTCTTACTCAATCTTTGAGAGACAAGAATGTATTCTGTATGTGAAATTACACGCTGCTAGAAAAAAACTGTGTGACTGCTCTCTGACAGCTGAGAAAGCAAATTTTGCAAGACGAGCCTCTTCATAGAATGTAGACCGACCGTGCTCACAGCCGTGTGACTAAGCGGAAACACATGTGACCGCCGCATCGAAGACATTAAAAGGGAGCCTCGCAAGGTTTAATCACTTTTTTACTTTTTTATAGTGTCCTTTGAGTGCATCCGCGGGTGTCTTTTGCTTTTCTAACCGTCTCGTTCTAGCCAAAGACAAACGGAGAGAGTAGCAGTTGACATGCAAAGGTTGTTAGAGGACAGATGAGATGAGAGTTGACAGAGGGATAAAACCATTTGACGATGCTGGGTTATTTTTAAGGAAGCGGATTGTGACAACAAACAGGAATATACTCGTGACTTCCTTCGTATAAAGAACAGTTTCTTTCGAGGCAGAATTATGAAGTCCTTTATCTTGCAATGCCAATCTAATTGTATTGCATTTCACTATTACATTCTTCTCCTCCTTTTACCACTTTTCTCACACCTCAGTACGTTCGTGGATGCAAACTGGGTTGGAGGTGTGGATTTGACTCTGTTTTACGGTTGATGCCCTTCCAGACACCAAACATAATTGTGTGGAAAGATAATTCACTATTACGTGTCTCCATGGTGGCCGGCAGAGTATTGTGTTGAGTGTAAATGAAGGGGAAAATGACGTATTGCTTTTGGTGCCGGAAGTGTCCGAGGACAAGTTCAGCTCGCCAGATGAAGACCTTTTGATTTGATGCCAGTAGGCGACTGCGCTCCGTAATGAGGATGAAATGATGATGAAGAAGACACACCCCCCCGTGCCAGCGGCATTAACCAATTATAGTTAAAATTCCCGTTTCTGCTGGGAATCGAACTCGGGACCCCTGTGACCAAAGGCCAGCACGTCAACCATTTATCCATGAAGCCGGACTGTAAATGGAGAGGAGTGCATTGATACGAACACAAGCACCCAGCCTCCGCGTCAGAGGTATTAATCAGACACAAATTTCCCAGTCAACGGATTACAACTCAGGTTAAGGAAGCGGACAAAACACATTTGATTATGTATTCATTGGAACTATTTCATTACTTTAGCTAATCCGTATGACAGATGTATACTCCTTCAATTATTTAGAAGAACATTATGTGTGATACATAGAAATAAATATTCAAGAGAAATATAATTACATAATATTACTTTGAAAACTGGTTTCCTTCAGTACTTGCTGTACATTCCTCTTCCCAAAAATGCCACGTAATTCAATGAAAACTTGACATACGTTTATGTCCATGGAATCAAGGAACTGAACTACAAAGTTTGTATTTTTATCTTGTGATATTCCAATTATCGACCAAAAGTCCAATAATTGCTCCATGTCTCGATTTATTTTTACTTTCTATGGTATTACAGGCCAGATATAAGTTAGGAAGGAGATTCATCCGCAACTCATTTGTGACATTTTTCAGAGACCACTTACATTTGCAAGAGGGACCTCCAAAGAGCTATCTGATACTACCAAGGCTGGAATGAAAATTTTCTGTCTCATTTTCTAATCTCTCCCAGCATAAATTAAACTTTCAGCTTAGAATCACAATTAACAAAAATGCCGTGCTTATGTTCATTAAGAGAAATACTGGTAATATATTCATCTGCAGCATTAATGGCTTTAATATTCGTTGTTTTATTATTATTATTATTATTATTATTATTATTATTATTATTATTATTATTATTCCTATGTTCGGCTCCATGGCTAAATAGTAAGCGTGTGGCGTTTGGTCACAGGTGTCGCGGGTTCGATTCCCCAAGGGTCGGGAGTTTTAACCGTTATTGGTTAATTTCTCTGGCACGGGGGCTGGGTGTATGTGTCGTCTTCATCATTTCATCCTCATCGCGACGCGCAGGTCGCCTACTGGAGGCAAATCAACAGAACTGCACCTGGCCAGCCGAACATGTCCTCGGACACTTCCAGCACTAAAAGCCATACGCTATATCTTTTCATTATTACCAGTATTATAATTATTATTAGTATTATCTGTGGGTCAGTAGTAGATTTTCGGCCTCCGGATCCCAAGAAAGCGGGTTCAAACCCGGCAGAGGTAGAAAAGTCCAATCGACACTCCATGTCGTACGATGTCGGCATGTAAGAGACCTCTGGTGACACATTTGGTGTTTACTCGATAAAATTCACTAAATCTCAACCGTAGAAGCCCAAGAGGGTTTCAGTTTACGCCGTCTGCCATCTAGTAGGCCTAGAGTAAAACAGAACGTCGATATTGTCGAGCAGACAGCCAGATGGCGTCAAATTGAAATGCGTGATGTCTGCACACGGTACCTCAGGCCATACGACTATTATTATTATTATTATTATTATTATTATTATTATTATTATTATTATTATTATTATTATTATTATTATTATTATTATTATTCTTTGTTCGTATCGGCCTAACAAGGGCCACGTTACTTCATCTGTTTTCTCTGGGCTTTGATCTTTGCCCAGTGTCCTTCATTCGTTGTCGGTGTTCCTATTTCCTTTCCTCCGTCCACGTCTTTCCCGTCTTCAACTTTGGCCCTTCTCGAAAAGCCTGGTGGTCTTTTAGTTTCCTCCTGAGTGGATTGCGTTCTTTATAAGTGATCCTCATCTCCTGTAGGCCCCTTTCCACCTCCTTGAACCAAGTTGGCTGGGTCTTCTTATCTTTGAAATAGGTATAAATCTGGTTCGATAATCGTGTGGGTTTCAGTCTCAGGAAGTGGCCATAAAACGCAATTCTCCTTCTCTGCATGACATCAGAGATCTTCTGGACGTGAGTATACAACTCATAGTTATGCCTACGTCTATATTCATCTTTGTCTTTAACTGGACCAAGAATTTTTCTCACCGAGCTCGATAGCTGCAGTCGCTTAAGTGCGGCCAGTATCCAGTATTCGGGAGATAGAAGGTTTGAACCCCACTGTCGGCAGCCCTGAAAATGGTTTTCCGTGGTTTCCCATTTTCACACCAGGCAAATGCTGGGGCTGTACCTTAATTAAGGCCACGGCCGCTTCCTTACCACTGCTAGCCCTTTCCTGTCCCATCGTCGCAATAAGACCTATCTGTGTCGATGCGACGTAAAGCAACTTGCAAAAAAAAAAAAGAATTTTCCTTAAGATCTCTCACTTCCAATTATTCCATCAGGCCTTTCTTGTTCATAGAAAGGCATTCCGCTACGTACAAAGCTTTTCGTCTTATGACAGTGCAGTAATGTCTGAGTTTTGCGTTCAAAAATATGGACTTTTTGTTGTAAACGTCTTTGGTCAATTGATAAGCCATTTCCATTTTATTCATGCGTGAGAGAGATGTCTGGTTCTATCCACTCGCCAAGATATCTGTTATCTGTCCGTTCGATTGCCCCCTGGTTTACTTTTAGCTCTCTTGGTGCTACCTTGATTTTAGTTATGAATTTCGTTTTCTCCAAAGATATCTGGAGGCCTGATTTTTCCGCCTGTGTCTTGAGGTGATTAACTTGCTTTGCAGCCATGGCCAAAGAATCAGAGAAAATTGCTAGATTATCTGCAAAAGTTGAGCAATCAATTAAAAGGTTCATGTTCTTGTAATCCAGTCTCAAACCATTTTGGAGCCCATCGTTGTCAATTTCATTGCGCCACTCACGGATGACTTTTTCAAGTACGCAGTTGAAGAGCAGGGGCGAGAGCCCATCTCCCTGTCTAACTCCTGTCTTATCTGGAAAGAGTCTGAAATTTCTCCTCTGAACTTAACTCTGGAGGTTGTGTTAGTTAGGGTCTGTTCTATGATTGCCCTAGTTTTGTTATCCAAGCCAAATTCTTTTAGGACTTGAATAAGCGTGATTCTATCAATAGAGTCATAGGCCTTCTTGAAGTTTACGAAGGTCACAACAAATTTCTTGTTTCTTAGTTTCAGATATAAGAGGATAGATTTCAGATTCATAATTTGGTCGCCACATGAGCGCTCTTTCCTGAACCTTGTTTGGTACTCCCCCAGTTGTGGATCAAGTTGTTGTTCTGCCCTAATCTGCAGAGCTTTTGAGAAAATTTTTGTAAGATACCAATGGGAGGGAAATACCACGGTAATTGCTGACATCCGTTTTGTCCCCTTTCTTATGCAGTGGGTGAATCAAGGAAGAAGTCCAGTCACGTGGAAGTTTCTCAGTTTCCCAAATCTTTTTGATTATGTCAGTCAATTTATCAATCATTTTGTTACCAGCATACTTCCACAATTCAGCAGTTATCGAGTCCTCGCCTGGTGCCTTGTTATTTTTAAGGGACTGGATAATCTCTTTGATTTCTTTTGTTGGAGGGCATGAATCTGGGTGGACGTGTGTGTTATCTTCAAATGAGAAAGCGGATACTGGAATTTCACAATTGAGAAGAGATTCAAAGTACTTCACTAGAATCTGGCAATTATCTTCGTCGTTGTAAGCTAGTTTCCCATCGAGTTTTTGAACTGTAAGCTTGTTGGATTATACTTCTTTAGATTGTGTTTGAAGATTCTATAGAAGTCCCGTGTGTTGTTCCTCTGGAAATCTTATTCAATCTGTGTTAGTTGATTCTTGTTGTAGGCACGTTTTATATTGCGAATAGCTTTTTGGCACATTGTATCTCGTTCACGAAGTTTTCCCAGTTATCTTGGTTCTTTACCGAATTTCATTTTTGCCAACCGAGTTGTCTTTGTCTTACCACTGAGTCACATTCATCATTTCACCAGGCATGTTTCTTTGACTTCAGCAGTGGGACTGTTTCCTTTGCTATTGTAATCAAGGTCTGCTGTAGCTATTCCCAGTTCCGGGGATTCAGGGATTCTAATTTCTTCGAAAATTAAGCCATGAGCGTAGTTTTTCAGCATCAAATCGATTGATCTTCTTCAAGTGGATCTTTTTGGTGTTTCTCGGAATCAATTTAACTTTGATTCTGGATAAATAGTGATCCGAATCTAGATTGGCATTCCTTAGAATCTTAACATTCTGTATCTCTCTTTAAGCTTTACGGGAGACTGCGTCGTGGTCAATTTGGAACTCCCCGAGAATTGGATTTGGAGATGTCCAAGTCTTCTGCTTCCTGGGTAGGTATTTGAAAGCTGTAGATTTCATAACAAAATTGAAGGCCTTACTTAGTTCCACTAGCCTCTCTCCGTTGCGGTTTGTTCTCTGGTTTGTCGGATAGTTTCCGATGATGTTTTGGAACTTTTTCTCTTTACCGATATGTGCATTCAAATCCCCAAGACGTTTAATCGTGTGTTTGTCTGGGATCTTACAAAGAACGTCCTCTAGATCTTCCCAGAATGTATTTATTCCTTCTGGATCTCCCTCATTCGCTTGATTGATTGGCGCATAAACATTCACAATAGTGTAAACTTTGTTTGTACTCCGGAAGGAGAGTGTTGAAACTCGGCTACTAGGTGAAGTAAAGTTAACGACCGAATCCTGAATCTTCCTATTGACTATGAAACCTGTGCCAAGGTGGGGAACCGTTTTTAGAACACGTTTACAAGTTTTTTCTTTAAAGATTCTGTAACCTTCTGACTCAAATACTTCTTCTTCAGTGGTGGGATAAAGTATCAGTTAGTTGTTTCAATTTGCTAATCTTCCGAAGGGAATTCGTGTTAAAGATAGCAAAACCGGGCGAGTTCGCCGTGCGGTTAGAAGCGCGCAGCTGTGTGGTCGCATCCGGGAGATAGTGGGTTCGAACCCTACTGTCGACAGCCCTGAAGATGGTTTTCCGTGGTTTCTCATTTTCACACCAGGCAAATGCTGGGGCTGTACATTAATTAAGGCCACGGCCGCTTCCTTCCCATTCCTAGGCCTTTCCTCTCCCATCGTCGCCATAAGAACTATCTATGTCGGTGCGACGTAAGACAAATAGCAAAAAATAAAAAAAGGTAGCAAAGAAATTCCGGCGTTTGTGTAGGATCTTCCTGGAGTCTCCGACACCTCCATGCATGTCGGTGTAGGCTCCTCAGGATCCGAAGGCCTGCATGCTTCGCTCAAGGCGAAGGTGGATTGGGTACCACCTGGGTTAGTAGCTTCTGCTGAACTTTCCTCTATGTTTTAGACAGTTGAAAAACTGTAGATTGGGGTCAGTGATATTTCACAATGACCAGAATACTATCAAGGTTGTGAGCCTTGGAGGGCCTCATGATGTTTTCTGGCTATGGGCAGGCATTTCCTCCTAATCTAACTAGATATGGTTTTCCCGCCAATACTCGTGTAGCTGATTGCAGTGGGCGGTAGGGTCGTCACATCCCTACGCCATTATTATTATTATTATTATTATTATTATTATTATTATTATTATTATTATTATTATTATTATTATTATTATTATTATTATTATTATTATTGAGTATCCGTGACTAAGGATGCAGCACGCAGGCCTCTAACCGCTGGCTTTCGTGTTTCAAATCTCGATGACTCCATGTGAGATTTGTGCGACAGTTTTAATTCTGGGTACTCCAGTTCTTCCTGCCATCTTTCATTCCAGCAACACTCTACAATACAACTGTATTTCATTTGTCAGTCATTAATCATTGACCCAGAAGCTTGTGACAGGATTCGGTAGCCGACACAATCCCTATCTTTCCCGCTAGATGGGAGTTCCATTCCTGACCCGTTCGAATTAATCAATGTTTATTAAAAACGTTTCCTGAAAACAACTTGTCCAGCCCGTCCGACCGTTGTACTGGACCAATTTACTTCATTCCTGTATTTCATTATCTCCGGAATTACCTGCAGGTGAATCACCAGACGTTAATAATTTTCTAAGTTCAGTCAAGATTGAGTAATCATAAAATCAACTTACTAAATGACTGTACATAGCAGGTAGCGCACAGTTAAGGAGAAATATCTGTACATAAAGATACCGCCGAAGCTAAACGATTAAAAATGACAGGCGTATATAGGCTAACCTGTAATTTCAACCAAACTTGTTTCACATATGACTTGATACTATCTGTAGAGATATACTGTTGTGGGTAATATACCCCTAACACATAAAAATAATCATCTAAAACGACGAATATTAGTGTCGAAACCATACTTTTCGGATTTCTCGAGATGAGTCTGTGTTTATGTTCAGCCTCTATCAGCACTCGGGTCTGAAGGACTGGAAAATATAATGTCCAAAATGACCGCGATTAGTATTGATTTTGGGTTCGTGAGGCTAATTGGTGACAGTCTCAATGACAGTTGGAATCGTGTACATCATATCTATTGCGCGACTCATAAATATAATTATCACTTATTTTATTATTTATCTTAAAGTATCATCTACTTCACAGACAATATTGGCTACAACAAGGACAAACTTCTACTCGAAACAAAATAATGTAAACTTTAAACTCACAACAGTAACTCTAAAACTACAAAGTTCATAAAGTAGCAATCAACTTCACAATAAACAAATCTATAAAAAATCACTTGATACATAAATAACAGGTCGTATAAATCCTGAAAGTAAACATTTAGAAAAAGTATCTGGGCAACGCATGAAGCAACGTCATATCAAGGTGCGTTATTTGACCTATAAACGGGTCCTCTAGGGAAAATAATAATCGGTGGTTGTAGACAAATTCTGAAAGATAATCATTAGCACGTTAATGGTAGGAAAACTGGTCTAAATTAATCTTTTCAACTGGAAGCTGTGATACAATATTGGTGGAGAAAACGATTCTTGTAAGAGCTTTTCCATCGTCATAAAACGTATATTGAAACAATGAGCTAAGGACAATATAAATTTTGCTCCAGTATCGGTATTTTGAAGTCATTCTTAATACGGAAATAATTCTGTATGAAGCGGAACAATTAAATTAGAAGTGTTCAGTAAAGCATGTTGTGTAAAATGTTTTAAAACTGCGGATTTAAAGAGTTTCGTAATAGAACTACTCAGATTGCTTCTTACAGTACTTTCCTAATCAGAAATTGAACGTGTACAGCAAATATTGAGTATTTTATAGACAATCAAGGTCTCCTAAAAATGAGCTAAACAAAATACAAAATACTATATTAATATTTCTAGTAAATGTACTTGCAAATCAACGACATGTTAGTCCCAGTGAACCGTGCTCTTACAGAGGTAATCAACTCAAAACGAAGACTTCATAGCCCGTAGGCCTCCCAAACGGCAGTACCTTCAAGTGGAGAATTGTACACACTAAGCGAGTCCATATGGTATCCGAATTCACCCTCCTAGTAAAGCATGAAAACCTGAGCTAATGTTGCAATGCGCAGATTTGCCTACAGTAGTTGTTCTGAAGAGAGAAAATTTGCAACGATAGCTTAATAAAACCAGTCAAGCTCTTAACATCTCGACATTATCCCGTTGTTCAAAACGAACCCAGGGTCAAGTGGAGTGCAAAGGTTCGCGATAATTCCATGGAACGAGTACATAAGCTGCGGCTTACTGCGGTGAACAGAGTTCTAATGGAGTAATAATGTGTGATCCCTATGCTGCGGAAAATACATTTCAAAAGAGAAACAGAAACAAAAATAATCAGCCGATAACGAGCAATGATTGCACAGGAATTGCGCACAATATTGGAGAAGTGCTTTAGTGATTGTACTACAGTCGAATTGACAACGATGGATCCAACGACTGAAGAGATGAAATGGAAATGTTAAAATCACCATAAAGGCACTAGGAAAGCAGTTTAGTAATTATGAGCCGTCTCCGCAAAAGAGGTTGTTCCAAAGTTTGTTTAGGAAAGGTGTGCAAAACGTTTTCGGCAGAAAGGTTAGCATAGCTGCCTTCGGTTCAAAAAGTCCCAGGTTCAATTCCCAGTCGGGTGTTCATCTTAGCATATCATACACCGCTTAAAGGGACAGTCTGGAGATAAAAGTCGATATTTTAGTCATTTTGTGGAAAAACATTTTACGGGTGAAATTGAAAAAATTGAGTTTCTTTTCACGAAGTTATTCCATTGAATTCAAAACAAATTATAATTTTAATAATGCTTCTTTTACCAGTATGCACACAGCAGAAATGGGCGCGTCATCTGTTTTGCTTTATTTTACCACTAATTAAATGTTATATATTATTCCCGTTTTTCTACTACCGGTATAATATTCTTTCAAACGTAACAAAATGTATATGGTTTATGTATTGCAACTGTATTAGGAAACCTGTGAATGGAATTTATTATTTCAGAATTTTTTTTGTTAGTTGGGATCTTTAAATCCAAAATTTTACAACATAAAGGTTACATATACTTTAGTACAATGTACCATCATATATAAATTATATACATAAAAATCAATACTCTCTCCTTTTTGAAGAAGTATTACCTATCTAATATCGAATTTTCATTAACATCTAAATTCAATTTCATAAAATATGGATTTAAAAATATCAAAAATATTTCCAAAAACAAATATTTTTTGCAAAATCTACTAATTTTATATGAAATAAATTTTCTTGAAATATCTACTTTTATTTAGGTGACATTCCCTGAAATTTTCGTGAAAATCCATGCATTACGTAAAAATATCGGTTTATCTCCAGACTGTTCCCTTAAGTGCATCAAGTAGAGTAGACTTCGTCTTAGCTTACGCTAGCTTTGCAACTCTACATTCGGGAGGCGGAGGGGTTGGTTCACACCATCGACTGTCCTGAGAATGGTTTTCCGTGTAATTTTCATACTTCTGCACTACGACGAATGCCGGAACAGTTCGTATTATAGACTACTTCTGCACCAACCGTAACTTCTCCGCAATTCACACCAATGTCTTCATTCTCCCTGGCTTGAGAAACGGCGTTACAGTCTAGGTGGCCCGCCGCACCTTGTTCGTGTACGGAATGACATGTTTAATCCACCATCCACCACCTTAATACATCAACACACCAACCACCCCAGACACATTCAGTAGCGAATTTGCGAATATACCCCTTCAAAAAGGATAGGAGTCAGGAAGGGTATCCGACTGCAAAATGGATCATATCCACATCCAGTGCCACCCTCAAGGTAATTTGTAAATGGCCAAAATATGCATTTCTGCTAGTCAGGAAATATAAACTAACAAAAGAGCATCGTTCATCGTATGATCACCTGTGTAGAGAACGTAGGAAACAAAGAAATTGCGACAAATAAGGAAGTATGGGCACAAAATTTTCACACAGAGTTTTGCTACCTTTCCCTTCAGATAAAATTTCTTCTGGAATTACAAATCTGAATGAACTCATTTCCATAGTTCATGTCGTGTGAAAGGAAACAATTGTTTTACTGTTGTTTGCCTTGGTTTACAAGGGAAAAACCCAAAAGCTCGTCATGTCTTTTATTCTGGATTTTGAAAACGTGTAGACACAACAACAATTACCATTATAAAAAGAAACAAGAAAGACAAATTCGTGCCATAACAGCCCAATAGGATCTTGACCTTCCAAGACGATTGCTGCCCAATGGAAGTACTGACCCAGCCCAATGTTGCAGGCTGGATTCTGACTCAGTTCGGTTATATTTGAAGGTTCTCAAAGATTTTGGGGGACAAATTTCTGACACCTCGGTGTCTTCGAAAACCGTGAAGTACATAGTGAGACGTAAAAACAATGCTATTATTATTATTATTATTATTATTATTATACCGTAGGTAGCCTACATATTCTCCGGTCAGTTAAAATGCGCGCCTTCGATAACGCCATCTAGGTAATCTGCTTTGAACTGATGTTATGCAGGATACATGGATTTTCAAACGATAGATGTCTTTCTCAGGGGCTGCCTGGCCGAGGCGGTAAAGGCGTGCTCGGTTCGCCCGGAAGGACGTGGGATCGAATCCCCGTCAGGAAGTCGTAAAATTTAAGAAACGAGATTTCCACTTCCGGAGGTGCACATGGCCTTGAGGTTCACTCACCCTGCACCAAAAAAGAGTACCAGGTTAATTCATGGGGGCAAAGGCGGCTGGGCGTAAAGCTAACCGCTCTTCCTCATCACGTGCCGAGGTTAACAATGGTGGAAGCCTTTACCTTCCACTCCTCCAAGGGCCTTCATGGCCTGTACGGAGGTGACTTTGCTTTGTTTTAGATGTCTCTCTCATGGGTTTAATTGCTCCCCCTGGTGGGTCGAACTCTAATTAATTTATTAAGAAATGTGTATTTTCATTGTTTGTTTTTGAAGATTGTTTTGTTCTTGTGACATGGCTGTCAACAATTCTGCCCCCTCCAACTCTTGTATCTGTCAATCAATCCGACATTTTGTATTTTCTTTAGCCAATTAAAATTGGGGGTGTGTACAGGCATCCAGCCTATCTATAAAGATATCTGGAAATATCCCCTCGAAATACTATAAAAGCTGGGCACTTTGGGGCTGTATCGGCATCTTCATCGCTCCAGTTTATTGTGTTCGGCGTGTACTAAGGGGTCGCGGCCGCGGGCGGCGTTTGGAAGGCCCAGCAAGCAAGGTAATGGCAGAAATTCATAATATGTGATATCTCCAGGCAGACAGCTTGAGGGGAAGGTTTCAGACTTCTTTTATTCATGTAAAGTTCTAGTTTCATGGTTTAAATGCAGATTTTCGGCAAGTCTGAAGACTCCCTGCTGGGAAACATGTAAACTATGGGAACAAAGAGTGATTAACTTCTGTTGATTCCCATTCAACTTGGCATGGCGTGACTAAAATTTTCTGAACCTCTAAATTCTTAACACTTTTGGCATTTAACATTTATTGTTTAGTCACCCCTCTGTAGAATAGGCATAGCCTCTGTAACGTTGGGCCATAAGCCCACTTAAGGTTTTAATAGTGTTCTGGAAGAAGTGCAGGTTTTTCGTCTCCTAGCATTTTGTTTTTGGCCGATCATAATCAACCTTTTCTATTTCATATTAAGGCCAGTAGTATGGGCAATCACGCCCCTGTTTTATCAAACAAATAGATTGTGGTGTGAAGTTCCTTTTGGAACAAGTGAATTATAAAATTGTTGAGGAATCATTAAGCCCAAACCGGGGAATAGTGATTGTATGAGAAGTGTCAGGTTAACCTTGTGATGTAAGAATTTATGCCTCTGAGAGGCTGACTGAATTAACTTTTGGAGCTCAGAGTCCTAGGCTATATAAGTGAGTGGAGCAAACCCGTTCACAGCCATAATGCTCTTTACTTGTATGTTATTGTTTTGATAATTCATCAAGTTTTGGTACCTGATATTCGGACTTACAATACACTGTTGTTGTGGGACTGATGAGCTCATTTAGATTTTTTGATTATTATTTGTTCCAAATTGTTTATCCATCAAATTTTAAGAAAAAAAGTAAGGGAGGAAAATTTCAAAATCTAGTGCATTAACATATGCTCTGATCAATTCCTTGTCCGCCCATTCAGCCCAGCACCTTCTTACACCTCCGTGTTTCACGATACTCCTTTAAAAATTATTATTATTATTATTGTTATTATTATTATTACTTATGCCCTGTCAAACGGGCTAATAGTACTGGAGTGCCAAATGGCCAAGTGACACAACACTCACACGTATTGTTTGTCTTTCTTGACTGAGTCTGGTGCGTCTCGTATCAGCCAGCTCCTCAGTTGTCTCACGAGATTATATGTATCCTGCTCCAGAATTACAATCCATGAACTGACTTGGAATCAAACACGGAGCCTCCGCTATAAGACTGGCGGAATGTAATGAAAACATATAAAAATGCGGCGTTATCGTAGATCTTGACATCTTAAGCTAAGAGTTACCCACATTCGATAATGGACAACGAATTTAAGAATTATGCCAAATTTCACGTTGAAATTATTGTCATGGTCTCGTGTTCGAACTTTTAATAGTATTACTTTATCTTATTTTGACATATATCTATCTTATGGCTGAGGGTTATCTGAAAATTTGCTTTACGAAAGTTTGTGTCACAGTGTATGACGGAAGTGTACACACGTGCAGGCTGTGATGTAAGGTATGGATGGATGAATGGCCAGACAGCGCTACCTAGCAACCACGTAGGGTGTAATGTAAGGTATGGATGGATGAATGGCCAGACAGCGTTACCTAGTTACCACGTAGGCTGTAATATGAGGTATGGATGAATGGCCAGACAGTGTTACCTAGCAACCACGTAGGCTGTAATATGAGGTTTGGATGAATGGCCAGACAGTGTTACCTAGCAACCACGTAGGCTGTAATATAAGGTATGGATGAATGGCCAGACAGCGCTACCTAGCAACCACGTAGGCTGTAATGTAAGGTATGGATGGATGGCCAGACAGCGCTACCTAGCAACCACGTAGGCTGTAATGTAAGGTATGGATGGATGGCCAGACAGCGCTACCTAGCAACCACGTAGGCTGTAATGTAAGGTATGGATGGATGGCCAGACAGCGTTACCTAGCAACCACGTAGGCTGTGATCATCATCATCATCATTCCGTGTCCGGTCAGCATTTCCAAAATGTAGCAACTCCGATGGCCTTGTTGTTCGCCTCGATTAGGTCCTGTGTAGTGCAGGGATGTTCTAGTAGGGGACAAATGAGCAGGTGGTTCGGATCTTGTGTTACACCACACTCGCAGGATGCGTCTCCATCAGCTGGAAGTATGGCCCATTTTTGCATGTTGGTCTTGCAAAGAGGTACGCCCACCCTAAGACGATTAAGTGATCTCCAAATAGGGTAGGGCAGGTCATTTCCTGGAGCTAGCTCTTCCTTTGCAGGAGTATCAGGCGGCAGCATGCTCTTCCACCTGGTGATGCGGTTATACTCAGGTGTTCCTACCAGTGGTTGAGTCCTGGTGATGAAGCTCTTTCTCGACTTCAGTCGACAGACTACAGCCTGGTGATCATGCAGTGGGTGGCGAGAATCATTAGTCTGCTTTGTCCTCTCTGCATCAGCAGCAACAGCCCTTCTGATAGCGGGGGGAGCTATTCCAACAATCGGGTAGAGTTTGTCAACTGGGGTTGGCTTCAGACATCCCGACAAGATACGTACGGTCTCGTTGATTGCAATGTCAACCTCCTTGGTGTGAGTGGATGCACTCCACACAGGTGAAGCGTACTCTGCAGCGGACACACACAAAGCAAGAGCAGAGGTTCTCAGGACGCGAGGGCTTGCTCCCCAGGTGGTGGCTGTGAGCTTTCTCAAAATACTGTTCCGTGAATTAACTTTCAGCCTGGTGTTGTGGCAATGTTTCTTGAAGGACAGTGTTCGGTCAAGAGTAACACCTAGATACACAGGTGTTGGACAATGTTCTAGTCGTTTGCCTTGCCATATAATGTCCAGTTCCCGCCGAGCTTTTCTATTCCTTAAGTGAAATGCTGTGATGTAAGGTATGGATGAATGAATGGCCAGACAGCGATACCTAGCAACTGCATAGGCTGTGATGTAAGGTATGGATGAATGGCCAGACAGTCTTACCAACCGTGTAGGCTATGCCTTATGCTGGTGATTATTTGAAGTTAGCAGCTGTTGATGGATGGCCATGACCGCGAGGCATATTTATGATCATTTGATTTTCGCAAAGGGAAAATAGTAGGTTTCTTTCATTTTCTCATGATAATCATATCAATAGTGATTGATAATGATGACGATCATGAGGAGGAGGAGAAGGAGCATGGGGAGGAGGATAAGTGCTTGTATATTCTATACTTCACGTGGTTCTCTTGTTTATCTTTCTCACGCGAATCGAACATAGACCAAATTGCCCTGATTTACTGATGTCAGATGCACTATTCATTGACGAGTTTCTTCACATTAATCCACACAGATTACCGGTATTTTATCGCTGTATCATTGGATGAATTGACCACTGGGGAGAGATAAATGTTACACTCTGTGGCTTATAAATGGATGTTCATGCCAGTAAAGTCCATGTCGATGCATCATGGTACCGACTTTCTTTTTTTTTATCTTGCAACGAGCTCCCATGTCCTACGAATCACGTTAACAAGTACAATTTATAAGCTTCAGTAAATTTTAAAAATATCTCGCGGTGTACCCTGAAGTTTACAGTGTGTGGCATGAGTTAACGGTGCATACCACGTTCTTTTTCTTTTTTTGCCAGTTGCTTTACGTCGCACCGACGCGGATAGGTCTTATGGCGACTATGGGACAGGAAAGGCCTGGAATGGGAAGGAAGTGGCCGAGGCCTTAATTAAGGTGCAGCCCCAGCATTTGCCTGGTGTGAAAATGGGAAAGCACGGAAAAACATCTTCAGGGCTGCCGACATTGGGGTTCGAACTCACTATCTCCCGGATACGAGCTCACAGCTGTGCGCTCCTATACCATGTTATGTAATGAAAGTAATGAAAATAAAAATATACATCTACTGACTGCAGCTGCAAAATTGGATGTCGTGTTGAATCATATTACCATCTTAAATCTTGAGTTTATACTCTTATAAGATAAGGTGATACCCATCTCTCATAGTCTTCCAAACCACACATAAGGAAGACGGTATTGTGTATTGTAATCTTTTGTTATGATCTGATACATGCAGATTTAAACAAGTTTAATATAATTTGGCATAATTTAAAAACCTGCTGTAGAAGGACAAATAAGGAATAGTACCATTAATCAGAATTTAACACCTGTGAGTGCTTAGAAATTGAAAAGAGAAGGAATGAACCTGAAAGGAATGTTAAGAGGCATTAATTGTAAAGAAATGAAATCTCGGGCATGCTAAAGAGGTCCATCGAATACCCCTGAAACGTGAGCACCTAAAGTTAGGGTACCACAGTAGTCAACCTCAGTCCCCAAATGACTATTATTATTATATTGTCAAAAAATGCAATTTAATCAGAATATGACGGTAAAGAAGTAGCTAATTGGTATAGACTCCAACGGATTAATCAATTATTTCCTTCAATTTTACGAATATTTCCGGTTGCATCCACTCTCTGTTCAAAAACATCGTATGCAGCTGAGTTTCTTTATCAGTTTTCCTCATATCCTTCTCATCCGTAAATTTCTCTCATTTGTCTCTAAACAGACCTTTATAAGATATGCCCATCCCGTTTCTTCACAACATAGTAAAAAATTATTATCATCTCTTATTCTGTCTGAATGGTTTATTTTTGTGTATCGCATTTAAACAACCATATTATTCACCTCATTTCCATTTCTCTTATATTATCTACGTTAGTACTCATTCTTACAATTAAACTGAAAAATTCTCCCGTGAACTCTTATTGTTACAATTTGTAGTAATTTGTTGCTTAACGCTTAGAACAACATTTTTACAAATTCCTGTTTGGTCGGATGAGCTATATCAGATAATAATAATTTCGTGTGGCTATTTCTAGCCGAGTGCAGCCCTTGTAAGGCAGACCCTCCGATGAGGGTGGGCGGCATCTGCCATGTGTAGGTAACTGCGTGTTATTGTGGTGGAGGATAGTGTTATGTGTGGTGTGTGAGTTGCAGGGATGTTGGGGACAGCACAAACACCCAGCCCCCGGGCCACTGGAATTAACCAATGAAGGTTAAAATCCCCGACCCGGCCGGGAATCGAACCCAGGACCCTCTGAACCGAAGGCCAGTACGCTAACCATTCAGCCAGCGAGTCGGACTAGCTATATCAGATGAATGGAGAATTGCTATTGTAGCCCCTGTGTATAAAGGAAAGGGTGATAGACATAGAGCTGAAAATTACAGGCCAGTAAGTTTGACATGCATTGTATGTAAGCTTTGGTAAGGCACTCTTTCTGATTATATTAGACATGTTTGTGAAATTAATAACAGGTTCGATAGAAGGCAGTTCGGTTTTAGGAAAGGTTATTCCACTGAAGCTCAACTTGTACGATTCCAGCAAGATATAGCAGATATCCTGGATTCAGGAGGTCAAATGGACTGTATCGTGTTTGATCTGTCTAAAGCATTTGATAGGGTGGATCATGGGAGACTACTGGAAAAAATGAGTGCAATTGGACTAGACAAATGAGTGACTGAATGGGTTGCTATATTTCTAGAAAATAGAACTCAGAGAATTAGAGTAGGTGAAGCTTTATCTGACCCTGTAATAATTAAGATGGGAATTCCTCAAGGCAGTATTATCGGACCTTTATGTTTTCTTATAATGATATGAGTAAAGGAGTGGAATCAGAGGTAAGGCTTTTTGCAGATGATGTTATTCTCTATAGAGTAATAAATAAGTTACAAGACTGTGAGCAACTGCAACGTGACCTCGAAAATATTGTGTGATGGACAGCAGGCAATGGTATGTTGATAAACGGGGTTAAAAGTCAGGTTGTGAGTTTCACAAATAGGAAGAGTCCTCTCAGTTTTAATTACTGCGTTGATGGGGTGAAAGTTCCTTTTGGGGATCATTGTAAGTATCTAGGGGTTAATACAAGGAGAGATCTTCATTTGGGTAATCACATAAATGGGATTGTAAATAAAGGGTACAGATCCCTGCACATGGTTATGAGGGTGTTTAGGGGTTGTAGTAAGGATGTAAAGGAGAGGGCATATAAGTCTCTGGTAAGACCCCAACTAGAGTATGGTTCCAGTGTATGGGACCCTCACCAGGATTGCCTGATTCGGGAACTGGAAAAATCCAAAGGAAAGGAGCTCGATTTGTTCTGGGTGATTTCCGACAAAAGAGTAGCGTTACCAAAATGTTGCAAAGTTTGGGCTGGAAAGAATTGAGAGAAAGAAGAAGAGCTGCTCGACTAAGTTGTGTGTTCCGAGCTGTCAGCGGAGAGATTGCGTGGAATGACATTAGTAGACGAATAAGTTTGAGTGGCGTTTATAAAAGTAGGAAAGATCACAATATGAAGATAATAATAATAATAATAATAATAATAATAATAATAATAATAATAATAATAATAATAATAATAATCGTATGGCCTCATCTACCGTGTGCAGGCATTTCAATTTGACGCCATCTGGCTGTCTGCTCGTCAATTTCGACGTTCCGTTTTACTCTAGGCCCACTAGATGGCAGACCGAGTAAACTGAAACTACAGTGACTCTATATGTACAGTGTGGCCAAGGCCAGTCCAGCCGCCATGTTTTTGCCAAGTACTCAATCAGCTGATAGATGAAGGAGAGTGATATTATTATTATTTCAATAAAGAATAGACTAGGTCAACGTTTTAAGATGTTATTTATTTTGTTTATGCTGTATGTTTATAGGCCTATCAGTATATGTTATATTCAGAGCCTGACTACCTGTCGTAAAACTTCAAAATTTAGAGTTATACGTGGTATAGGCCTATAAGTCACTATTATTGAAGAGGTTAGAAATTCTGCGATGATAGCTAGGCCTATATAGTAAAATAGTATAGTCATTGTCTTGAATAATGTATGTGATGACTGTAAAGTTAGCCTATATATTTTTTTTTCTATTTGCTTTACGTCGCACTGACACTGATAGGTCTTATGGCGACGATGGGACAGAAAAGGCCTAGGAATGGTAAGGAAGGGGCCGTGGCCTTAGTTAAGGTACACCCCCAGCATTTGCCTGGTGTGAAAATGGGAAACCACGGAAAACCATCTTCAGGGCTGCCGACAGTGGGGTTCGAACCCACTATCTCCCGGATGCAAGCTCACATCTGCGCGACCCTATCCGCACGGCCAACTCGCCAGTTTATTTAAATTTAAGACCATTATAAAATTACCATATATCAGATTACATAGTTTTACATATCAGAATATACAACGCAGTATCATAAAACTATACATAGAAATTTACTTTTTATATATGACATCGGTATGTATATAATCTGAACACACGCAGAAGATAGAAAATAATATGACTAGTTAACCGATGGGTAGACAAAATTGTATTACCTAGCTCCATTTTATGTTCGTAATAACCTATAAGTTAACATAATATACTGTACCATTTTACTCGTGGTACTAATAGAAATAATAGCGAAAACCTGCTACTCTTTAGTGGCGAAAACAAGCAACTGCCATGGTCCCCGGGTTGTGTATAGTTGTCCTTTAATGATGGCTACGGTTCGATCCCCGCAACGAGGAATTAAATATTAGTATCACTATACAACAAGCCTATCGTTTGAGAAAATACTACTCGTTGCTCGGTGAAAACAAGCAGTTGTTATGGTCCCGGTGTACTTGTATTCAGGACTCAATTATCGACCACCCGCTGTTCGATTTTCGTGATGTGCGACTACTTCTGTGCCCCGGTTCGGTTAGTACTGGTAGATATCCGCTGTATTTTAAACATTCTATTTGCTACTATCGGTTTTGCTAATGCATTGTTATCATTGTTATCAATACCTTCTTCTTTTTCTACCGTTCTTCCCACAAATGTGGAGTTGTGGATGAGAACTGCGTCACACATGTGGATTTGGTCCTGTTTAGCGGCCGGATGCTATTCCTGACGCAAATCGTATATAGAGGGATGTAATCACTATTGCGTGTTTCTGTGGTGATTTGTAGTGTGGTATGTTGTCTGAGTATGAAGAGGAGAGTGTTGGGACAAACGCAAACACCCAGTCCCCAAGCCCGACCTATTAAAATACCCCACCCGGCCGGGAATCGAACCCGGGACACTCTGAACCGAAGGGCAGTACACTGACCATTCAACCACGGAGTCGGACTATTATTTTTATCATTATAATGTATGGGAAAACTCATCTGGATGCTAGGCGGCACTTATAACCACGTCCTTTAATAGATGAATAGCCATAACAGTTTGAATTCGAGAATATATCAATCATAATACCTCATACGGTGAAAATGAATGAGACTTACAGTATATGATCGGAAGTGACCTTTCCTGTGAGTTTTGTTAAGTACAGGTTTCAGATAAAACAGATAATTTCTGGGATACTTGAAAATTTGTAAAAAAATAATATAATCGTGAAAATCTCTGTTATTTACCTTACACAGTAAAATCGCACAAAACTTAAAATGTCGGAAATTATATTCTAAACAACTTTCTTTATGTACAGGTTTTCGATGCGGCGAATATTAACGGAGAAATCTGACATTTACTGTCTTGGCCTCTATAAAATTACTAACCCATTTTGTTGTTATTGTTACCATTATAATGCATGAAACAACTCTACTCGGTGTTGGGAGCGTCTTATAACGTGCTGAAAACAATCAATTGCCTAATTTCATTTTAAAAACCTTTCCTGATTTGTTTCTACAACCATAAGCATAACAGCCTGGCGTAATTTTCTTCAAAACTCAGACCTCAGAAATACGTAAATTCACACACATTTCTTAACTAGTAATACTAAATAATCTTCCGTGTTTAATAAGAACATATTTTCGGTGTATTAAGGTTAAAACAGGTAGCCTGTACTTCGCTGAAATTGCATAATGAGTGATCTTACGCTGTGTTGAATAGATACGTTTAAATCAGCTGACGGGACATTTGGCAAAAACATGGCGGAGCCAATCAGAACGAAGCACTCGTTGGCCACACTGTACATATAGAGTCACTGTAACTGAAACTCTCTTGGGCGTCTATGGCTGAGATTTAATGAATTTTGTCGGGTAAACACCAAATGTGTCACCAGAGATCTTTTACATGCCGACATCGTAAAACATGGAGTGTCGAATGGACTTTTTTCCGCCCTTCAAAAATCCTACTACCTCTGCCGTGTTTAAACCCGCTATCTTGGGATCCGTAGGCCGACACTCTACCAACTGATCAACAAAAGCAGCTAATATGAAGATAAAGTTGGAATTCAAGAGGACAAACTGGGCGAATATTCATTTATAGGAAGGGGAGTTAGGGATTGGAATAAATTACTAAGGGAGATGTTTAATAAATTTCCAATTTCTTTGAAACCCTTTAGGAAAAGGCTAGAAAAACAACAGATAGGGAATCTGCCACCTGGGTGACTGCCCTAAATGCAGATCAGGATTGATTGATTGATTGATTGATTGATTGACTGATTGATTGATTATTCTATACAATCCTTTTCTCAGTAGTATCCCATTCCTACCATTTATATAATATTCTGTACCCCACCCACCCAGTACCCCTGACTTTGATATTTCAGGTGGTGTTGAAGGGCTGTATTTAACAATCAGCCACTTGATCCCAACTTCAATCATAGCCCATATTTAAGTATACTTTAACAATGTATTCCTGTAGATTTACACTCTTGCGAATCATTCTTATTCCACAGTTAGCTGTACGAGTGTGTAATCCTAAAATTATTTTAGCAAATTTACTGTAATTACATCAAGTGTGTAAACTTTCTCTTCAACTTTCTAGATCTCTAATTCGTAGAGTACCCTAGATTTATCCAGCCTAATACATTAAATACAATTTTAGAAACCCAGTAATCAGAATTTGTTAACTTTTTGCCCAACATGTTCAGAGCTGACAAAGAACTCATACACTTTAGTTTTGCTCTTTTTTTATTTGGCCTGACCATTTTCCATAAAGAGTAGCGTTACAAAAATGTTGCGCTGGGAAGACTTGGGAGAAAGGAGACGAGCTGCTCGACTAAGTGGTATGTTCCGAGCTGTCAGTGGAGAGATGGCGTGGGAGGACATCAGTAGACGAATAAGTTTGAGTGGTGTCTTTAAAAGTAGGAAAGATCACAATATGAAGATAAAGTTGGAATTCAAGAGGACAAATTGGGGCAAATATTCTTTTATAGGAATGGGAGTTAGGGATTGGAATAATTTACTAAGGGAGATGTTCAATAAATTTCCAATTTCTTTGCAATCATTTAAGAAAAGGATAGGAAAACAACAGATAGGGAATCTGCCACCTGGGCGACTGTCCTAAATGCAGATCAGCAGTGATTGATTGATTTCCACTTATTACCATGCCCAGGTACTCTATTTTCTTAACATCTAATTTTGCCTCACCCATCCACCATTTTTCATTCTTGGTAATTTATATCTTTCTTTACATGCCATTACCTTCGTTTTCTGGGTACGAATTTTTTATATTCTAATCTTTGCAGTAATTTACCACTTCTTTATACTACCCTGCATGCTGGTAGGAGTCAGTGTGGGTAGGAGGAAGTCATTTGCGAAAATGAGACCCTGAATATCCTGATTCTCTAGATTCGGGAAAACCCCAGGCGTGAAGCCTTTCGATTGAAATACAGGGAGTATCTAAATTATACCGACAAACAATCAAGGATGCTTTTCGTGTAATATCAAGAACGAAAATGAAATAGCTTTTAGTGCCGGGAGTGTTCGAGGACAAGTTCGGCTCGCCAGATGCAAGTCTTTTAATTTGATGTCCGAAGTCAACCCGCGCGTCGTGATGAGAATGAAATGATAAGGAAAACGACACATAAACCCAGCCGCCGTGCCAGTGGAATCAATGGTTTAAATTCCAGACCGTACCGGGAATCGAACCCGGGACCCCGGAACCAAAGGCCCAGCATGCTAACTATTTAGCCATGCAGCCGGACATAAAGAACGATGGCGCAATTGGATTGGGGGAGAAAATATTTTTTTCCGACACAATGAGGTTACTTTGTTACTTTGGGGCGCGCGTTTCAAAAAGTTGAACTCGCCGTATTTGCTGTACTAGAGCGCAGACCTCTGGCCACCGCTGTGCTTCGCGGAAGGGAGGGGAAGTGGGGTGTGTGATAGACGAAGACAGAGTTAATGTTCTGTTCGTACGCACAAGTTTCTCCTTCATTTAGTGCTGTCGCTTACCAGCTCCAACAGAGAGTAAATAAACTTATTCTCCGCCAATCTGATTGCGCAGTAATTCTTTATATAACATGGAGAGCATTCCTGACTTTGTGTCGGTATAATTTAGATACACTCTGTATATCATTTATGAACTGTAACAACAGTAAAGGTGACAACCTCAGTCATGTTTCATGTTTCAGCCATACTTTGGAGAATATTTCCTCAATTACTATAATCTACTTAACGTTAATTGAGCACTTAACTTCTGAATCGTCTTATGATAATAGAGTTCCTCACGAATCTCAGCTCTCTTATATTGGTAGTAAAACCCCAAACCACATAACGGGTCGTAATATTGTTACCGAAAATTTGTTTTTGTTACCAGTTTAAATATTCATGATTTTGAATATTTAATTTTCACGAATTTCCCCGAATTTATTTGGAAAAGTTCCCGTTTCCATTTTAAATGTAGCACAACTAGAAAAAGCTGAAATGTAGAATATTTAACCTCAGAACTACTAATTTCTCAGCAAATGAAGTATAAATTTACTGTAACTTTTTCCTGGCATCGGGTGAAGGTCTGATCGGCTCATAATGTCCTCTAAATACCTTGTACACTGACAGTAAAAGTTTGGTGGTAGAATCAAGAAACTTCAGTGCGAATCGTGTTTATTGCGTTTGGAAGACGTGCTTCTTTAAGGAGAGGCGGTACACCAGTAAGGGTCTAAAATGTATTTTTTGTTTTGTTTTCTAGAAATTTTAGTAATTTGAAGTATGTTTAATAAGATTTCAGTAGTTATATTGTTAAAAGTCGTTTCTAACGGACCATATCGCATTTTAATGACAAGTTGACACGTGAAGTTACGCCCCCCCCCCTTTTGGCTTGCTGTGCTTATTTTGTAAATAAACTCCCTAATTTGAAACTCCGTGGTCTAGCAATGTGGTATATTGGTATACTCCTATCGCTACACCGCGTGCCAACGGTTTCAGCTCACCGTTTGTTTGGTGTTGTTTAACGAAAGCACATGTTTGTTCTCGTTTGTTTCGGTAGTGAATCAAATATTTATTCAGAATGCATCCTCGTACTAGAGTATTTAAAAAAAAGATTTGGAAGAAAAATACGTGCATCTGAAATTGTTAGTAATTAGCTGACAACTGCTTTCAGCTGCTGTGTGTAAATTTACAAATTTTAAACCAGATGATCCAGAATATGGGCAAGGAACGCACTGAGGAATCCATCACCTTTGATTCAATTTATCTCAAAATACCAATTTTTTTCATTTTATGTTCCTTTTTCTCTAGAACCACACGTGTTAGGAACACAATATTTGTATCATATCTTCTTCTTGTGGTTGCAAATATAGTCGAGTTTTAATGCTTCTATCTTGCATGTTTTACAAGTTACGGCAACACAAATTATTTTTTAAATCTTTTTAATTAGATTCTAAGAAAAAATTCAAAAACTTAGTTGTGGCTTCTTAAGTTAGAAATGACAGACATGCAAGTAGCGAGCATGGTTGCTGGTAGGAACAGTTAGGAGGAATGAGGAGGAGGAATGAGGAAAGAAAGGCTAAGTTAGAAATGAACTCGATGGATGAAGCTGTACGCATAAACCGACTTCGGTGGTGAGATCATGTGAGGCAAATGGAGGATGATAGGTTACCTAGGAAAATAATGGACTCTGTTATGGAGGGTAAGTGGGGTAGAGGGAGATAAAGACGACAATGGTTAGACTCAGTTTTCTATTATTTAAAGATAAGATGAATTGAACTAAACGAGGCCAGAGAACTAGTTATTACAAATAGAGGATTTGGGCGGCGATTAGTTAATTCAAAGAGGCTTGCAGACTGAACGCTGAAAGGCAGAGCAGTCTATAATGAAGATGTTTGTTTGTATGTATGTGAATATTTGTAACAGTTCGTCAATGTATGTATAAAGATTGATTCTTACAGTGTGCCAACTTTTATTGATTTCCGTGCAATAGTTTTTGAGAATTAGGAGCACGAATTTGGCATTTTAACATTGTAAAGATAGGGTGTACCTCTTCCTCTTAAGCTTGTTTAACTTTTACAGAATTAGCTACTTCTATCAATTCGTCGATACTGCGGAATTAAGCGGACTACTGCGTGTTTAATCGAAATATAATCACAGGACCATTAATTGAATTATTCGAAAAAGTAGATTATAATATTGTTTTGAAATAGCCTAAGTAACAGTAGTTCCAGTGTACAAATATTATTTGATGATCATTATCAAAGTCCGTCATAGTTCAATTTGGCTTTAATACTGTGGATTTATTGGAGTTTACCCTACACCAAGTACATGGGACTGTTGATCAGCATTTCCTAAGCATATTACGCGTTCCTGCTTATAACATATTAGACATACATTTGTTTTAATTTTCATGTAACTCCGCGGATATATATTGCCCCCTTTCTCCGTAGAAGTTCAGCAATTCACATACAAACAACTATTTTCCCCTTTACCGTCAATGCATTAAAGTAAGTGTACATTTATCACTGTTCCCACTTAATCTCTACAGAGTTAGAAAAAGGAGAAAGGAAGGAAGGAATAAATGGGAGCAGAATGAAGTTTCACGCCCTCCCACACAGAAAACATACAGTGGCATATATTGTTGGGGGAGACAGAAAAAGTATCTCGATGTGAAAATAGGCTCACTTAAGAAAACTATTTTGCCAGTTGGCTCTTGCTTTTTCGTTTTATTTCAAAGATCTATTTTAAACTCTCCTAACCCTAGATCTAAAGAAACATTTGATTCTTTCGCATAATCCTACCCTCGACCATTCACAGAGCGAACAATTTCACTACCACCACTCTCCAGCCTCTTTTATACTTGATCCCTACCAATGCTGCTTTTTCTCTTTCTAGAAAGCTGTAAAAATCCTCGCGATTCTTCTCTCCCCCATTCCCAAGCCGCCTCCCACACTCTCCACAAAAAGTATCCGCGCCGCCTATGCTCCAGCGCCACCTCCGCAATAAATGTCAGTTGGTAGAAGTTTAGGCTCACCCTCCTTCAAACGACCATTCTCACTCCCCTTTAACCCTCTCAGACCTCACTCTCCAACCTCTAGACCTCGAGAAAAAACAAGGACTAGAAATACCGTTCTTCAAGTCGAGTTCAGTGACGGGGGGGATAGAGATTACTGTATATGATCATTTGCGCTGAATATTTCTCAACAAAGAGAAGTGAGCCGTGGAATAACCATCTCATATACATCAACTTGAAACAGTTCAATTGAACTTACTGGAGTGGTCTGTTATTTGGCCACGAACCCATTTTTCTGCGATTTTTAAATTTCTCAAGTGCAGTGCTTTCTAAACTGGGTGTTCCCCTGAATGTTTGTGAGATGCCGCGAAGTATCTGGGTTCTGAAAGTGAAGGAAAGCAGCTGTGAACAATTCCGAAATGCAGTAGGCAACATCTCACGGTGATTTGAAGATAGAAGTAGATTTATGTTTTCAACTATCTGATGTTATTTAACAACATTCAATACTTTTGCCGTCCAGGGTTGATTTTTCCCTCGGAATTAGCGAGAGAACCCACCTCTTTCGCCTCAAGGGCAGTGTCCTGGAAAGTGAGACTTTTGGTCGGGAATACAAATGAGTCGGAAGACCAGTACCTCGCCCAAGTGGCCTCACCTGCTATGCTGAACAGGGGCCTTGTAAGGGATGGGAAGATTGGAAGGGACAGGGCAGGAAGAGGTCGAAGTTACCATCCCGGTATTTGCCTGGAAAAGAAGTGGGAAACCGCGGAAAACCACTTCGAGGATGACTGAGGTGTGAATTGACACCCCTCCCCCCGTATTTCGTGGCCGAGTGGACCCCGTTCCAGGTCGTTGACACGAATAAAAGATTTACAGAAAGCGTAGTAAGACCAGACATTGCTGTGAATAGCCGAGGTCAGTATTCTTAGGTTAATCAATAATCTGCAGGTTGCATAAAACCAAAAGAAAAGAGGCAGCTGCACCACTCGGTATACTTACTTAATACAGAACACATTTAATTAAATTAGAAATATGAAAACAATTGTGTCCGCCTCCGTGGTGTAGTGGTTAGTGTGATTAGCTGCCACCCCCTGAGGCCCGGGTTCGATTCCCGGCTCTGCCACGAAATTTGAAAAGTGGTACGAGGGCTGGAACGGGGTTCACCCAGCCTTGGGAGGTCAAATGAGTAGAGGAGGGTTTGATTCCCAGCTCAGCCATCCTGGAAGTAGTTTTCCGTGGTCTCCTACTTTCCCTCTAGGCAAATGCCGGGATGGTACCTAACTGAAGGCCACAGCCGCTTCCTTCTTTCTTCCTTGTCTATCCCTTCCGATCTTCTCTTCCCCCCACAAGGCCCCTGTTCAGCATAGCAGGGGAGGCCGCCTAGGCTCCAAGACACTGCCCTTGAGGTGGTAGAGGTAGAGTCCGAGGGAGAAACCAACCCTGTAAGGTAAACGGATTAAGAAAGGAAGAAAGAAAGAAACAGCCTCCAGTAAGACACGTAGTCAACGTGAAGATTTTCTTTCCCATATAACATGGGTTTCACTGGCTGTCTGTCGTTCTAGAAAGCTTCTCAGTTGATCTCATGAGGCTTGGCGAATTCTGACCCCGCTCACAGACCAGGACTAATGTCAATAAACAATCCAAGACGATACATACAGTTCTCCTGGACCTTGCCGAACCAAGTAACAGCTTCTCCGCACGCACTCCTGCAGATTACGAGGTGACGCGTTATCAACACGATGGACCCTCACGAGGTTATTCTTGGCTCTCTGAACGGGTCACTATATCACCATCACTGTCAGATAGCACTTTAATTGTTCTCATTTAGGCTGAGTGGACATCGAATCAGCCCTCAGATCCAGGTAAAAATCCCAACCTCGGCAGTAAGGGCAGGTTAATTAACCCGTAGGCCGCGGGTCATGCCACCAAAGGCTAATTCCCTGAATAAAATACGGCATGTCACTGAAAAGGCAATTTCTAGGAACTGTATGAGGCGGGAAAATGTTTTTTCTTCTTCTTATTTTTTTGCTACTTGCTTAACGTCGCACCGACACAGATAGGTCTTACGGCGACGATGGGACAGGAAAGGCCTAGGAATGGGAAGGAAGCGGCCGTGGCCTCAATTAAGGTACAGCCCCAGCATTTGCCTGGTGTGAAAATGGGAAACCACGGAAAACCATGTTCAGGGCTGCCGACAGTGGGGTTCGAACCCCCTATCTCCCGGATGCGAGCTCACAGCAGCGCGCTCCTAATCACACGGCCAACTCGCCCTGTGCGAGAAAATGTAAAGAAAATTTCAAGCTATCACACAACTTTGTAAAAAGAAATACTTCTTTGAAAATATATTTAAGCTTAATCTCTATGTAAAATTCTGCGAACATTTCCATCAAAACCATTATTTTCAAGTGGATAGGGAAAGTGGAAAGAAGAGGAAGCTCGGTGGAACTTCGGACGAGTGAGAAATTCAGCCCTAGCCTCCTCCAGATGAAAGTTGAGAGATGCTATCCCGAGGGCTTCAGGGTTTTATCTTTGTCTTATTTCACATAATTCCGTTTTGCTAATTGTGTTACCTTGAGCGAATGATCCAGAAACGCGCATACCGCTCTATTAAATATGGGTTACTGAGGGTTTTAGCAAAGCAACAAACACATAGACACTGACTGCATGGTGTCAATGTCAGGACTTGGAATAGTTTACAGCTCGTCTCAACAGGAGGAATAACAATAGATATACAGATGGTAGTGGTGGTGATAATTGTTGTTTTGAGAGGAAGTACAGCCGGTTAACCATCCCCCAATAACACCAGTCAGAAGGAAAGTCGTATAGATGTAGAAGTGAACAGTAATTATTTCACTGTGAAAACAATTCTGGTTCCAAGTCTAAATGGTTAGCATATTGGCCTTTGGTCCAAGGGGTCCCTCCTTAGATTTCTAGTTGGGTTGGTGATTTTAAACTTACTTGGTTAATTCCTCTGACTCAGAGGCTGGGTGTTTGTGCCGTGTTAAACATTAGAATTTAATCTTTAATAGGGCCTCATCCTCACAGACGTGCAGGTCACTGATAGGGCAAAGGAGCAAAGCAAAGTCATCTCCTTACAGGCCATGAAGGCCCTTGGAGGGTGGAGGGTAAAGGTTTCCACTATCCGGAACCTCGGCACTTGATGGGGTAGAGTGGAAGTGGAAATCTTGTTTCTTAAATTTTACGACTTCCTGATGGGGATTCGAATTCACGTCCTTCCGGGCGAACCGAGCACGCCTTTACCGCCTCGGCCAGGCAGCCCCTCACCGATAGGGCACCTACTAGAAAGACCTCTCCAGGGGCCATATGCCATTATTATTATTATTATTATTATTATTATTATTATTATTATTATTATTATTATTATTATTATTATTATTATTATTCAACTATTATTTTTCAAAGTCTGGCAAGCAAATACTACTCGCATTTCTCCAATAGAAAATTCAGCCAGTCATCCTAGATGTCAGTCCAGCCTAGATAGAAAACTTCCCCTTGATGACACGAGGAAACGATACAAGAAGTCAGACTCTCAAGAAATAACTTGAAGTGAGGTATAAACGGTGTGAAATGCACTTGTTGCTAAAATCTCTGAGATCCACAGAGGCTTAAAATCATTGAACATTGAAAGAGATGCATTGTAATGCACAGTATAATTCTCCTTGTCTTAATTTTTTTCGTAAAGAACAATATTCCAAGGTAAATGGGTCATTCTTTGCCACCATTATATGAAGATGAAGTATCACATGTATTATGATACTCAATTTTTCTTTGTCTCTTTTTCAGAAATCAACATCCGCAATGTTTACTAAATATTTCTAAAATCGAAATTTCTTACAATTTTCTTCAAATAAATTGAAACATGTAATAAAGACATTTTTCATTCATTAATTTTTGCAATTATTTTTATGTCTCACCGACTCAGATGAAAGTATAGGACTGAAAAGGAAGCGACCATGGCCTTAATATAAGGTATAGTCCCAGCACAGAATATCATGGTCAGGGCTGCTGACGGATGGGTTCGAATATACCATCTCCCTATTGCAAGCTCATAGTTACGTGATACGCAGTAGCGGCGATTTGGGTATTAAAAGTGTGGGAGCAAAAAAGTAAACAGACAATAAACCGTACCTGGGTTCGTGGGATATAGGGGACTGGAACGGGGTATATCAATCAAAACGGAAAAAGGAAAAGCTTTCTGATGCTCTCTGAGCGAATTTCGGAAGAGAGGTAAAGGTTGAAGGTTTACCAATTCAAGTGCGGTAATAATAGCATTTTTAATATTTTGATTCAATACTATACAATAAAGCTTTCACCAAAGGAACAATATTACACATGTATTACAATTAAATAGAAGTACAGTGTGATTATACAATTAAAATCATTTTGTGTTTGACTACACATTAAAAAACTAACAGACACTAAAGAGACTGTCAGACTGATGGATGTTCGTGGCAAGCGTGTGAACCATACCTCAGTGTCCAAGCCCTAGGCATAAAAAAGAATACCCCTGTTACCCTTCCTCACAGCATATGCAAAGTCTCCACTACTTCCCGTGGCCCTAAAGAAATCGGCTCCCATCTCCTCCTTCTTCACATCCTTTACCCACCTCCTTCTTCCATCGCATCTCCTCAACCCGCCCACATCTCTTGGCCAGAAGAGGGCGTGACTTTCTAGATGGCCCGCCCCACCCCTTTAGGGTGAAGAATGAAAACATCGATAGGTAGATAGATAGAAATCGGTTAGTCGGGACGTATTTCTGTTAATAATTTTGTTAGTAATTAGAGAAAATAAAGGAAATAATTAGCTGATAAGATAACAGGACTCGTACAAATTGTTTTATTTAATTCCTATTTTCAGCCGGTTGAAATGGAATAAAAATGTAATATTTTCTCCAGAAAGTGCCCCATCCTCGCCTCCCCCAACCCCACCCCCTAATCGCCGCTACTGGTGATACGAACGGCACAGCTAGCTTACTCGGTAATAGAGAGTTAAGTCAGTCCACATAAATACTACGAATCCCAAAATACACTAGCACATTTTATCTGTCATTGCACTCTATGATAATAACTGTGACGTCCTATTCTCGCAACGCATGATAATACCATATCATTAATCTTGATACGTCGTACGGCCAGGAAATCGGGATCTGTCAAGGTAATTTGAAACGCTTGATATAAACACTAAAATGAAAGTATCATCTGGGAATATCTGAAGACAAGGCGCTCTTGATTAACGACTGTTTGCCGGATGTGTTCCTTCACGTGAGGTGGCGTGCAGACAGAATTAACTCTCTTATTCCAGTAGCAATCAGGAACGTCGAGTCCATTTAACAACGCGAGTAATTGTGATAAGAAATTTGCAGTCTAAATTTAAAATGAATATTTTCTGCGCATTTCTGGCAATCTATATAGAATAAATTAAAATTGTATACGTAAACTTAAAATCTCGGATTAGATACTCAAAAGTCAAATTAAGTTCAGTGCCTTCTAGTCTGCATGTTTGTATGTCGATATCATGGGAAAACGGTTTAATACAATTTGTGGTAACTCGGTATTTAAGACCAGGAAGAGCCGAGCTAGTCTGCCTCTGAGGTGTAGCGGTTAGTGTGATTAGCTACCACCCCTTGAAGGCTCTGGTTCGATTCCTGACTCTGCCATCCTCAAAGTGGTTTCCCGTGGTTTCCCACTTGTTCTCCAGACAAATGCCAGTATGATACCTAACTTAAGGCCACGGCTGGACGCTTTCTCCCCTCTTTCTTGTCTATCCATCCCGATATTCCCATCCATCACAAGGCCCCTGTTCAGCATAGCATGTGGGGCCGCCTGGGCGAGGTAGTGGTCCTCCACCCCAATTGTATCCCCGAACAAATATCTCACACTCGGTTCAATCTGTAATATATTTTATAACTTCTATATTTTTATAGGTTGTATTTTATCTGGTGATTTTGGTAATTTAAGTTAGTTGGTCCAATTAAAGTTTTAAATTCATTGTGAAGGTTTTTTGTAATTGAAAATCAGGACTCTGCCCTTGAGGTGGCAGGATGGGATCCCTCACTGAGTCCGGGGGAAAAACCAACCCTGGAGGGTAAACGGATTAAATAAATAAATAAATAAATAAATAAATAAATAAATAAATAAATAAATAAATATCGAAAATCTGATAAAAAGGATGAAAGTCCACAAGGTTCTTCCTGTCCATTATCCTCCTTAAGACTGGCCACGCCTCCCAGCCACACATGGATATGCAGTCCATTAGAAGAACGTTCGTTGTGTTCATTTTCCTGTGTTTATCTGTAAAGGAAAATGAATGTCAAATGCATTATAGTCTAGGAGTGGGTAAATGCTTCATGAAAATATACATTCCTAGAGTAAGGTTTGATTCATATTTCTTTACAAATTGGCATAGGAAAATAAACGCAACGAATATCATTCCGATGGACTGCCTAACCATAAGTGGCTGGGAGGTGTGGCCAATCTTAAATAGGATAATGGACAGGAAGAGCCTTGTTGAATACGAGTTATTTCTGGAGCAAACACGATATAATATCCTACGATTTGTGATTCATGCGTTTTCATCCTACGAGGCCTCTCCGGAGAACACATGTCATCAAATCACCCTACGAGGAATAATAACAGAGATATTCCCGATGAATACACTCTCAACAAAAATCCACATATCTACGAATATAGCCTATAATTCCTATAACAAGAGGATACCGTACATTACAAACCATCACTTATACATTTAAAAAAGATGTATAGTAACTGTAAAAAAACAGGCCTATCTTATATATGTACCTCGCACTAAATAATTTATCAGTATTAATTTTAATGTCCGCCTCTGTAATGTAGTGGTAAGTTTGACTAGCTGCCACCCCCCGGAGGCCCGGGTTCGATTCCCAGCTCTACCACGAAATTTTAAAAGTTGTACGAGGGCTGGAACAGGGTCCACTCAGCCTCGGGAAGTCAGCTGAGTTGAGGGGGCTTCGATTCCCACCTCAGTCATCCTCGAAGTGTTTTTCCGTGGTTTCGCATTTCTCCTCTAGGCAAATGCCGCAATGGTACCTAACTTAAAGCCACGGCCGCTTCCTTCCCTCTTCCTTGTCTATCCCTTCCAACCTTCCCATCCTCCACAAGGCCCCTGTTCAGCATAGCAGGTGAGGCCACTTGGGCGAGGTACTGGTCTTCTTTCCCAATTGAATCTCCCCGATCCAGTGTCTCACCCTCCAGGACACTGCCCTTGAGGTGGGATCACTCGTTGATTCCGAGGGAAAAACCAACCCTGGAGGGTAAGCAGATAAAGAAAGAAAGAAAGAAAGAAAGAGTAATTTTAATTATTACCAAAATAAATTTACCTTCCAGGGTGTGGATATCTACAACGAACATACCGTCGGTGAAGAAACAATACCTCGTATCTGACAATGCTGTTCCTATCTATTATTTCCCTTAAGACTTGTTACGCCTCACAGCCACATATGGATACGCAGTCTATCAGAACAATAGCTGCCTCTGTAGATAAGTGGTAGTGTCGGACTCCGGATCCCAAGATAGTGGGTTCAAAGGTAGTGGTAGTCGGATTTTTGAAGGGCGGGAGAAAGTCAATTCGACACACTATGAAGTATGATGTCGGCACGTAAAAGATCTGTGGTGACACATTTGGTGTTTACCCGACAAATTCCATTAAATCTCAGCCACAGACGCCCAAGAGAGTTTCGGTTTACTCTGTCTGCCATCTAGTAGGCCTAGAGTAAATCGGAAAGTCGAAATTGACGAGCAGACAGCCAGATGGCGTCAAATTAAAATGTCTGCACAGGGTAGCTAAGGCCATACCACTATTATTACTATTATTATTATTATTATTACCAGAACAATTTTCATTGTGTTCGTTTTCCTATACAAGGATATAAAGGAAAATGAACCTTCAATACGGTATGCTGTAGGAGTGCGTAAATACGTCACACAAACATGCAATTCTACAGTACGGTACACTGAAAATTACAGGCCAGTAAGTTTGACATGCGTTGCATGTAAGCTTTGGGAAAGCATTCTTTCTGATTATATTAGACATGTTTGCGAAATTAATAACTGGTTTCATAGAAGGCAGTTTGAGTTTAGGAAAGGTTATTACACTGAAGCTCAACTTGTAGGATTCCAGCAAGATATAGCAGATATCTTGGATTCGGGAGGTCAAATGGACTGTGTCGCGATTGACCTGTCTAAAGCATTTCATAGGGTGGATCATGGGAGATTACTTGCAAGAATGATTGCAATTGGGCTAGACAAAGGAGAGACTGAGTAGGTTGTTATATTTCTAGAAAATAGATCTCAGAGAATTAGAGTAGGCGAAGCTTTATATGTCCCTGTGATAATTAAGAGGGGAATTCCTCAAGGCAGTATTATTGGACCTTTATGTTTTCTTATATATTTATATCAATGATATGAGTAAAGAAGTGGAGTCAGAGATAAGACTTTTTTCGGATGATGTTATTCTCTAGAGAGTAATAAATAAGTTACAAGACTGTGAGCAACTGCAAAATGACCTCGATAATGTTGTGAGTTGGACCGAAGGCAATGGTATGATAATAAACTGGGTTAAAAGTCAGGTTGTGAGTTTCACAAATATGAAAAGTCCTCTCAGTTTTAATTACTGCCTTGATGGGGTTGAAGTTCCTTATGGGGGCCACTGTATGTACCTAGGTGTTAATATATGGAAATATCTTCATTGGGGTAATCACATAAATGGGATTGTAAATAAAGGATAGAGATATCCGCACATGGTTATGAGGGTGTTTAGGGATTGTAATAAGGATGTAAAGGAGGTGGCATATAAGTCTCTGGTAAGACCCCCAACTAGAGTATGGTTCCAGTGTATGGGACCCTCACCAGGATTACTTGATTCAAGAACTGGAAAAAATCCAAAGAATAGCAGCTCGATTTGTTCTGGGTGATTTCTGGCAAAAGAGTAGCGCTACCAAAATGCTGCAAATTTTTGACTGGGAATACTTGGGAGAAAGAAGACGACCTGCTCGACTAAGTGGTATGTTCCGACCTGTCAACGGAGAGGTGGCGTGGAATGACATTAGTAGAGGAATAAGTTTGAGCGGTGTCTTTAAAAGTAGGAAAGATCACAATATGAGGATAAAGTTGGAATTCAAGAGGAAAAATTGGGGAAAATATTCTCTTACATGAAGGGGAGTTAGGGATTGGAATAACTTACCAAGGGAAATGATCAATAATTTTTTTAATTTCTTTGATATAATTTAAGAAAAGGCTACGAAAACAACAGATAGGGGATCTGCCACCTGGTGACTGCCCTAAATGCAGATCAGTAGTGATTGATTGATTGATTGATTGATTGATTGATTGATTGATTGATTGATTGATTGATTGATTGATTGATTGATTGATTGATTGATTGATTGATTGATTGATTGATTGATTGATTGATTGATTGATTGATTGATTGATTTAAAACCACGTTTTCACCGGTGCTGCTACCACATGTTACCCACAAATGAATTTGTTATCAACATCTCATGTTAGCAAATTTCCCGTGTTGCCAACAGAAATTCTGTTTTCCAGAAGTCGGTACAGATCAAAGAATATTAACAACAGTTGTATCCGACACATGTTAAGCTGCATTTACAGCGAATGTTACCAGCACACCTCGCAGGATACGATGCTCTCGCACTCACTGGCTAGTTATCACGGGTGGGCAATGATGTGATCGAGCGGAGGGTGGTGGTGGTGGACAGCAGAGGGAACGGGGAAAATGTTGCTAACATCGAATACAGGACTAACACTGGTGTTCTGTTACCAGCATGTGTTGCCTACCTCTGTTGCTAAGACCTTTCTTTTGCCGATATCTTTATTCTTTGAAGGATTGGAATTCTTCAGTTTTCATTTCTGACTAGCGTCTTCTTTCTGTTTGTTTCACACCGCACCGATGCGTCATAGACAGTTCACTTCCAACGTCTTTTGCAAAAGGCAGCGAATATTAATTGAACAATGTAATGGAGAAATGTAAGAAAGAAATATTTATTCCTGAACACTTGATGAATGCCTACATTTTCTGACTAATAAGAACATTTTCAAAAAGAAAAGTAAACCTTGTTGCATTATAATACAACTCAACTAGGGTAAGTTGGATACTGTTGGTTACTTCTAGGTCAATGTTTTCTCCGTATAGGCCATGAAGGTCCTTGGAGGGGTGGAGGGAAAAGGCTTTGGTGGGGTAGAGTTGTTAGTTCTACGCCCGGCCGCTCGGCGGAGTGCACCTCCGGAAAAGGAAATCTCTTTTCTTAAATATTCGACATCCTTCCGGGTGGACCGAGCACGCCTTTATCGGCTCGGCCAGGCAGCCCCTCGGTTACTTGTTGGACCCATTTTTGCAATGAAAATAATCAGTGTATAAAAGTTTACGATATGAAATCACAGGGACAAACCGATTATTTCGTCCGACTCGTTTGCTGAATGGTACTGGCCTTCGGTTCAGAGTGTCTTGGGTTCAATTCCCGCCCGGGTCGGGGATTTTAACCTTCATTGGTTAATTCCGATGACTCGGGGGCTGGGTGCAACTCATACACCGCACATTACACTATCCTCCCCACAATAACACGCAGTTCCCTACACATGGCAGATGCCACCCACCCTCATCGGAGGGTCTGCATTACAAGGACTGCACTCGGCTAGAAATAGTTACACGAAATTTAAAACACGATTATTTCAAGCATTAATTAGTACAAGTCCACCTCTGTGGTGTAGGGGTTAGTGTGATTACCTGCCACCCCCGGACGCCCGGGTTCGATTCCCGGCTCTGCCACAAAATTTGAAAAGTGTTACTAGAGCTGGATCGGGGTCCACCTAGCATCAGGAGGTCACCTGAGTAGAAAGGGGGGGTGTTCGATTCCTACGTCAGCCATCCTCGAAGTGGTTTCCCACTTCTCCTCCAGGCAAATGCCCGGATGGTACCTGACTTAAGTCTATGGCCTCTTACTTCCTTCCTTCCTTCCTTCCTTCCTTCCTTCCTTCCTTCCTTCCTTCCTTCCTTCCTTCTTCCTTGTCTACCTCTTTCGATCTTCCCATCCCCTACAAGGCCCCTGTTCAGCATAGTAGGTGAGACCGCCTGGACGAGGTACTGGTCCTCCTTCGCAGTTTTATCCCACTACTCAAAGTCTCACGCTCCAGGACACTGCCATTGAAGTAGTAGAGGCGGGATTCCTCGCTGAGTCTGAGGGAAGAACCAGCCCTGGACTGTAAGGAGATTAAGGAAGAAAGAAAGAAAGAAAGAAAGAAAGAAAGAAAGAAAGAAAGAAAGATGTCGGTTGGATTCATCATTAGACTGAAATATATCAGTGCGTAAAACTTCATAATATGAGAACACAGGGTCAAACCTACTATTTCCAGCACATATCATTACAAATATGAACTACCATAGCCTTATAAAATAAACCTTGCCCACTAGCACAGGGTGGCACACGAAATATCTCATAGATCGAGAATATTTCATAAAATATATACATTTGAGGAATATTACTTACGTTCATTATAAAATGTAAAGCAGTCACTCTTCTTCCATTTGAATTAGAACCATTTCATCTCGTGTCTTTGAGTGCATTTTCATTTTAGTACGTTCTTCATCCGCTTCATCACCACTGCCTAAAGAAATTCTCCATTTCTGAGAAGCATGAAGAAGAACCATTTCCGCCCAAGTTAAATGGCCACGAAGCCAAAGTAGCCTGCCAGAGTTATGTATGTTACGGCTCCCGCCTTGATGGTAGTTGGCCCTGGACGTGAAAAGTAAAGCGAAAGTTTAAAACGTCATAAAAATATAGAGGACGGCAGAAACGAGGAAGTCAAGAATAGTATCGTGGCAAGTCTTCTCAGGAAGTTTCTTTTCACAGCAATCACTGTTTGAAACATAGTGCCCTCAATATTAGTTTCTCTAGTTCAACACAAATTTGCACCGAGCTCGATAGCTGCAGTTGCTTAAGTGCGGCCAGTATCCAGTATTCGGGAGATAGTAGGTTCGAACCCCACTGTCGGCAGCCCTGAAGATGGTTCTCCGTAGTTTCCCATTTTCACACAGGCAAATGCTGGGGCTGTACCTTAATTAAGGCCACGGCCGCTTCCTTCCCAGTCCTAGCCCTTTCCTGTTCCATCGTCGCCATAAGACATATCTGTGTCGGTGCTACGTAAAGCCAATAGCAAAAAAAAAAAAAAAACAAACACAAATTTGCTATACAGAACGACGGACGTACCTTTGAAGATTTGCTTTTTGATTGATGATCCCATTGCAAAGATTGATGAAAGAACTTCAGTCGTCCTTAACAAACCACTATCATGTCGTCTTTTAAATATTCTCACACACGATCTGTATTACTATGAATATCATATGTATCTTTTTCTCCAAAAATCGTCAATGTATAGTGAAAAAACTGCATGTTTCAGCGAACAGGTATGATTTGCTTTTTTAATAATCCTTCCTTATACTGTAATCCATCAGCTAGTGAGGAACTATGAATTCATCCATTTACGTTATAAAACACAAACAATTAGTTCTATATAACTGTGGCACAAGTTACCATGTGTTATCTTATCTTTCCTTTCTTTCTTTCTTTCTTTCTTTCTTTCTTTCTTTCTTTCTTTCTTTCTTTCTTTCTTAATCTGTTTACCCTCCAGGGTTGGTTTTTCCCTGGGAGTCAGTGAGGGATCCCACCTCTGCTGCCTCAAGGGCAGTGTCCTGGAGCGTGAGACATTGGATCGGGGGATACATCTGGGGAGAATGACCAGTAGCTCACCCAGGCGGCCTCGCCAGCTATGCTGAACAGCGGCCTTGGTGGAGGATGGGAAGATTGGAAAGGATAGGCAAGGAAGAGGGAAGGAAGCGGCCGTAGCCTTAAGTTAGGTACCATCCCTGCGTTTGCCTGGAGGAGAAGTGGGAGACCACGGAAAACCACTTCCAGGATGGCTGAGGTAGGAATCGAACCCACCTCTACTCAGTTTATCTCCCGACGCTGAGTGGACCCCGTTCTAGCCCTCGTACCACTTTACAAATTTTGTGGCAGAGCCCGGAATCGAGCCCGGACCTCCGGGGATGGCAGCTAATCACACTAACCACTGCACCACAGAGGCGGACTTTTCTTTTCTTTTCTTTGTCCGGCTCCATGGCTAAATGGTTAGAGTGCTGGCCTTTGGATCAGGGGTCCCGGGTTCGATTCCCGGCAGGGTCGGGAATTTTAACCATAATTGGTTAATTTCACTGGCACGGGGGCTGGGTGTATGTGTCGTCTTCATCATCATTTCATCCTCGTCACAACGCGCAGGTCGCCAACGGATGTCAATTGAAAAACCTGCACCTGGCGAGCCGAACTTGTCCTCGGACACTCCCGGCACTAAAAGCCATTCTCCATTTCATTTTCCTTTTCTTTCGGCAGCCCTGAAGATGGCTTTCCATGGTTCCCCAACTCCACACCAGGTAAATGTTGAAGCTGTTCCGTAATCAAGGGAAATGTCATGACTTTCCCAATCCTAGCACTTTCACATCCCTGCGTCGCCGGATTCCTTCTATGCTTTAGAGACTTTTTTAAAAAGCAAAGCTATCTACGTACATACAATGAAGGCCTTGGGAGTGGTGGAAGGTAAAGGCTTCCACTATTCGTAACCTCGGCACTTGATGGGGGTAGAGTGGTTAGCTCTACGCCCGGCCGCCTTTACCCCCAGGAATTAATCTGATGCTCATTTTTGGTATAGGCTGAGTGAACGTCAGAGGCATATGCACCTCCTGAAGTGGAAATCTCATTTGTTAAATTCTACGACTTCCTGACAGGGATTCAAACTCACGTCCTTCCGGGAGAACCGAGTACGCCTTTACCGCCTCGGCCAGGCAGCCCCTTTAGAGAATTTAGACAACTAGGAAAACGAAAATCTAAAACCAACCATATCCACCACAACCAGTTGAAGGAAAATTATTACCAATCTTCCTAACTTCATAGGAAACAATTATATATTCTATACATACATACGTACATACATACATACATACATACATACATACATACATTATCATTATAGACTTATGCCTTTCAGCGTTCTATATCAGTACTACATTTTGCCAGAAGTTATTATGATAAGATATTAAATCAAATAATTGGTTTTTCATTTTAAAATTTTAGGAAAATGAAATAACACCTATTTATGCCAAATGGGTGATAATATATTATTTACTTATTTTTTCAGTGAAATGATCTCTTTGAAAATAGGACGGGAGGAATATTCATAACTTAGCTCTCCGATGATCACTCAGTAACATCATAAATTATGAGAGAATAGCTCCAAAAATAATTTCTTTTACTATTATTTTGGATTGGAAGGGAGAAGAGTATCTTCCTGCCGCGTACAACTTTAACAAACACACTTTTACGGCTGAGTGATGTAAACATTTACGATAGTAATTTATTATCGCTTTGATATCAGATTAAACCTCTAGAACCTGTAGGTGTATAAATTTAACTAACAAAGTGTAATTACTATAATTTCTTCACTCGTTTAAGCTCGTTTACGATCTTAAATAATAGCCTGTCATTCCTGAACACCGTGGTTGTTCAACAACTCAATGTAAAGAACCGTATAAGTGCTTTTACGAAGTGGGCGGGAATTAAGTACAAAATAAAGGAGAGAAGCATTATGTTTCATGACTTCTCAAGTGCATTCACCATTTTCTTATCTGTTGAAGACAGAGAAGTTCATAGAAAACATATATAGGCTACGTTATTTGTTGACTGTACACAAATCAAAATAGAAATTGCAATACCAAGAAGGAATTGGTTATTAATTTTTATATTGCAGTTAGAAAATGAATGATTTGGTTTGGTTTGGTTTGGTTTGGTTTGGTTTGGTTTGGTTTGGTTTGGTTTGGTGCAAGTGGCTGCAGAGCATTTTCAACAAGCCGACTCTGATCAACTGGATATATAGCATTTTCAAAAAGCTGGCTATAGTCAACAGACTGAAAAACATTTTCAACCAGCTGATACTGATCAATTGACCGAGAAGCATTTTCAATTAACCAATACTGGAAAACTGACTGAAAAGCAATTCATGAAGCCGACACTGAAAAGTATGTTTTCTTAACCAGTCAGTTGTTCTTTCAGCATAGGAGGCAGGAATATATAGTACTGTAAATGCAATAACAGTCCGCCTCTGTGGAGTAGTGGTTAGTATGATTAGCTGCCACCCCCGGAGGCGCGGGTTCGATTTCCGGCTCTGCCACGAAATTTGAAAAGTGGTACGAAGGCTGATACGGGGTCCACTCAGCCTCGGGACGTCAACTGAGCCGGGTAGAGGTGGGTTCGATTCCCACCTCAGCCATCCTGGAAGTGGTTTCCCACTTCTCCTCCAGGCAAATGCCGGGATGGTACCTAGCTTAAGGCCACGGCCGCTTCCTTCCCTCTTCCTTGTCTATCCTTTCCTATCTTCCCATCCCCCACCAAGGCCCCTGTTCAGCATAGCAGGTGAGGGGGCCTGGGCGAGGTACGGGTCATCCTCCCTAGTTGTATTTCCCGACCCAGTGTCACACGCTTCAGGACACTGCCCTTGAGGCGGTAGAGGTGGAATCCTTCGCTGAGTCCGAGGGAAAAGCCAATCCTGGAAGGTAAGCAGATTAAGAAAGAAAGAAAGAAAGAAAGAAAGAAAAGAAAAGAAAAGAAAGAAAGAAAGAAAGAAAGAAAGAAAGAAAGAAAGAAAGAAAGAAAGAAATACATTTAATGGGTAGGGTTGCAGGCGTGATAAACCTAATCCCGGATCGATGGTTTGGAAGCCACAGTGTGCAGACCGCGAATTAGCGAGCCGGCTCGTATTCCTGTATCAAAGGGTTCTCAGTTCGAGTTCCTGGACATGCTTGCTGCCGTGCTGTCACCAGGTCATTACCATCCATCCATCACACGCAACAAGCTCTATTGGGCGATAACAGCTACATAAGCTGTCTCGCAGCATGTGGCGTCCCTTGCTCAGGTATTGGCAAGCTATTTCATTATTCTGGTATTAACAAACCTCGTACAATTACTATTCTTAAATATCATACTGTTTTAAGAAACTACTTCCGAAATTGTTGTCCGCCTCTGTGGTGTAGTGGTTAGTGTGATTAGCTGCCACCCGCAGAGGCCCAGGTTCGATTCCCGGCTCTGTGACGAAATTTGAAAAGTGGTACGAGGACTGGAACTGGGTCCACTCAGCCTCGGGAGGTCAACTGAATAGAGGGGGGTTCGAATCCCTCCTCAGCCATCCTGGAAGTGGTTTTCCGTGATTTCCCCACTTCTCCTTCAGGCAAATGCCGGGATGGTACCTAAGTTAAGACCACGGCCGCTTCCTTCCCTCTTCCTTGTCATCACTTCCAAACTTCCCATCCCCCCACAAGGCCTCTGTTCAGCATAGCAGATGAGGCCGCCTGGGCGACGTACTGGTCATCCTCCACAGTTGTATCGCCACACCCAGAGTCTGAAGCTCCAGGACACTGCCCTTGAGGCGGCTGACGTGGGATCCCTCGCTGAGTCCGAGGGAAAAACCGAGCCTGGAGGGTGAACAGAGAACTTCCGAAATTATTACTAAATATTAAAAAATTAATTAATCTAACCACTTTACTATATTCAAGTAACGTCATCCGTGGCATAAGCTGCCTCTGTGGAACAGTGGTAGAGTGTTGGCCTCCAGATCCCAAGATAGGGGGTTCAAACCCGGCAGAGGTAGTCGAATTTTTGAAGGGCGGTAAAAAGTCCATTCGACACTTCATGTCGTACGATGTCGGCATGTAAATGATCTCGGGTGACAGGTTTGGTGTTTACTCGACAAAATTCATTAAATCCCAAGAGAGTTTCGGTTTACTCGGTCTGCCATCTAGTGGGCCTAGAGTAAAACGGAACGTCGAAATAGATGAGCAGATGGCGTCAAATTGAAATGTCTGTACACGGTAGCTGAGGCCATACGATTAACATTATTATCAGTGGCATGCTCATTAAAACCACCTCAAGCTGGTAAGACTGAGTGATGCCCTCAAGAGCAGCAATCACATTTTGAAAATATTGTTGCTTCGTTTTCTGAAAGCAACTTCAACGCATATTGTATAGAATTTTTTCAAAATGTTAAAGCATTGCTTCTGCCTTGCGTATAAATTTTTCAATCCTATATGCATGAATAATTTCACTATTCAGCTCTCCAAACCGATAGACTACGTTACGGAAGGAATTAACATTGATATTAAACTGATAACAGTTCCTTACGATACAAAAATATGTTCCTTAACGATGTTTAGAATCCACAAACGTTATCGTAAATAAGTACATCAATGTTTAAGAAGTATCTCGTATATTTAGTAACAAAAGGTCTTCGATAAATCGAATTTACCAGGATGATGTTTCGCAAAAATCTTCCAAATTAGTATTAATATTTTTATATGGAGAATATTGTGAAGAACAAGGAACCCAGTTTAATGAGCCATACGCTGAGGATATTTTAGGTTTCTGTTAAATTCTGTATTGACTACTGCCTAAAACATGTAAAAGACTGGTGGATTTTATTGTGTGTTTTTTAGTTAGGAAATTTCACGGTGAGGTCTTATGTGTTGCAGTTTTAAGCATATCCTTGCAGATTTTGACTGTTCTTTTCTATTATCGCTGAAGAAGAGAAATTATCATTTTCTCGAAACATTCTTCTTCTTCTTCATGTGCCATGTCCTCGCAGAACGTTGGTGATCAGTAGCATGATCTGTTGTTTGTTCGTAGCTGTTCTGAACAGAGTAAGCTTTGTCACCTCAAACCACTGGCTCAAGTTGCCGAGCCATGATGTCCTACTTCTCCCCGGACCACATTTTCCATTAATTTTCCCTTGGAGTATTTACTTGCAGAAGGTGGTATTTAGAGTTTCGCATCATATGACCAAAGTATTCTAGTTTCCTTCTCTTGATGGTAGTGAGAATTTCTGGTTCTTTGTTCATACGGTGCAAAACGTCTATATTGGTCATTTTAGCTGTCCAAGGTATCTTCAGCATCCTTCGGTACGTCCACATTTCAAATGCTTGCAATCTCTTGCACATGGTCTCAGTTAGTGCCCATGCCTCAACGCCGTATAACAGAATGCTGAAAACGTAGCACCGGAGTAGTCGTGTCTGTAGTGAAATGGAAATGTCACGGCTTGTCAAAAGTTTCCTAAGTCTCTGAAAAGAAGTTCTGGCCTGCTCAATTCTGCATCGGATCTCGTGAGTAAGGTCCCAGTCATCATTGATGTGACATCCCAGGAATCATGCACGATGATGAAATGAATTATATTCGTAATCAACATATGAGTCGTATAGTTCCAAAACCTGCCTTCTCCTCAATAACAAAAAAAAGAGATATTGACACCAAATTATAAAATGGCGGAAGCTCTACAGATATCAACTCTTGGTTTGTTCCCAAAAAAATCTTATCTCAGGCAAAAACACTGACAAAATATTGAGTTTATTCCAAAAAGAGTCTAATCCTCAACTAATTTGTTCCAAAACATGCCTATTCCATGTAATGTATTTATTAACCTTATACTGTATCAATCGTGACTAATTTGCCACAATAACAGATTTGGCTGACATGTTTTTGTTTTTCAGGTTGTTTACACCGGTTATTATTTTGTAAACAGGGTAGCGGAGGCTGAGAACAACAGAGTGTTGTTTTGTTGCATCGTTGTTGCATGAGGTTGTGATTATAGAGCCCCGGTTCTGATAGGTACAAAGAATATAACATCTTAATCCGAAATGGATAAGAATAGTTTTGTTCGTCGTCAAGAACGAGGTCGTAAAAGAAAAATAATTGAAGAAGAGTGGACTAAATAAAAAAACCTGCGAAGCTAAACGATGTGAATGAGCTCCTATCGAGTCATTTTGCAGAAAACTGGCGAGATAATCTAGATCTGGCTATCTGTGTTCTCATTCTGGACAGAGGGTGTGAAAATGTTGAAGACGAAGAAGTGTGCGAACATGAATATGATTCTTGGGAGAATGAATTAAGAGTTTAAAATCTTTTAACCAATGATGACATCAAACCCCTTTTTCATACGGTTTTGTATTGTCTAACCCTTTATCAATACACAAAAGAATACATTATCATTCAAGGTTACGACGCAACCATGATTCTTTCATTCTAAAGCCTGCATGCATCATTGTTATTCCCAAAACTACCTTTTGCATATTTCAAGGGATTGTTCCATAAACTTCCTTATCCAGTGGAAATTGTTCTAAAACCTGCCTACAGCCATGTGCATTTCCAAAAGCTGCCTTATCCTTCATCAAAACTGAAATATAAATAATACACACTTATGTGAATAACATTTCAATATACAATTAAATTCTACAATTTAAGATGTTTTTAAACATGTAACATATGTCAGGTATACCTCAACATATCATGTTGAAACAGTTTTTGCTCTTTCCTGTAAAAATTAAAAAAATGGATTAGGCAGGTTTTGGAACTATACGACCCATATACTGTATCAATTGTGTAAATCAATTTCTATTGACAGACGGACCCTTATTATCCCTGTTTTCTCACAAGTTGTTAAATCGATATTCTTGTATATTACTTCAGGATACGCACTACGTGCGAAGAAGTGAACGCAACACTGTTCGGTGTGAGTAATCTTCTCGGGACTCGAGATGCTCTTTGTCCAGCGTTGCTTGGGAATGAGCAAGTACGTCTATACATGTTTCCTAAACTACCGAAAGACATTACATAACGTCCAGCACTTGAAGATGATGGAGATTCTATGGAATATCTGACTTGACACCAGAGACATAAGAATAATTGCAAACTTGTACTGGGATCTGAAAGCAGTCGGCAAGATTGAGGAAAATCTTTCAGAAGAAATACGGTAGATATCCGCCTCGGTGTTCGACTGGGCAGTGTATTATCCCCTAAGCTATTCAATATGCACTGAGAGGGTACGCATGCAAATGCTCTGGAGGAACCATCTACCAGAGGCTTAAACATGGAGTGACTGAACAATATATATTATGAGGATAACACGGTGCTTCTAGCAGAAAACGCAGAGGAAGTCGAACAGGGCAACCATGCACTGTTAACAATAATCAGAGGGAACATGCAAAAGAGGTCCAACACTTCGGAGAATGAAGACATCGGCAAGAGAAGTGGAAGGACGAGGAAGACCACGTAATTCTCTAGACCTCAAAAACCTATTGCCGTCGGGGTCGTAATAAAACAAGAGATAACGATGGGAAGGCAGGCTGGAAAGGTGAACGTTAGGAGTCTAACACAGCACAGGGAACTCTCCCAAATATATCAGGAAAGATCATGATCCCAGTAATGAGTAAAGGAGCGTGAGAGGAACAAGAATACAAGCCCGATAAAATACAGTGATTTTCCGTAATAATCCTAAAATATCCATTCCTATATCCTTACATTTCGTTTGAGGGAATAACAGTCATTACTTAAAGAAGGCGACAAGAAAATAAAATAACAACCCACGCACCCAAATGGAGAGTTCCTCGTTCTCCTTTAAATCACCTGTTACGACAGGTAGGGGATCCTGCGGATGTATTCTACCGCCCGCAACCCACAGGAGATTGTATAAAACATCATCAAGCAGAGAAGGGAATTACTCAGCGACCGAAGTCTGCAATTGAACCTGCAATTGGTACATGACTACATTTTTCCAACGCTACTGTAACAAATGGAAGGATGGTGTTGTGGCGTTTGAAATATGGTCGTAAAGGCAGGTGATCCGCATTTCACGGATGAACAGAATCCAGAATTATGAGATTTTAGATCGACTGGGATAAAAAGATAGAGATCATGTTGTCCATTAAAAAATAGAAGTTCCTTTCGCTTGTGGAGACGATGGGAAAGCAAAGGGCTAAGAATCGGCCGTTGCCTTGATTACTATTCAGTCCCAGCTGGTGTGAAAATGGGAAACTAGGAAAAACCATACTCAGGGCTGCCTACTGTGGGGCTCGAACCTACTACTTCCCGAATTCACAGCTACGAGACCCGAACGGATTAGCCAACTCACTCGATATGCGGGAGTTAGAATCTTTCGGTCATTTAATGCAGAATGATGAATACACAATCTTAGAACTTACCCGACAGGGAAGGATAGAAGAAAGTAGAAGACCTGGTAGATGATGAACCTTTTTCCTGAAGATTCTCATGGGTTGAGAACAATATTTCTGTTCCATGATGTTGCATCCAAAATCAAGATCGCCTAGTTGATCGATTCCCAACCTTCCCTAGAAGATGGCACATGAGGAAAAAGAAGAAGAATAGAATTTAGGTATGGGTGATTTGTTTCTTGAAATAAATGAAGAAAGTCATTCATTTTCCAAGTCAGAGAAGGTACAACTAGTTAGCACACTCATTTTCGCTATCTTCTTTTACCGTGTTGAGGCGTGGATTGTCGGTGTACTGTTTGGGAAGAAAATAGATGTCTTTGAGATGTGGTGTTATACAAGAGTGTTCCGAATTACTTGGACAGAACATAAAAACAACGACTCAGTTTGATGATGATGCTTGTTGTTTAAAGAGGCCTAACATCTAAGGTCATCGGCCCCTACGACTCAGTTTTAAGAGAATTGAGTATTGATAAGGAATCGTTTACTTTCTGTCTCCAATGGAAACTACTATTATGGCCACACTGCAAATAGAGGAGGAGAATCTCTGAAGAACACCACTACGATGGTTTCATAAAATTAAAAGTAGTGTAGTTCCTACCGGGAGAGTTGGCCGTGCGGTTAGGAGCACGCAGCTGTGAGCTCGCATCCGGGAGATAGTGGGTTCGAACCCCACTGTCGACAACCCTGAAAATGGTTTTCCGTGGTTTCCCATTTTCACACCAGGCAAATGCTGGGGCTGTACCTTAATTAAGGCCACGGACGCTTCCTTTACATTCCTAGGCCTTTCCTATCCCATCGTCGCCATAAGACCTATCTGTGTCGGTGCGGCGTAAAGCAACTAGCAAAAAAATGTGTTGTTCCTACAATTGTTAGAGCATATAGAAACGCCCAGGGGGGCACAACTTTCAGAAAATAATAAATATAAATGTTATTTGCTTTATGTCCCACTAACTAATTTTGATGGTATTCGGAGACGCCGAGGTGCCGGAAGTTTCTGTCATAGGAGCTCTTTCATGAGCCAGTGAATCTACCTACACGAGGCTGACGTATTTGAGCACCTTTCAATATCACAGATCTGAGCCAGTATCGAACCTGCCATTTTAGGGTCAGAAGACAAGTCCCCTGCCTGTTGTAGGAGGCGACTAAAATGGGGCCCAAGGGCTGTGAACTTGGGAGCGTGGGTTGGCGACCATCGGGCCCCCTGGCTGATTTCTGGCATTGCTTCCACTTACTTGTGCCAGACTCCGTACTTTCATCTATCCTATCCGACCTCCCTTGGTGAACACCCCGACGATATTAGGTATCGCGGCCAACTGAGTCTTTCATTTTCACGCCCTTTATGGCCCTTGTCTTTCCTTGGTCGATATCTTAATTTTTCGAAGTGTCGGATCCTTTCCATTTTTTTACCTCTCCGGTTAGCGTTATATAGAGCATGGTTGCCTAGTTATACTTCCTATTAAACTATAATCATCACCATCATCTTCAGGAAGCTAGCTTCTCAACCATCTGAGCCATTCAGCCCAGCTTTCACAAAATATAGGAAAGATCATGATCCCAGCATTGAGTGAAGAACCGTTAGAAGCATACTAGTAAATGTCCGGTGAATAAGAGTAACTTCCTTTGAAACATCCTAAAATATCTATTCCTTTCTCCTTACGTTTCGTTTAAGGGAATAACAATCATTACTTAAAGAAGAAGTTAAAGAATATACTGTACATGTTTCCACAAAGGAAAGTACTTGCTCTATACTGTGATTTGATTGGTATAACATTCATACATCCCTGGTTATTGATGACGGTAACACAATACCAGCTGAAAATAATCTGTTTCAGATTACGAGAATTGTTCGGAGCTTAATAGCCGATCTCGCAGGTAAGCGGAAACCACCCAAACACTGTGCTAAGTGGAGAGGACCATTCTAGTTGATGTCTGAAAATAGATCCAGACCAATTCTCGATAATGGGTATAGATTAGTTAATGGTTCTATTTAGGGGCATTTAAATCGAAATCACGAGCCTGATGACATAAAAATAAAGAAAATAGAAGGAGAGGGAACTCTTACGTAACGTACGAGAGTACAGCATCGATAAAGAGATTGTAGAGATATTCACAGGCGGGAATTTTGAAGACATGGTAGAACTTGCGAACCTACTACGACCAAGAAATATCAGAACTGGTCTACGAGATGCAAATCAAACCATTTTACTATCAACTTGGACCAACATGACTTTATGATAATTTTGTGTAGGGGTACGTGAACACATCGTATCCGTAAAATTTCAATATCATTTTTGTCCTAAATGGAAGATAATAATTATTTTTACGCAAATTAAAAGTAAAATTTGCGATAAATTAAAAACTACCGTTAACACTAGAGAAATATATACATAGGCCTACTTTACTACATTACGAGTATAAATTTACTACGTCAGAGTTCTTCAGTACGTCTTTTGTTCATATAACACTTTTGTGTGTGAAATCTTTGCTCACTTAACTTCTTTGAACTTCTTTGCTTTGCTTTGATGTTACTTAGTGGGGATATTTGTTGACTTGCACAGATTATTCATTAACTAACATAATTATTTGTCCACCGACCATGGTCTTTTTCTTTCAATATCGCTTCAGTGCGGACAGTATCCAGTATTCGGGAGATAGTGGGTTCGAACTCCAATGCTGGCAGCCCAGAAGATGGTTTACCGTGGTTTCCCATTTTCACACCAGGCAAAGGCTGGGGCCGTACCTTAATTAAGGCCACGGCCGCTTACTTCCCACTCCTAGGCCTTTCCTGTCCGATCGTCGTCATAAGACCTATCTGTGTCGGTGCGACATAAAGCAAATAGCAAAAAAAGGAAAAAAAAGAATTCTTTCAACAAATATTTCTTTTGTTATTTACGATATACTTTTTATCTCCACTTTCCCATTTGAACTGCCCGCGCGAGTCATGATGGACAAAAATATTGAGAATTCACAGGAATAGCACTTCCATTCGTCGGTACTAGCCCTGGATATCAGGAAGGAAACAAAAGACGGCACGATGAAGCGGCATGCCACAGAAGAGAGTCGTGTCTACAGCGAAATAGCGCTAATTTTACTGTTGATTTGCGTGAAAGCAATTATTTTCTTCATTTAGGAGAAAAATTTCAATGAAATTTCGTGGATACTTTTCGTTCACATAACCTCGTGTGGCTATTCCTGGCCGGGTACAGCCCTTGGATGGCAGACACTCCGAAGAGGGTGGGCAGCATCTTCAGCGTATGGGAAACTGCGTGGTATTATGGGGGAGGATATTGTTTGGTGTGATGTGAGAGTTTCAGGGATTTTGGGCATAGTACAAATATCCAGCCCTAAAGCAAGGGAATTAACCACTTAAGGTTAAAATCTTCGACCCGGCTGGGAATCGAAACCGGGGCTCTCTGAACAGAAGAACTCTACGCTGACCATTCAGTCAAGAACCCGGACGGAAACGTCATTGAAAAGGTGTCAAATTTCAGTTACCAAGGATGCTTGCTAACGCAATAATGAGATTTGGATCTAGAAATAAAAACTGGAATCGACATTGCAAGAGGCGTGTTATTTTTTTAGTATTTTTTTTTGCTAGTTGCTTTACGTCGCACCGACACAGATAGGTCTTATGACGACGATGGGATAGGAAAGGCCTAGGCGTGTTATTTGTGAGCAAAAGTTACTTCAGATTTGAAACTCGTTGCTATGTCGTGAAGAGCTGTGTTTTATCAGTGCTCCTTTACAGTGTCTAAGCCTGGACAACAAAGGCGTCGTAGGTGAAAACGACAGGAAGTTTACCAAATGTGGATATATTGCACAGCGGTGTAACGGGGGAAATGAAATGAAATGAAATGAAATGAAATGAAATGAAATGAAATGAAATGAAATGAAATGGCGTATTACTTTTAGTGCCGGGAGTGTCTGAGGACAAGTTCGGCTCGCCAGGTGCAGGTCTTTTGATTTGACTCCCGCAGGCGACCTGCGCGTCGTGATGAGGATGAAATGATGATGAAGACGACACATACACCCAGCCCCCGTGCCAGCGAAATTAACCAGTTATGGTTAAAATCCCCGACTCTGCCTGGAATTGAACGCGGGACCGCTGTAACCAAAGGCCAACACGCTAACAATTTATCCATGTAGCCGGACTAACGTGGGGAGATTGGGCGCCGTGCGACTTTTCGTGTTGTGCCCCATATCAAATAGTTTTCGAATAAATATTATCAACTACCATCAATATTCAGAATACAATATTTTAAAATTGAAAACTTTTCAAGTAAAGTGAGATGTAACTAATGAAGATCTAAAATTGGATCAACATTTTAAAGTAGAAAATGCTTTGAACACGTATGGGAATGCAATATTGCTGGACGTTCCTTTCTAGCAGGGGCCTAAAGCAGACCATGCTTCCTGTGGGCATTGACTCTCCTTCGACAAAACAATTAGGAACTAAACATCGAGTGATTGGCCATTCAATGGGCCGTGTAGAATGGCAGTCATTTCCTGGGTACACAACGCCCTGATAATGGAGGAAGGTATGGGTTCTATTGTTATACACTACATGTATTCACACCCTCTGGTGTTAATGTACCACAAAATATCTCACACTTCATGTGTTATGAAGTCAATTGTATTGATTGTACGTGCCCAGAGGATGGATGTCGTAATAGATACCTGCCCGTATCATGACTCATCGTTGGAAATAGGTGAGTTGTCGGGGATTGCGCGTGATGAGTTTCGTTCTTTGAATATTCTGATTTACCGAGCGAGTTGGCCGTGAGGTTAGGGGTGTTCAGCTGTGAGCTTGCCCTCGGGGGATAGTGGATTCAAACCCCAGTGTTGGCAGCGCTGAAGATGGTTTTCCGTGGTATACCATTTTCACACCAGGCAAATGCGACGGCCACTTCCTTCCCATTCCTAGCCCTTTCCTATCCTATCTTCGCCATAAGATATACCTGCGCCGATGCGACGTACATCCAATAGCAAGAAAGAAAAAGCTGTTACGAGATTATCTGCCATGGCGTTGTTTCAGTTTTATATTAGAGGTAATTCAGTCATAAGTTACCGCGTAGTGTAAAGATTGCATGTCTGCCTTTTAACTAGATATCCTGGGTTCTATTCTCAGCTAATCCGAGGATTTTAATATTCTGGTCTGAGGGCGAAATTCATTCGGCTTCGTAAGACTAACTGAGGAGCTGTCTTTTATGAGACGTAGAGCGGCCATGAAAGACTACCAATACAGCTCATGATGTGGACACGCAGGCCACGTTGCACTAGGCAGCAGCCGCCTAGGCATGTCAAGGCCGGAAGAGGATGTAGTGCCAGGGGTTTCTTTTGTTATACATTCATCGTCTCGATGCACCTCCTATAACTGAGCTAGTAAAGTGTGTGAATTTGTGTCTTTTTCAGACTATTAGGGAATTTATGACTAAAATGTTTTCAGAACCCAGAACAACTTGATGTTAATAATTTCCGAAAGAATAAGGCGAAGCAGAAAAAGCCGTTAGTAACATTTCGTCGTTGCGCCTCGAAATAGTGTTATGTAACAATGTTGAGGGTAAAAATACTGACCCGCAGCACAAGCATCACTTAGAACGAAAATTCCTTGATAGAGTTCATGTAATACTGTATTGAACCATACATCAGGGCCTCTCAGGGTGCATGCACCAGTGCATTGCGCAGTGCACCGTGCAAAAGACGACTTCGCTTGGTTGATCAAAGTGCAGGCCCCACTCCTCGATTTGGAGCAATAGCGCTGTTTCTCTCTTTCCCCACGCCGTCTCGCTCGCTCCGCCTGTCTCCCTCTTCCTCACTTGCTCCAAATCCGAGCCGAGTTGAGCCGAGCTTAGCCGAGTCACCCCGAGACGACGCGCTGGTCCGAGCTGAGCCGAGTGGGACCGATGCATTGTGCACAGAACCTCTGCGCCTCAGTTTTCAGATATTGAGCGTTTGCGAGGGCCTGCCTTAGATGATAGAAGCTTTCTGCTCAGATTTCTAAGCTGGAATATTATCACAAACTAGGCGCATGGACGATTTGTAATCCGTTGTCGATACCTGTGAATTATTGAACTTTTAAATATTTATTTTTACATGACTGAAATAAATACCACAGTGATTGAGTATATTTCTCCTGCTGGTAGGTACAAAGACCAAGTGACTATTTAAGCTGATATACTCGGAAGCATATTGGCTACGGTTTTTTGGGACTTGTAAATATAATAAAAGGGATACATTAAAATCAGGGCATAGGAATCAACTTGCAGTGAGAGTTGTGTTAAGCCTATTATTATTATGATTATTATTATTATTATTATTATTATTATTATTATTATTATTATTATTATTATTATTATTATTATTATTATTATGCTCCTTCTATGGATTGGTAATACAGTATCAGCCTCTAGGTCACAAAATTGTTGGTTCAAACCAGGGAGATATACGGTAGTCCGATTATTCAGGGCAGGGAAAGGTCCGTTCTATAGTGCAGGTCGTACGATGTCGGCATATTAAAGATCTATGGTGGCGGTTTTGGTATTTATCCGAAAATTATATTCTTTTAACTCGGGCGGAGGTCACCAACACAGAGATCGGATTTCTCTGCCATCGGATAGTGGAAAACGGGACGTTGAAATTGGCAGACACGCTGCCTAAATGTCGTCAACTCAAATGCTCCACACGGTAGACGAGTCCATAATATTGCTATTATTTCATGATAATGATGACGGGGTGCAAAAGAACATCGATTTCGATATGTTTGGGACAATTCGCCGAATACTGAAAGGAAAAGTAAGAGAAGGTACTCAAATTCTGGAAGACTATGGTTGTACCAGCTTTGTTATATGGAAGTGAGATATCGGTGGCTAAAACAAGTTATAGGAACAAAATACAATTATCTGAAATGGGATTCCTAAGATCAGTGAAAGGATACTTCACTTTCAGTGAAAGGATATATTCTCAGTGAATGAAAGAATACTGCAAAACAGGATAAATTGGAAAAAGCACGTAATGTGGATGGATAACAACAGAATCCCAAAACTTGCTCTGGAATACCATCCTACGGGAAGAAGAGATATCCGGTCGTCGTATCAAGAGATGGAATGAAATCTGAGGTCGGAACAGGCTATAGCCTAATCCATGAAGAGGAAGTAAGTATGTAGTCAATTAATGAATTGATTAATCCATTCATTCATTCATTCATCGACGCGGCCAAGAGTGAGCTACGTTTACACAATATACCTGTCCATCGGTCTTTTGGACTAGTGCCAATCCCTTTGCACTGCCACCAAAGCCTCTTAAATCTTAGGCTTTTCCTTTCTTGTTCTTCCGCCGAGATGTTCCGTGGATTGTTCAAGGGCTTTTCGAGTGCATCCTGCATTCCTGCAACTGTTTGACGTCACGATACGAAGTGTGTGACGCGATGTTACGTAGCAACCGTGCAGGTTGCTATGTGGAAGTATTGATGGATGACCATAACTGAGATACATATAGAATATTCTTTTATACAAAAGAATCTCATCTCATTATACTCTAGAGAACTGATCATTTTATTCGTGGTAGCTTTATAGTCGCTGAGTGTTTCTCCCTTTCTATGCATTGAATCCTACACTGGTCAACTCAAAATTCCACACGGATGTCTCTCGAATGCGATTCGTCAGATTTAACCAAATTAATCTTGGTCAATTCGAGTTTCCTTTAGTGGAAGGCACATTTATGATCATTTGATTTTCTGAAATGGAAATTATATTTTCTTTTGATAAATGTTTTTCAGTCCTGCATCTTTTCCTCTTTGTCATCTTCTTCTTCTGATAGGTCCTTGCTCATCTGTGCAAGCCATCCAGGATATATTTTCCACTTTTCTTGAAATGTTCCGTGGTCTGAGCATTAGCTTTTAGTGTGCAACACTCATTCCCTGAATGTTATTCTGCCCTGTTTCCCTTCCTCTTTGACGATTTCTTATCAGAGTTCCTTGTGCTCCTGCCACTCAAGCGGTGTTCTTGGCCTCCTCCTTCTTCCTCCTGTTCATTGAAAAAAGGCCTTCAATTTTACTTCCAGTGTCTTGACGTATTCTCTGAACGTCGTTAGTATAACATAGAGAATTAGTTTTAGCATATGGTGAAGGACGTGATCATTACTGTTTTCAGAGGAAAAGCAAGCAAAATATCATCCCTTCATTATTGCAGCAGTACCTAAATTAAGGACACGGTCGCATCCTTCTTACTCCCAGCCCTTTCCTATCCTCTATTGAAGCTATCAGATGGAACTTCGTGGAACCATGCTAGACTCATCTACTGTTCTGAGGTTGCAGTGCAGTTGGTAGCCACGTACAGTTCTTTCTTCAGCTCCACGATATATTTTCTTTCTTTCTTAATCCGTTTACCCTCTAGGATTAGTTTTTCCCTCGGACTCAGTGAGGAATCCCACCTCTACCTCCTCAAAGGCGGAGTCCCGGAGCGTGAGACATTGGGTCGGGGGATACAATTGGAGTAGGAGGACCAGTACCTCTCCCAAGCTGCCTTACCTGCTATGATGAACCTTGTGCGGGGAGGGGAAGATTGGAACGGATAGGCGAGGACGAAGGAAGGAAGAGGCTGTGGCCTTAAATTAGGTACCACCCCGACATTTGCCTGGAGGAGAAGTGGGAAACTACGAAAAATCACTTCGAGAATGGCTGAGGGGGGAATCAAACTTCTCTCTACTCAGTTGACCTCTCGAGGCTGAGTCGACCCCGTTCCAGCCTTCATACTACTTTTCAAATTTCGTGGCAGAGCCGGGAATCGAACTCGGGCCTCCGGGGTTGGCAGTTAATCACACTAACCACTACACCACAGAGGCGGATCTCTACTTTGTTAGTTTGCTTTACCAGATAGCCGCTGAGAACAGGCATTCTTTGCAGGTAGATACCAAAGACAGGCACTTAAATTTAATTAAAGGACAGCGACGTACCTTCTGTCCTCTGATTCTTCTTTGAGGGAGCTGGCCTTGAATTTGCACCCTGCACTGGCCAACTGTAACGGTTCAAATCCCGTTACAAGGTAATATCTGAATTTTATTATTATTTCATCTGTGATATTATTATTATTATTATTATTGCACCCTACGGGTCAGGGTAACCACAGTAATTCCCAACTAGTCAGTTAAACACATCTCAGGGTATCCTTGCCTCCAGAAAAATGGTTAATTTTTCTATGTTTGGTTTTACGTGTGTCCGAGGAGAAATACCGGTACCATAGGCAGTTCAAAGGAAGTAACGATGCCATGCGCGGTGCAGAGACAGTAACGATACCATACGCTCAGTAATTGTTTCGAGAACGCAAACTTCAGTCATCCTTTTAGAAATAAATAAAACAATATATATATATATATATATATATATATATATTCGCACAACGAGATCCTTACATACTAAATAAAACTATTAACTACCAATATAAATGAAAACTCACTTCATTATATAAGAAACTAATCAAGAAACACATTTATTATATTGTCAAGTTTCGCAAAAGAAATGGTTAATATCAAGTATGTCTCATTAGCTTCGATTATCAACTTAATAAATAAACATTTTAATCAATGAGTCAAATATCTTAGGTCAGCGCTGCCTATTTCCTAAACTAAGCTTTCATCTTAATACATTGAGTAACGTATTCCTGAAATGAATTATCTTCCATTTAAAAATTACATTTGGTCACAAGAATATATTACCTCACAGTCTTTTGGCCACGGTCGAAATTCGTTATTTCAATAAATTATTCCATCAGTCACGGTATAATTATATACCTCATTGAAATACAACCATCACGTTGTTCAAGTCTCTACGAAAATGAATTGAATTTGAATAATATGTCCTGAGTACAAATATCAGTGACCTATATTATGTTGAAAAGTATCTGAGTTCGTTGGTGCAGGTTAGCGTGAAGAAAATGAAATACTGAATGACGCACTAAGTTCCTCGGTCCTATTGCCACATAAATTACGGCTCCTAACTAAGTATTCACTCTAATAATATTCCATATAAACAAAACATCGATGATATCCTATGTAAATGTCAAATAAATTCCCTATTCTAGCTAAATAATTTCTTATGTATCGTATACCAGCTCGATATACATACAGCCAGTAAGCATTTACCATATATATGTGTGCTAATGCCAACACAAAGATATTTCAATACTACATTACGTTACTACATGCATACACGCTTATTCTTCCATGCAATATCCATTCATTCAGTATATGACATAATCATGTATTCATTTATTCATCACCGGTTGTTATTCCTGTCAAACCACTTTCACACATCATTAAAATATATATAATATTACAGTTCGTACCTTGCTGTAGTTCCTCGCTGGGGCATACTTATATCATGTAATGGCACTGCATGTGCTCCAACATCACATATTAAACATATCAAATATGCTTTACCTCCTATTATTCTGCGCAATATATCATTTCAAATACTATACACACTTCCAATATCTCACCATTAACCTACAATTCAATTCATATTTAACTCATTTAGCATTCACAACTAGCGCGCTTAACCTCCAATACTTAATTATACAATGATATGTATCCCATGAATAGCGCAGAATTCGTTCCTCAGAACGCATTTTTAATCTTGCAATTCCGTATATAACCCCAAATTCAATATCTTTCCTTTCAATAAAATCATACGGCAAAGAGTATGGTAAGTAGTCTTAACCAAATCAACGTGCGTCCCTCTGTGACGTAACCGGGTTTGACTATTGCTACATCACACATGGACCTTCCTAACTAACCGGGATTCTTTGAAAACAACTGTAGCACTATATCGTATTTTTAAATGGTATTCCTTCATCCTTGGATAAAGTAATGTAGTAACATGCTATCACTTCATAACGAGATATCAACTAAATATTTCACACAGCACTTTCTTATATTCATAAGCACACTTAATTATTTCATGCTTAGGCTATTCAGATCTACTGTATATACTGGTAATACTCCACATAAGAAATTATATTACTTAATACTATTACTTAGCTCGCCATTCAATATCTCGGGCCTTAGTTGCTTCTCGGTGCGGTCGTAGTCCTTGGGTCAGGAATTGGGTAGAAATTCCACCAGTGGGATGTCAGGTAGAATAATCTCCTCCGCACGGGTCGGGTGGTTTTAACGGCCAGGACGACATCTCCCTCCAGGTTGGTCTATGCCGATTTAGCAAGCCATCATCTGCTCAGCAAGATAGTAGACAAAATGCGATGACTCTGAAAAATATAAGCTCATCGTAGCTCTGCGTAGAATATATATTTTATGGTGATTGCTTCCTTATTTGTTTTTTTTCTAGTAATTATTTTCACTCAGCGTGGCTTAATTTCGAGCTCTTTCGTCTCAATCAAGTTCCTATTTTCAAACGGCTTTGCGTCTGAGTATCTGGACGTATTATTCTAAGCTTCTAGATTTTTACTTGCTCTTTCCAGTATTTTAACGCTTATTTACACGATTCGCTTAGTATTTCCTTGTTTTCAGCGTAATACTTCTCGCAAAATGTTTCCAATATTGCTTATCTTAGAGTGCGAAGTTCAGAACGTCTTGTTCTCACCACCTCAATTTTTCAAGTCAGTTTTTTGTAATAATCTATTTATCCTTCTTATTTTTTTTAAAAACAATTCTATCGATTTCACATCATTGTACACCGCCTTCATAGTGGTAGGTTTAATTTAGTCAAGGCCTCCTAGCATACATCAATATCGATATCTTGTTATACATTTCTTTGCCTTGGCTGGCCTCTACCTTCCGTAGGCGCCATTTTGAATACGTCCAGTAAATGCATCGGGTACATTTTATTCCCCCAGTACAGATTAAATATATTGCTTGCGATATATTTATTCTCTTGAATTATGATTGACAAATGTGACGATGCATTTCTGGTATTTCTCCATGGTTCTTTGATCGATTAATGGATTTTATTTCTCTATGGAATCGTATCGATTATTCTGTTATTACGATTGATGTTTTTTTAGCTTCTATAAGCCTATCTCTTTGCATATCAGCTGACTCATAAATATGTTTACTCTAAACTTGGTTTGTACCTCTGTGGGACTATATTATCGTTTCTCCAGCCTTATTTTCTGGGAAATATAACTTCATATTACACGCATTGTGAACGTTTTTGTACTTTCCATCCATGCTTGTAATAAGATATGCGTTATTTCCGTAAGCATGTTCAATTCTATACGGTCCTTCATATAAATGGTTGAACTTAGCGCATATTTTGGCTGGTGCGTTCGTTACTGGTGCCTTTTTAATTAAAACGAGATCGTTTTTCTTGAATGGTGCGCAAAATCTTGTCTTTCGTAACCTTCTTAGTCTCTTCTCAGACTGTTGTTTTAGCCTCTCTTGGACCATTTTATTGATCTGCTGGATATCTGGTTTCTCTTCAAGTGATATGTTTAATATATTGTCCCATGTTCTTCGTGATTCTTTATTGTAATGTACCAAGTTTGGGACCTGAGCAGTTGATTCATTTATGGTGTTATTTAGGCATTCCTCTATTGTCTCTATTACATCAATCCATTTCCAGTGACAATGATTGCAGTATATCCTACAGAATTTTGCTATTTCTTTCATGTATCGCTCCACTGGATTTGCAGATGGGTGTCGAACTGAACATAATGTGTGTTTTATGCCCATATTTTTCATTCTTTCTCGGAACAGCATAGATGTGAATTGTGTTCCCCTGTCTGACAATATCCTTTCGGGCTTGCCCATTTTAGGAAACACCTTCTCCACTAATCTGTGTATCACTTGCTTCGTATTTGCCCGTTGTATTGGCTGTAGCGATATGTACTTCGAAAAGATGTCAATTACTACCAATATGTATTTGTTTCCCTTTTTGGCTGTCGGTAGTTTTCCAAAAATATCGACTGCATATATTTCTCTTACTTTAGATGGCAATATGGCGATAGGTTGGTTACTAGTGATAAAATTGTTGTGTTTGACCCGCTGACAAATATCACAGGTTTTAATTGTGCTTCTGACTGACTTCCTCAACCCTGTCCATGTGAACTTCTCTGATAGTGTTGCAATGACTTTATCAATTCCTGCATGTCCTGTTACTTTATGCACGTGCCAAATTAATTCACATTGTAGTCTTTGTGGTACTATTATTCTTTTCTTGTTTGTGGTCTTATCTATGACTTTCGTTAATAAGCCGCTCAACATCTCATATTTATCTCCTATTAACGGTTCCCTCTCATCAGCCATCAACTTGTCAATTATGATCTTTAATTTCTCATCCATTTTCTGATATTCAGCAAGGTCTTCTAGTTTTGATAGCAACTCCTGGTCTTGACTATCTAGCGTTAATTGTAAAACATTCTCCTCATGGTCTGCTGGATTTCTGCTTAATGCATCAGCTAATATATTTTCTTTCCCGCTGCAGTGTTCAATTTTTAGATTAAACTGCTGTGTGTAAAGCATCCACCTAGTTACTCTTTCGCTGGTCATCATTGCTTTTAACCCAAAGGTTAATGCCTTATGATCCGTTCTGATGATCACGGGGTATCCATAAATAATTCGTCTCCATTGCTGTAGTGCATGTATTATGGCAAGGAGTTCGAGCTCAGTCGTTGTATAATGTAGCTCGTGCTTTCGCAGTTTCCTGCTCGTAAAGGCTAAGTATGTTCGTCTCTTACTCTCCTTTTCCTCTTGGTATAAACATGCTCCAACACCAATATTTGACGCATCTGCTTGGACAATAAAATCTTTCTCGAAATCAGGGTACCCTAGTTTGATGCTTTGCCTAAGCAATTCTTTCATTCTTATGAATGCGTTTTCGGCTTCCTCGTTCCATTTCCAACGGTTATTCGCCTTTAAGAGTTCCTGGAGCGGTGCAGCTATTTCTGTATAACCTCTACAGTGGTCTGAAAAGAATCCAGTCATACCTAGGAATTGTCTTATGTGTTTCACTTTAGAAGGACGTGGGAAATCACAAATTGCTTTGATTTTTACCGGGTTTGGCTTAACTCCTTCGCCGTCTATTATATGTCCAAGGAAAAGCACTTGGTTTTGGCAGAATTTTGACTTTGCCAAGTTAATTTTAAATCCGGTTTTCTGCAGGTTACTCAGCAATTTTTCTAATTTTTCACAGTGTTCTTCGAAAGTTGTACTGCCAAATACCAGATCATCGACATAACAGTTGACAAATCCTTTTACTTCATCGGTTAGGTTCTTATCTAAGGCCCTTATCAAAACAGCAGAACTGTTTTTCAACCCAAAAGGCAACCTGCAGTAGGCGTACGTTTGGTTATCAAACATAAATCCTGTCAATATCCTTGACTTTTCCTCCAGTACAATGTGATGGAAGGACGATGTGCAGTCTAAGCTTGAAAAGTACTGCAGACCTCTAAATTTTTTTATTATATCCTTAATCCTTGGGACCTTATTGTACTCTGGAATAAGTCTGTCATTGAGGACCCTGGCATCCACGCACGGCCTGAGTTTTCCGTTGCTTTTCTTTACTATTACCAGCGGGTTCAAGTAAGGTGTGGTTGTCTTTACTATTATTCCGTCAGCCATCATTTCCTGAATAATTTTTCTTACTTCTGTTAAATACCTTTCTGGTACATCGTACAATTTTCCTTTATATGGTGTCCAGTCATTGACTAATATTTTGTATTGAAAGTTGGGTATTTGTCCCGGTTTATTGTCGAAAACTTCGATATGCCTCTTCAAAATTTCATAGATTTTCCGCTTTTCTGTGGATGATATTGTGGCTTCGGTCATAGTTTTCCAAATTTCAGTTTTCTCTTCCTCCTCCTCTTCGATAGCCATTATTTCTTCGAGCCTATCAATTAATCCTAAATCTATCTCCTGTTCATACACGTCATTCTTTTGATCTTGTCCTTCCATGATCTCAGGATCAATTTCCTTCACCATAATCTTCAAGTGTTCATTTTCGTCTGTAAGATTATTGAGTTGTATGGTTTCTATAGACTGCATTCCACCACTTTCTGTTACTGGGAACCGGACTTCTCGTCTTTCCATATCAATGGTCATCCGTGTCGTTAACATGAAGTCTATACCAAAGATGATATTATATTTTATCCTCTTCATGATCATGAATGGATGTTCAAATCTGTGTCTTCCTATCATGACTGTAACGTATGCTTGCAGCTTGCAATCAACAGATTTATCTGGAATTATTCCTCTTATTTTAACTCCTGATACTGGGATTGTCGGTATGTCGATTCTTTTAGCAAGTTCTTGGAAAAACGTCGATGCCATTACACTGATACTTGCTCCAGAGTCCACCAAGCAATGCAACTTTATGTCGGCCACTGTTACTATGATTACGGGTAACCTAAATTTTGTTCTCTCTTTGCCATGATCATTTTCGTCAAGCAGGTCATCAGGTCGAATATCCCAGTGGTCTACTTGCGCAATTATCCAACTACGAATTTTGTCAATTTTTCCATTTCTTTTGCTACTTGATGTCTCCTCATTTTTCAATTGGAAATCGGAGGTTTTTTTTCAGGTGGCTCCGAATTTCCTATGAATTCAGGAGTGTTTGGGTTGAGTCTCCCCTCTTCAGCTTTCCTTCGTTTATACGACTGTAATTCGAGGCTCTCCGCTCCCTCGATGTCTCCATTTATGTCTTTGTCTTTTATTGCTTCTTCCCATCTGTTCTTATTTCGTCTTTCTTCTCGCAGTTGTTGTATATATCTACGATTTTCTTCGTTCCTGCGATAACTGTTCTGACCTTTCCGGTTATTAAACCATGATCTGTTTCTGAACTGTTGTTGGTTCCTGTTGCCTCGAAACCTTGAATTATTTGTATAATATGGGTTGTGTCTATTATTATTCTGTCCACATTGCCCATTAGAATTTCCACTGCATTGGCAACAACATCTCTTTCTGCCCTTCTCTCTGTGTTCATCATGGTCCTCTGGTCTATTCTTTGACTTATGACTTTCCCTATGGTTTGTTTCCTCGGGACTGATGGTATTTATTACTTCTTCTTGGGCCGTATTCCGTATATTTCTATTCAATGGGTACGAGGATGTCATATCGATCTGTCTGAGCTTCCTTTCCATATCGACTGCGGTTTCAACATCTGAGGCTGCTAATAACCTCTGCACCTCCGGTGGGAATTGCCTTTGAATAGTTTTTATGGCCTCTAGCTCGCTTGGAGCTGAGTCTAAGTCCTGAAACCTGTGAAATTGAAATGAGAAGTAATCACTGAATCGGGTTTGGCCTGTTAACGAAAACTTTCTTGCGTAAAGTTCGATTCTTAGTTGTTGTTGAATTTCTGGACTCCAAAACTTCCTTAGGAACGCTGCTTTAAATTCCTCATAGCTGTGGAAAGTATATTTAAAAGCTTGGAACCAGATGTTCGGGTTTCCATCTAGATGTTTTTCTATCACGCGCAGCTTTTTATCCTCTTGAATTCTACCTTCGCGAAAGTGTTCCTCAATATCTCTGAGAAAGTGCTTAGGTGAGATTTTTGATGTGTTATCAAAATGCTTTGGGCGGTCGTCGTACGTTTTTATGACGTTTATTATGGTTGGACTTTCATTTTGACTGCTTCCATTTACCAAATCCATGCTCTGCCTACTTGGATCCGGTGTTCTTGATGGTGTAGTCTCCCTTTCATTAATCTGAATCTCTATCGCTTTTTGCCGTTCACTACAATTCGAAATAACGGATCTCGTTGTCTGGTTTTCTATCTTAATTTCTTGCATCTCCTTCCTAATCTGCCTTAACTCCTCTTCTGTCTTCTCCATCTTCTGGTCCGCCTCATTCTTATCGCTCTCGATCTTCTCTTTTAACTCATTAATTTTTCCGCCCACTGTGCCAGCTGCCTGATCGAATTTCTCCTCTAATTCTTGATGTCTGATCTTCAATCCTTCCATGCCGCTTGTTATTTCACTTAATTCGTCCCATTTCTTCTCATTACTGACTTTTAGTTCTCGGAGATCGCTGGTCAGTTTGCTAATCTCCTCATCCTTCAACTTCTTGATGATTTCCTGGCTCTCTGTAACCTGTCCTTTGATTCTGTCCATTTCTTCGTGTATCTGCTTGTTTCCATTCTCCATACTCTGAGTCATTTCAGCTATCCAATTCTGCATTTCCAATCGATTTCTTGTGTAGTCTTCCTTTATTTCCTCCAGTTCCTTTTTCCTCTCTTCACGTTGTTTTTGTTGCCACTCCTCCTGTTTTTCTTCTTGTTCTTTCCGGAACTCCTTTAAGAATTCTTGTTGCTTTTGTTGCCATTCCTCCTGTTCTTTCCTCCTTTCTTCACGTTGCTTCTGTTGCCATTCTTCCTGTTCTTTCCTCCTTTCTTCACGTTGCTTTTGTTGCCATTCTTCCTGTTCTTTCCTCCTTTCTTCACGTTGCTTTTGTTCTTTCTCTGCCCGTCTCCTATTCTTCTCTTCTTCCTGTTTCTTTTCTTTCTCCTCTCGTTCTTGTTTTTCTTTCTGTCTCTCTTCTTCTTGTTTCTTTTCTTTCTCTTCACGTTCTTGTTTTTCTTTCTGTCTCTCTTCTTCTTGTTTCTTTTCTTTCTCCTCCTGTTTCTTTTCTTTCTCTTCACGTTCTTGCTTTTCTTTCTTCTTTTCGTCCTCTCGTTCTTGTTTTTCTTTCTTCTTTTCGTCCTCCTGTTTCTTTATATATTCTAGAAACCATAACGGCATTCCTTCATGCTTTTCCTGTGCTCTTTTCATTTCTTCTTCTTGTTCCCTTCTGGTTTGCACTCTTCCCTGAGTTGCCATTTTTTTTCGTCAATTTCAGTTAAATTTCGAATAATTCCTTAATTTCCTAACCAACTTTAAGTTTTTAGGTACTCTAATATCACACAGTGTCAATGGATATGCGAAATATTCAATTACTAAGTCTAAAATATCCTTAAAGCTAGCAATCAAGTCTTATATACTAAAGGTTCAGTTAGTTTCTCAAAATTATTTGAAATATAGACCTTCCTGAAGATCGATATCATCCTACCCGTCAAAATATGAGCAACTTCCCAACGAACTCAGATCATTTTCCTTTGAATTCATTTCAGAAATAGTTTCCCAAAAAGAGAAAAAAATGGTTATCCACCATGTGGTATTCATCATTTACTTACATACTAATTATTAATTGAAATATCAAAAGTAAATTCAATCATATTTTAAAATAAAATGAAATATGAAGAGCTACAATTATTTCTATAAAAATGATAAAATATCCTCCTATCACTCCATCTAATAATCTACTTCTGGAAAATATTCATATTTACCCATCATTCTCTCAATACTTAATTATCAGTTTCTCATCCGAGCCTAATTTCTTGAGAAATCTCCAAGTATTTCTTTCATCAACTGCACGTTGGGTTCCTTTGCTTCCCACAACGTTCCGCAATATCATTCTCTTTTGACCTGCATGTTGGTTCAGCAGTAAGTTATCGGGTTATTTTCTCGGGTCTGACTCTCAATTAAATATTCGATCCCGCGGTGTCTTTCTCTTCAACTTACTCACTGTTGTGCGTCAACTTTTACTTCCTTTGGCAACCAACAGTTCCCACGGCGTCTTTCTCCTTATTTTGCTCCACTGTTGGGGGCCAAAAATTACTGCATGTTTTGGCGACGCTTTACTCCCACGGTGTCTTTCTCAATTTGCCCCACGTTGGGCGCCAAAAATTACTGCACCCTACGGGTCAGGGTAACCACAGTAATTCCCAACTAGTCAGTTAAACACATCTCAGGGTATCCTTGCCTCCAGAAAAATGGTTAATTTTTCTATGTTTGGTTTTACGTGTGTCCGAGGAGAAATACCGGTACCATAGGCAGTTCAAAGGAAGTAACGATGCCATGCGCGGTGCAGAGACAGTAACGATACCATACGCTCAGTAATTGTTTCGAGAACGCAAACTTCAGTCATCCTTTTAGAAATAAATAAAACAATATATATATATATTCGCACAACGAGATCCTTACATACTAAATAAAACTATTAACTACCAATATAAATGAAAACTCACTTCATTATATAAGAAACTAATCAAGAAACACATTTATTATATTGTCAAGTTTCGCAAAAGAAATGGTTAATATCAGGTATGTCTCATTAGCTTCGATTATCAACTTAATAAATAAACATTTTAATCAATGAGTCAAATATCTTAGGTCAGCGCTGCCTATTTCCTAAACTAAGCTTTCATCTTAATACATTGAGTAACGTATTCCTGAAATGAATTATCTTCCATTTAAAAATTACATTTGGTCACAAGAATATATTACCTCACAGTCTTTTGGCCACGGTCGAAATTCGTTATTTCAATAAATTATTCCATCAGTCACGGTATAATTATATACCTCATTGAAATACAACCATCACGTTGTTCAAGTCTCTACGAAAATGAATTGAATTTGAATAATATGTCCTGAGTACAAATATCAGTGACCTATATTATGTTGAAAAGTATCTGAGTTCGTTGGTGCAGGTTAGCGTGAAGAAAATGAAATACTGAATGACGCACTAAGTTCCTCGGTCCTATTGCCACATAAATTACGGCTCCTAACTAAGTATTCACTCTAATAATATTCCATATAAACAAAACATCGATGATATCCTATGTAAATGTCAAATAAATTCCCTATTCTAGCTAAATAATTTCTTATGTATCGTATACCAGCTCGATATACATACAGCCAGTAAGCATTTACCATATATATGTGTGCTAATGCCAACACAAAGATATTTCAATACTACATTACGTTACTACATGCATACACGCTTATTCTTCCATGCAATATCCATTCATTCAGTATATGACATAATCATGTATTCATTTATTCATCACCGGTTGTTATTCCTGTCAAACCACTTTCACACATCATTAAAATATATATAATATTACAGTTCGTACCTTGCTGTAGTTCCTCGCTGGGGCATACTTATATCTTGTAATGGCACTGCATGTGCTCCAACATCACATATTAAACATATCAAATATGCTTTACCTCCTATTATTCTGCGCAATATATCATTTCAAATACTATACACACTTCCAATATCTCACCATTAACCTACAATTCAATTCATATTTAACTCATTTAGCATTCACAACTAGCGCGCTTAACCTCCAATACTTAATTATACAATGATATGTATCCCATGAATAGCGCAGAATTCGTTCCTCAGAACGCATTTTTAATCTTGCAATTCCGTATATAACCCCAAATTCAATATCTTTCCTTTCAATAAAATCATACGGCAAAGAGTATGGTAAGTAGTCTTAACCAAATCAACGTGCGTCCCTCTGTGACGTAACCGGGTTTGACTATTGCTACATCACACATGGACCTTCCTAACTAACCGGGATTCTTTGAAAACAACTGTAGCACTATATCGTATTTTTAAATGGTATTCCTTCATCCTTGGATAAAGTAATGTAGTAACATGCTATCACTTCATAACGAGATATCAACTAAATATTTCACACAGCACTTTCTTATATTCATAAGCACACTTAATTATTTCATGCTTAGGCTATTCAGATCTACTGTATATACTGGTAATACTCCACATAAGAAATTATATTACTTAATACTATTACTTAGCTCGCCATTCAATATCTCGGGCCTTAGTTGCTTCTCGGTGCGGTCGTAGTCCTTGGGTCAGGAATTGGGTAGAAATTCCACCAGTGGGATGTCAGGTAGAATAATCTCCTCCGCACGGGTCGGGTGGTTTTAACGGCCAGGACGACATCTCCCTCCAGGTTGGTCTATGCCGATTTAGCAAGCCATCATCTGCTCAGCAAGATAGTAGACAAAATGCGATGACTCTGAAAAATATAAGCTCATCGTAGCTCTGCGTAGAATATATATTTTATGGTGATTGCTTCCTTATTTGTTTTTTTTCTAGTAATTATTTTCACTCAGCGTGGCTTAATTTCGAGCTCTTTCGTCTCAATCAAGTTCCTATTTTCAAACGGCTTTGCGTCTGAGTATCTGGACGTATTATTCTAAGCTTCTAGATTTTTACTTGCTCTTTCCAGTATTTTAACGCTTATTTACACGATTCGCTTAGTATTTCCTTGTTTTCAGCGTAATACTTCTCGCAAAATGTTTCCAATATTGCTTATCTTAGAGTGCGAAGTTCAGAACGTCTTGTTCTCACCACCTCAATTTTTCAAGTCAGTTTTTTGTAATAATCTATTTATCCTTCTTATTTTTTTTAAAAACAATTCTATCGATTTCACATCATTGTACACCGCCTTCATAGTGGTAGGTTTAATTTAGTCAAGGCCTCCTAGCATACATCAATATCGATATCTTGTTATACATTTCTTTGCCTTGGCTGGCCTCTACCTTCCGTAGGCGCCATTTTGAATACGTCCAGTAAATGCATCGGGTACATTTTATTCCCCCAGTACAGATTAAATATATTGCTTGCGATATATTTATTCTCTTGAATTATGATTGACAAATGTGACGATGCATTTCTGGTATTTCTCCATGGTTCTTTGATCGATTAATGGATTTTATTTCTCTATGGAATCGTATCGATTATTCTGTTATTACGATTGATGTTTTTTTAGCTTCTATAAGCCTATCTCTTTGCATATCAGCTGACTCATAAATATGTTTACTCTAAACTTGGTTTGTACCTCTGTGGGACTATATTATCGTTTCTCCAGCCTTATTTTCTGGGAAATATAACTTCATATTACACGCATTGTGAACGTTTTTGTACTTTCCATCCATGCTTGTAATAAGATATGCGTTATTTCCGTAAGCATGTTCAATTCTATACGGTCCTTCATATAAATGGTTGAACTTAGCGCATATTTTGGCTGGTGCGTTCGTTACTGGTGCCTTTTTAATTAAAACGAGATCGTTTTTCTTGAATGGTGCGCAAAATCTTGTCTTTCGTAACCTTCTTAGTCTCTTCTCAGACTGTTGTTTTAGCCTCTCTTGGACCATTTTATTGATCTGCTGGATATCTGGTTTCTCTTCAAGTGATATGTTTAATATATTGTCCCATGTTCTTCGTGATTCTTTATTGTAATGTACCAAGTTTGGGACCTGAGCAGTTGATTCATTTATGGTGTTATTTAGGCATTCCTCTATTGTCTCTATTACATCAATCCATTTCCAGTGACAATGATTGCAGTATATCCTACAGAATTTTGCTATTTCTTTCATGTATCGCTCCACTGGATTTGCAGATGGGTGTCGAACTGAACATAATGTGTGTTTTATGCCCATATTTTTCATTCTTTCTCGGAACAGCATAGATGTGAATTGTGTTCCCCTGTCTGACAATATCCTTTCGGGCTTGCCCATTTTAGGAAACACCTTCTCCACTAATCTGTGTATCACTTGCTTCGTATTTGCCCGTTGTATTGGCTGTAGCGATATGTACTTCGAAAAGATGTCAATTACTACCAATATGTATTTGTTTCCCTTTTTGGCTGTCGGTAGTTTTCCAAAAATATCGACTGCATATATTTCTCTTACTTTAGATGGCAATATGGCGATAGGTTGGTTACTAGTGATAAAATTGTTGTGTTTGACCCGCTGACAAATATCACAGGTTTTAATTGTGCTTCTGACTGACTTCCTCAACCCTGTCCATGTGAACTTCTCTGATAGTGTTGCAATGACTTTATCAATTCCTGCATGTCCTGTTACTTTATGCACGTGCCAAATTAATTCACATTGTAGTCTTTGTGGTACTATTATTCTTTTCTTGTTTGTGGTCTTATCTATGACTTTCGTTAATAAGCCGCTCAACATCTCATATTTATCTCCTATTAACGGTTCCCTCTCATCAGCCATCAACTTGTCAATTATGATCTTTAATTTCTCATCCATTTTCTGATATTCAGCAAGGTCTTCTAGTTTTGATAGCAACTCCTGGTCTTGACTATCTAGCGTTAATTGTAAAACATTCTCCTCATGGTCTGCTGGATTTCTGCTTAATGCATCAGCTAATATATTTTCTTTCCCGCTGCAGTGTTCAATTTTTAGATTAAACTGCTGTGTGTAAAGCATCCACCTAGTTACTCTTTCGCTGGTCATCATTGCTTTTAACCCAAAGGTTAATGCCTTATGATCCGTTCTGATGATCACGGGGTATCCATAAATAATTCGTCTCCATTGCTGTAGTGCATGTATTATGGCAAGGAGTTCGAGCTCAGTCGTTGTATAATGTAGCTCGTGCTTTCGCAGTTTCCTGCTCGTAAAGGCTAAGTATGTTCGTCTCTTACTCTCCTTTTCCTCTTGGTATAAACATGCTCCAACACCAATATTTGACGCATCTGCTTGGACAATAAAATCTTTCTCGAAATCAGGGTACCCTAGTTTGATGCTTTGCCTAAGCAATTCTTTCATTCTTATGAATGCGTTTTCGGCTTCCTCGTTCCATTTCCAACGGTTATTCGCCTTTAAGAGTTCCTGGAGCGGTGCAGCTATTTCTGTATAACCTCTACAGTGGTCTGAAAAGAATCCAGTCATACCTAGGAATTGTCTTATGTGTTTCACTTTAGAAGGACGTGGGAAATCACAAATTGCTTTGATTTTTACCGGGTTTGGCTTAACTCCTTCGCCGTCTATTATATGTCCAAGGAAAAGCACTTGGTTTTGGCAGAATTTTGACTTTGCCAAGTTAATTTTAAATCCGGTTTTCTGCAGGTTACTCAGCAATTTTTCTAATTTTTCACAGTGTTCTTCGAAAGTTGTACTGCCAAATACCAGATCATCGACATAACAGTTGACAAATCCTTTTACTTCATCGGTTAGGTTCTTATCTAAGGCCCTTATCAAAACAGCAGAACTGTTTTTCAACCCAAAAGGCAACCTGCAGTAGGCGTACGTTTGGTTATCAAACATAAATCCTGTCAATATCCTTGACTTTTCCTCCAGTACAATGTGATGGAAGGACGATGTGCAGTCTAAGCTTGAAAAGTACTGCAGACCTCTAAATTTTTTTATTATATCCTTAATCCTTGGGACCTTATTGTACTCTGGAATAAGTCTGTCATTGAGGACCCTGGCATCCACGCACGGCCTGAGTTTTCCGTTGCTTTTCTTTACTATTACCAGCGGGTTCAAGTAAGGTGTGGTTGTCTTTACTATTATTCCGTCAGCCATCATTTCCTGAATAATTTTTCTTACTTCTGTTAAATACCTTTCTGGTACATCGTACAATTTTCCTTTATATGGTGTCCAGTCATTGACTAATATTTTGTATTGAAAGTTGGGTATTTGTCCCGGTTTATTGTCGAAAACTTCGATATGCCTCTTCAAAATTTCATAGATTTTCCGCTTTTCTGTGGATGATATTGTGGCTTCGGTCATAGTTTTCCAAATTTCAGTTTTCTCTTCCTCCTCCTCTTCGATAGCCATTATTTCTTCGAGCCTATCAATTAATCCTAAATCTATCTCCTGTTCATACACGTCATTCTTTTGATCTTGTCCTTCCATGATCTCAGGATCAATTTCCTTCACCATAATCTTCAAGTGTTCATTTTCGTCTGTAAGATTATTGAGTTGTATGGTTTCTATAGACTGCATTCCACCACTTTCTGTTACTGGGAACCGGACTTCTCGTCTTTCCATATCAATGGTCATCCGTGTCGTTAACATGAAGTCTATACCAAAGATGATATTATATTTTATCCTCTTCATGATCATGAATGGATGTTCAAATCTGTGTCTTCCTATCATGACTGTAACGTATGCTTGCAGCTTGCAATCAACAGATTTATCTGGAATTATTCCTCTTATTTTAACTCCTGATACTGGGATTGTCGGTATGTCGATTCTTTTAGCAAGTTCTTGGAAAAACGTCGATGCCATTACACTGATACTTGCTCCAGAGTCCACCAAGCAATGCAACTTTATGTCGGCCACTGTTACTATGATTACGGGTAACCTAAATTTTGTTCTCTCTTTGCCATGATCATTTTCGTCAAGCAGGTCATCAGGTCGAATATCCCAGTGGTCTACTTGCGCAATTATCCAACTACGAATTTTGTCAATTTTTCCATTTCTTTTGCTACTTGATGTCTCCTCATTTTTCAATTGGAAATCGGAGGTTTTTTTTCAGGTGGCTCCGAATTTCCTATGAATTCAGGAGTGTTTGGGTTGAGTCTCCCCTCTTCAGCTTTCCTTCGTTTATACGACTGTAATTCGAGGCTCTCCGCTCCCTCGATGTCTCCATTTATGTCTTTGTCTTTTATTGCTTCTTCCCATCTGTTCTTATTTCGTCTTTCTTCTCGCAGTTGTTGTATATATCTACGATTTTCTTCGTTCCTGCGATAACTGTTCTGACCTTTCCGGTTATTAAACCATGATCTGTTTCTGAACTGTTGTTGGTTCCTGTTGCCTCGAAACCTTGAATTATTTGTATAATATGGGTTGTGTCTATTATTATTCTGTCCACATTGCCCATTAGAATTTCCACTGCATTGGCAACAACATCTCTTTCTGCCCTTCTCTCTGTGTTCATCATGGTCCTCTGGTCTATTCTTTGACTTATGACTTTCCCTATGGTTTGTTTCCTCGGGACTGATGGTATTTATTACTTCTTCTTGGGCCGTATTCCGTATATTTCTATTCAATGGGTACGAGGATGTCATATCGATCTGTCTGAGCTTCCTTTCCATATCGACTGCGGTTTCAACATCTGAGGCTGCTAATAACCTCTGCACCTCCGGTGGGAATTGCCTTTGAATAGTTTTTATGGCCTCTAGCTCGCTTGGAGCTGAGTCTAAGTCCTGAAACCTGTGAAATTGAAATGAGAAGTAATCACTGAATCGGGTTTGGCCTGTTAACGAAAACTTTCTTGCGTAAAGTTCGATTCTTAGTTGTTGTTGAATTTCTGGACTCCAAAACTTCCTTAGGAACGCTGCTTTAAATTCCTCATAGCTGTGGAAAGTATATTTAAAAGCTTGGAACCAGATGTTCGGGTTTCCATCTAGATGTTTTTCTATCACGCGCAGCTTTTTATCCTCTTGAATTCTACCTTCGCGAAAGTGTTCCTCAATATCTCTGAGAAATTGCTTAGGTGAGATTTTTGATGTGTTATCAAAATGCTTTGGGCGGTCGTCGTACGTTTTTATGACGTTTATTATGGTTGGACTTTCATTTTGACTGCTTCCATTTACCAAATCCATGCTCTGCCTACTTGGATCCGGTGTTCTTGATGGTGTAGTCTCCCTTTCATTAATCTGAATCTCTATCGCTTTTTGCCGTTCACTACAATTCGAAATAACGGATCTCGTTGTCTGGTTTTCTATCTTAATTTCTTGCATCTCCTTCCTAATCTGCCTTAACTCCTCTTCTGTCTTCTCCATCTTCTGGTCCGCCTCATTCTTATCGCTCTCGATCTTCTCTTTTAACTCATTAATTTTTCCGCCCACTGTGCCAGCTGCCTGATCGAATTTCTCCTCTAATTCTTGATGTCTGATCTTCAATCCTTCCATGCCGCTTGTTATTTCACTTAATTCGTCCCATTTCTTCTCATTACTGACTTTTAGTTCTCGGAGATCGCTGGTCAGTTTGCTAATCTCCTCATCCTTCAACTTCTTGATGATTTCCTGGCTCTCTGTAACCTGTCCTTTGATTCTGTCCATTTCTTCGTGTATCTGCTTGTTTCCATTCTCCATACTCTGAGTCATTTCAGCTATCCAATTCTGCATTTCCAATCGATTTCTTGTGTAGTCTTCCTTTATTTCCTCCAGTTCCTTTTTCCTCTCTTCACGTTGTTTTTGTTGCCACTCCTCCTGTTTTTCTTCTTGTTCTTTCCGGAACTCCTTTAAGAATTCTTGTTGCTTTTGTTGCCATTCCTCCTGTTCTTTCCTCCTTTCTTCACGTTGCTTCTGTTGCCATTCTTCCTGTTCTTTCCTCCTTTCTTCACGTTGCTTTTGTTGCCATTCTTCCTGTTCTTTCCTCCTTTCTTCACGTTGCTTTTGTTCTTTCTCTGCCCGTCTCCTATTCTTCTCTTCTTCCTGTTTCTTTTCTTTCTCCTCTCGTTCTTGTTTTTCTTTCTGTCTCTCTTCTTCTTGTTTCTTTTCTTTCTCTTCACGTTCTTGTTTTTCTTTCTGTCTCTCTTCTTCTTGTTTCTTTTCTTTCTCCTCCTGTTTCTTTTCTTTCTCTTCACGTTCTTGCTTTTCTTTCTTCTTTTCGTCCTCTCGTTCTTGTTTTTCTTTCTTCTTTTCGTCCTCCTGTTTCTTTATATATTCTAGAAACCATAACGGCATTCCTTCATGCTTTTCCTGTGCTCTTTTCATTTCTTCTTCTTGTTCCCTTCTGGTTTGCACTCTTCCCTGAGTTGCCATTTTTTTTCGTCAATTTCAGTTAAATTTCGAATAATTCCTTAATTTCCTAACCAACTTTAAGTTTTTAGGTACTCTAATATCACACAGTGTCAATGGATATGCGAAATATTCAATTACTAAGTCTAAAATATCCTTAAAGCTAGCAATCAAGTCTTATATACTAAAGGTTCAGTTAGTTTCTCAAAATTATTTGAAATATAGACCTTCCTGAAGATCGATATCATCCTACCCGTCAAAATATGAGCAACTTCCCAACGAACTCAGATCATTTTCCTTTGAATTCATTTCAGAAATAGTTTCCCAAAAAGAGAAAAAAATGGTTATCCACCATGTGGTATTCATCATTTACTTACATACTAATTATTAATTGAAATATCAAAAGTAAATTCAATCATATTTTAAAATAAAATGAAATATGAAGAGCTACAATTATTTCTATAAAAATGATAAAATATCCTCCTATCACTCCATCTAATAATCTACTTCTGGAAAATATTCATATTTACCCATCATTCTCTCAATACTTAATTATCAGTTTCTCATCCGAGCCTAATTTCTTGAGAAATCTCCAAGTATTTCTTTCATCAACTGCACGTTGGGTTCCTTTGCTTCCCACAACGTTCCGCAATATCATTCTCTTTTGACCTGCATGTTGGTTCAGCAGTAAGTTATCGGGTTATTTTCTCGGGTCTGACTCTCAATTAAATATTCGATCCCGCGGTGTCTTTCTCTTCAACTTACTCACTGTTGTGCGTCAACTTTTACTTCCTTTGGCAACCAACAGTTCCCACGGCGTCTTTCTCCTTATTTTGCTCCACTGTTGGGGGCCAAAAATTACTGCATGTTTTGGCGACGCTTTACTCCCACGGTGTCTTTCTCAATTTGCCCCACGTTGGGCGCCAAAAATTACTGCACCCTACGGGTCAGGGTAACCACAGTAATTCCCAACTAGTCAGTTAAACACATCTCAGGGTATCCTTGCCTCCAGAAAAATGGTTAATTTTTCTATGTTTGGTTTTACGTGTGTCCGAGGAGAAATACCGGTACCATAGGCAGTTCAAAGGAAGTAACGATGCCATGCGCGGTGCAGAGACAGTAACGATACCATACGCTCAGTAATTGTTTCGAGAACGCAAACTTCAGTCATCCTTTTAGAAATAAATAAAACAATATATATATATATTCGCACAACGAGATCCTTACATACTAAATAAAACTATTAACTACCAATATAAATGAAAACTCACTTCATTATATAAGAAACTAATCAAGAAACACATTTATTATATTGTCAAGTTTCGCAAAAGAAATGGTTAATATCAGGTATGTCTCATTAGCTTCGATTATCAACTTAATAAATAAACATTTTAATCAATGAGTCAAATATCTTAGGTCAGCGCTGCCTATTTCCTAAACTAAGCTTTCATCTTAATACATTGAGTAACGTATTCCTGAAATGAATTATCTTCCATTTAAAAATTACATTTGGTCACAAGAATATATTACCTCACAGTCTTTTGGCCACGGTCGAAATTCGTTATTTCAATAAATTATTCCATCAGTCACGGTATAATTATATACCTCATTGAAATACAACCATCACGTTGTTCAAGTCTCTACGAAAATGAATTGAATTTGAATAATATGTCCTGAGTACAAATATCAGTGACCTATATTATGTTGAAAAGTATCTGAGTTCGTTGGTGCAGGTTAGCGTGAAGAAAATGAAATACTGAATGACGCACTAAGTTCCTCGGTCCTATTGCCACATAAATTACGGCTCCTAACTAAGTATTCACTCTAATAATATTCCATATAAACAAAACATCGATGATATCCTATGTAAATGTCAAATAAATTCCCTATTCTAGCTAAATAATTTCTTATGTATCGTATACCAGCTCGATATACATACAGCCAGTAAGCATTTACCATATATATGTGTGCTAATGCCAACACAAAGATATTTCAATACTACATTACGTTACTACATGCATACACGCTTATTCTTCCATGCAATATCCATTCATTCAGTATATGACATAATCATGTATTCATTTATTCATCACCGGTTGTTATTCCTGTCAAACCACTTTCACACATCATTAAAATATATATAATATTACAGTTCGTACCTTGCTGTAGTTCCTCGCTGGGGCATACTTATATCTTGTAATGGCACTGCATGTGCTCCAACATCACATATTAAACATATCAAATATGCTTTACCTCCTATTATTCTGCGCAATATATCATTTCAAATACTATACACACTTCCAATATCTCACCATTAACCTACAATTCAATTCATATTTAACTCATTTAGCATTCACAACTAGCGCGCTTAACCTCCAATACTTAATTATACAATGATATGTATCCCATGAATAGCGCAGAATTCGTTCCTCAGAACGCATTTTTAATCTTGCAATTCCGTATATAACCCCAAATTCAATATCTTTCCTTTCAATAAAATCATACGGCAAAGAGTATGGTAAGTAGTCTTAACCAAATCAACGTGCGTCCCTCTGTGACGTAACCGGGTTTGACTATTGCTACATCACACATGGACCTTCCTAACTAACCGGGATTCTTTGAAAACAACTGTAGCACTATATCGTATTTTTAAATGGTATTCCTTCATCCTTGGATAAAGTAATGTAGTAACATGCTATCACTTCATAACGAGATATCAACTAAATATTTCACACAGCACTTTCTTATATTCATAAGCACACTTAATTATTTCATGCTTAGGTTATTCAGATCTACTGTATATACTGGTAATACTCCACATAAGAAATTATATTACTTAATACTATTACTTAGCTCGCCATTCAATATCTCGGGCCTTAGTTGCTTCTCGGTGCGGTCGTAGTCCTTGGGTCAGGAATTGGGTAGAAATTCCACCAGTGGGATGTCAGGTAGAATAATCTCCTCCGCACGGGTCGGGTGGTTTTAACGGCCAGGACGACATCTCCCTCCAGGTTGGTCTATGCCGATTTAGCAAGCCATCATCTGCTCAGCAAGATAGTAGACAAAATGCGATGACTCTGAAAAATATAAGCTCATCGTAGCTCTGCGTAGAATATATATTTTATGGTGATTGCTTCCTTATTTGTTTTTTTTCTAGTAATTATTTTCACTCAGCGTGGCTTAATTTCGAGCTCTTTCGTCTCAATCAAGTTCCTATTTTCAAACGGCTTTGCGTCTGAGTATCTGGACGTATTATTCTAAGCTTCTAGATTTTTACTTGCTCTTTCCAGTATTTTAACGCTTATTTACACGATTCGCTTAGTATTTCCTTGTTTTCAGCGTAATACTTCTCGCAAAATGTTTCCAATATTGCTTATCTTAGAGTGCGAAGTTCAGAACGTCTTGTTCTCACCACCTCAATTTTTCAAGTCAGTTTTTTGTAATAATCTATTTATCCTTCTTATTTTTTTTTAAAAACAATTCTATCGATTTCACATCATTGTACACCGCCTTCATAGTGGTAGGTTTAATTTAGTCAAGGCCTCCTAGCATACATCAATATCGATATCTTGTTATACATTTCTTTGCCTTGGCTGGCCTCTACCTTCCGTAGGCGCCATTTTGAATACGTCCAGTAAATGCATCGGGTACATTATTATTATTATTATTATTATTATTATTATTATTATTATTATTATTATTATTATGTCAGTATTATTATTATTTTATCTATGACATTACTATTATTGTATTATCATTGTTATTCAATTCAATTGTGCAAGGCTTGTCGGCTGCATGATTGTAGTTAAATGTATGCATATACACGTATGTGTATAATAACACTAAATATATGTACAGTAAGAGTTTCGATGTATCAGATGTTGGATGTGACGTCGTTATATTGTGCTATACTGGCAATTCTGCCAAGTCATCGCCACGTCATGGCTACGTCATCGTGAGCTTTTAGAAATTCGCTCAGAGTCGGCCGTCTCAGGGGATTTCACCATTACATGCAACGGTTTGAGGCGTTGTGGGAGTATGTCATTGTTATTTCTGGAGATTACGTAGCTGTGTCAACCAACGTCTATAAAAGGTGGATGCATATTGTAGCGTCAGTCATTAGTTAAACAGAAGCTGAACAGTGAAGTAGTCTACTAGATGAAGAGGCCTCAGTCGGTCAGTCAACGAGTGTGAACGAGAGATGGAGAAGACTCAGAGAGCCATTAATTATTGGTCATTGAGAGAGTGAGGCCAATGTTGATCCGTCACTTAGTTGAAGACACGGACGCAAGGGCTTACCATGGAGTCAGAGAGGGATACCATATTGACTTACAAAGAAGTCAGATGATATGGAGAAGAAGCAGTCAAAAGGATGTATCACCAAGTTAGGCGTGACACATCTACAGTAAACACCAGATCAAAGGAATACGTCGTAATTACACTAAAAGTGTTGAAGGTACAGTCAAGTGAATCAGTGAGGGAAATATTTCGTAGAAATTGTTAAATGTCCGGTCAAGAAGAATTCAAATTCATGCCTAGTTTCAGTTGCAATGTCATAATTTCATATTCTCATCTGTTTTATCGCAACAAGACTCACTATTTTTTATATATTATTTAAACAATATATTTTGTTCTATCAAACGAATTCATAGTTTTATTTCAATGACAGTAAAATATCTTAACCTCAAAATTAATGAGGAAACTGAATGCCAATCTCCTTTTCCCAGAACTTATATGGTATGTTGTCAAAAGTAAGCTTATTACCCCACACCCTAGAGATAGTCAAGAGTCTCATTCTATTATTGCTGCACTGAGTGGCAGCTGGCGCCCCTCAAATAACGTATGTGTAAGTAAGCAGGTAACAAGTAAGTGTGAGTACAAGGTTCGACGAGTGTGTATTTTATTTAATGAATATTAATTTTCAGATTTTCCATTTTAAATGCAAATATTCAGATTTTTCAAGTTAAATGCAGATTTATATGTTTCAAAAGTTAGTCAAAGAGTTAGGAAAGTCTCACAACCCTAAGATTTTCAGCGGTTTAACATGCATATCCTCCAAGTTTGAAAAGCTATCTTCCAAAATCATCTCAAAGAGAGAGTATTAGCTCTTCTGAATGCTGTAGGGATTGTTCGTGTGGTGCAGGCGGCAGTTGCTAACCTTAATGGAGCGATAGGAAATGAGATCAGTGCCAAATTTCACAGTGTAATCTAAAGGAATCCGGGCTGGAAGGTTGCTTTGACCATTTCACAGTGTAATGCTGAGGAATCCTAGCTAGAAGGTTGCTTTGACCATTTCGCAGTGTAATGCAGAGGAATCCTGTTTGGAAGGTTGCTTTGACCATTTCACAGTGTAATGCAGAGGAATCCTGTCTGGAAGGTTGCTTTGACCATTGCAGAGGAATCCTGGCTGGAAGGTTGCTTTGACCATTTCACAGTGTAATGCAGAGGAATCCTGGTTGGAATGTTGCTTTGACTATTTCACAGTGTAATGCCGAGGAATCCTGGCTGGAAGGTTGCTTTGACCATTTCACAGTGTAATGCAGAGGATTCCTGGCTGGAAGGTTGCTTTGACCATTTCACAGTGTAATGCAGGGGAATCCTGGCTGGAAGGTTGCTTTGACCATTTCACAGTGTAATGCAGAGGAATCCTGGCTGGAGAGTAGCTTTGACCATTGCTGCTGTTCTCGAATGGAAAGACGTAGCACCACCGCCAGGTTTCACCCCAGCAGAGCTAGCTGCCCTTACAAATTGTCCCCTGACCTCATGTGAAGGGGAAATGCCAACTTATCAATTTAAAAATAATTAGTCGACACAAGGAAAGTTTTACTGTTCAAAATTTGGAACAATACCTAGTTGTCCACAGTAACATGTGCTGACTAAGATTCATTTGAAGTGCCCTATTGAAATTGTACCGGGAGGTACACCTCTACGCCACACATTTAAATCTTGCGCCTAAAAGAACTCCTCTACTGGAGGAACCGTGAACTTGAAACTAGACCTACTTAAACCATTACTCAGAAGATGTCATTACAGAAATCTGATGAAATTTTGTTATTTTGAAGTTTCCTGTACTGTGTGAATTTCTACTTGCCTTGTTTGCCCTTCATCAAAAAGTTCGGACATTCTTCCATAGCTGTCAATGCTGAAAAACTATGATCATGCACCCTGGTGCGAAGTAAAAGAGCCTTTGATTTGAAGAAATTTTGTATTCATATGTTTATTTTACTAAATGATGTTCATTTATTTTTTGGTTGGCAATATTAATCTTTTCTTTCCGCCAATCCCGAATTTCTGTAATTAATTTTCCGCTTATCACACGCTTCTTCCTCGATTCTGTGCGCCACTTTTGAATTTAACCAATAACATTCTGTGGGTGTGTCTTGTTTATTCGTGAAAGGTCTCGAACTTTCCCCGAGGGTTTATAAACTGCGGATTTTCTCGTCTCTTGGCCAATTGATTGTCATCTGAACTAGTGTGTGTATCAAGCAGGAGGCGGGAGGCACCTCTTTCATCAGGTAGCAGTACACCGACAAGGTAATGGCCACTTAACATCTTTATTTCTTGCTAGCTCTGCAGTTTTACCCGAGGGAGAGGTCCGAAACTGTAACTATGTAACCTACTTTTCTGAAAATGTAACTTCTGCCGGCTTATGTAATATCTTCATAAAATCTTTAACTATAAATCGGGGATAGAGAGTGATGTACCCTCTCGAGCTCCCCTTCATATTGGTTTGAGGTGACTACGTTTTGTAACTGGTTTTCTTCCTTTCCGTAAAGTCTTAATTTATTCTTATACGAGTCACCTCCATAGTTTGGGAATAGCCCCTGTTTCATCGGCCTAGTGCCCTTTAGGTTTTAAGAATTCATATCTAGGAGCGCAAGCATTCGTCTTCTTTCATTTTGTGTTCGGGCCATTTATTTAACTGTTATTTCTTTTTTTTCCACGAAGGCCCTATAGGTTGGGTACGAGATACCCCTGTTTCAATTTGTAAGTTGGGCCGTCGAAGGCCAAAAGGTGTAAGATATTTTTGGTGTTGCCTTGAGTAGGCTTGAGAACTGAGGGCACGTTAGCACTTTTTCCAAGTGTTGTAAAAGTGCCTCTGGGAGGCCTGAGATTGTCATTGTTGGGGCAAGTGCTCCATGTATTGGGGGATTTCTGCCCTTTGAATAAATTTGTGCTCCTTGTAAATTTGTGCTGGGAACTCAAAAATTGTAAAACTAGGGGCATGTAGTCCACGAGAGTTACAGTTCTGAAATCTTGGATTTTCCTAAGTTTTGTTTCTAAATTGCTATATCATTGTTATCTCACTAAGTGAAAAGTTGTTAAATTTGTTGTTTTTCAAAAATATAATCTTCAGTTAAGTTTTTAAATTATTTTCTTGACATTGTAGTTAGACCCATTCACCCCGGCACCTTCTTTCACCTCTGCGTTCCACGGGTAACCCCGGAACAGAAATACTTGACTAAAAGAGATCTCAGTGTCTTCAATATTATTCTTATTCTTATCCCTATTATTATTATTATTATTATTATTATTATTATTATTATTATTATTATTATTATTCCTGATTTTGGTGACCATTTGTTCCTTCTCGTAAAACCTTTAGCTGATAACGAAGTAGCAAGATTTATATGCTGGGTAATTTTAAATGCTAAGTAGATGTTATATTCGAGTTGGATTTAAGTGCCAATTTTTGACATTTTAGTGCCTCTTTGGTGATTTTTAAGTGCAATTTTGCCTGCCTATTTTGTTAGTTTATAGTGCCCGTAAATCCTCGCGCTAGTACTAATGTACATGGTAAATAATAGCACGTCAACGACGGGCACAGCAGATGAACAAGCCACGAATTGTACCTTTGATTTCTGTGTCACAGACTTCAAACACTCAGAGAACGATACAATTCATCTCGAAATAAATTAATTCCCTCTGCTTCTTTATTTGTTCTGTTCATCTCTTTAACATGAAAATAGGAAATTGTTTTGTTTCAATTTACATTTGTTCCGTTTCCTTTGTGTTTTCTGACAATGACCTCGAGGGGTTAAGCTTGCCGTAGTAACGTTTAATTTCTTTTCGCTGATAAGACTGTGGGTGGATTTAAGAAGAGGACTCAAGTTTTGAAAAGTTCTGTCGAGTCTCCTTGAAGCAACTTAATAAACACGGTTAAAAGAACAAGACGCGCATTATGTGGAAGTGTAATTCTCTGCAGTTTTCCCAGGAAAAGAAAGACTAAGTACAATATATCTTGAGGTATGCATGGCAACAATAATATTTATCAATAAGAAATACCGTTCTCTTTTCAATAATTGCTCGAGTTAATCGTTATTAGAAGGGAAGAATCAATGAGAGTATCAGCCCTTAGCAATATTAACTGGGGAGGGAAAGGAATAGTCCTGATAACACCAAGGATGTTATCTATAAAAGTGTATAATATTATGACGTATTATTAATATTTTAAAATATTAATATTTGAAACAATTTACCTCGGTCTGAAGATGTTAACATGATAACATAAAAGTATCATGCATTTTCCCCAGTTAATGTGAGATTTCAATGTATGTCATCTCCTGATACATGTCTTTCTCGTTCAGGTAGTTGGTATTTTGTAGTGTCATTTATTTCTTCACTCATTCTCTGTTGTAACTTTAATTTCACTCTAAAAAGTACATTTCTAAACAATACATGATATCAATTTCGTTTTAGAATTCTCTCTAAAAGTACTTTAAAAATATAATGTACAGAGAAATGATTCTTAAATTTATCATATGCTGACAGGAAAACGTTCAAGGTTCATGGGGAGATCCTTCACTTCCTCGCCGACAGTGGAAGCAGTCACCGTATCGATGTCTTATCTGATTAGTGTTAATAGAAGATGGTTTCCCAGTTGTAATTTCTGTTAAAACAATAATTACCTCCATCACCACCACCACCACCACCACCGCCACTCTTAGCCATTGATCGATTTAAAGGTGAGACTGGAAATATCGACTATACAGGGTACTATTGAGTGTGAAGTACAAACGATGGAAGTCAACAAGAGAGGGAAGACGTTTATGTGCCAACCATATTTAGAATTTTTCGCACACGTACAATTTGCAGTGTATCCGAGTGGCACGGCACTTCCTGGGTTAATAGGAAATTGTCCCAAATTGTTTCGTCGATCGGAGAGTGTGCTACAAGCTGACTAAGATTTACAGGACTGTATCATACATAAGTTACAGGATTGTGAGCAACAGCAAAAGTACCTCGATTATCATTATGAGATGCACTACAGGCAGTGGTATGTTGATGAACGGGTTGGAAAGTCAGACTGACCTTTCACCAAGAGGAAAAGTCCTCTCAGTTTTAAATACTACGTTGATGGGGTGAAGTGACCTCATGAGGATCACTGTAAGTATCTGGGTGTTAAGTAGAGATCATCATTCGGAGTAATAACAATAATAAGGTTATAAATAAAGTTACAGATCCTTTCATATGGTTATGAGGGTATTTAAGGTAAGATGGTTTATTTATCCTTGCGAAGTTAAGGATGCACTCCCTTTCTTACACTTAACTAGTCTTAACCTAATACACTCATAGTAATTATAAGGGTGGCGCTTGCATGTGGACCGGTTTTCCGCCTATGTGAGCGTCCACATAGTACACTTAGTTTATTTTTATATTGCGTCCACATGGTATATTTAGTTTATATTTTTTTATTCTCTTTGTAACGGGAACATGTACACTGACTGACAGTGACAATGCAACACCAAGGAGGAGTGGTTCGAAAGGGATGAAAGTTGGGGAAAAAACAGAGACGGCACGGATGAATAATTGATGTTTATTTCAAACCGATATGCAGGTTACACAATGCGCACGGCATCGACTCAGTAGGATGTAGGACCACCGCGAGCGGCGATGCACGCAGAAACACGTCGAGGTACAGAGTCAATAAGAGTGCGGATGGTGTCCTGAGGGATGGTTCTCCATTCTCTGTCAACCATTTGCCACAGTTGGTCGTCCGTACGAGGCTGGGGCAGAGTTTGCAAACGGCGTCCAATGAGATCCCACACGTGTTCGATTGGTGAGAGATCCGGAGAGTACGCTGGCCACGGAAGCATGTGTACACCTCGTAGAGCCTGTTGGGAGATACGAGCAGTGTGTGGGCGGGCATTGTCCTGCTGAAACAGAGCATTGGGCAGCCCCTGAAGGTACAGGAGTGCCACCGGCCGCAGCACATGCTGCACGTAGCGGTGGGCATTTAACGTGCCTTGAATACGCACTAGAGGTGACGTGGAATCATACGCAACGCAATAGCGCCCCAAACCATGATGCCGCGTTGTCTAGCGGTAGGGCGCTCCACAGTTACTGCCGGATTTGACCTTTCTCCACGCCGACGCCACACTCGTCTGCGGTGACTATCACTGACAGAACAGAAGCGTGACTCATCGGAGAACACGACGTTCCGCCTTTCCCTCATCCAAGTCGCTCTAGCCCGGCACCATGCCAGGCGTGCACGTCTATGCTGTGGAGTCAATGGTAGTCTTCTGAGCGGACGCCGGGAATGCAGGCCTCCTTCAACCAATCGACGGGAAATTGTTCTGGTCGATATTGGAACAGCCAGGGTGTCTTGCACATGCTGGAGAATGGCGGTTGACGTGGCGTGCGGGGCTGCCACCGCTTGGCGGCGGATGCGCCGATCCTCGCGTGCTGATGTCACTCGGGTTGCGCCTGGACCTCTCGCACGTGCCACATGTCCCTGCGCCAACCATCTTCGCCACAGGCGCTGCACCGTGGACACATCCCTATGGGTATCGGCTGCGATTTGACGAAGCGACCAACCTGCCCTTCTCAGCCCGATCACCATACCCCTCGTAAAGTCGTCTGTCTGCTGGAAATGCCTCCGTTGACGGCGGCCTGGCATTCTTAGCTATACACGTGTCCTGTGGCACACGACAACACGTTCTACAATGACTGTCGGCTGAGAAATCACGGTACGAAGTGGGCCATTCGCCAACGCCGTGTCCCATTTATCGTTCGCTACGTGCGCAGCACAGCGGCGCATTTCACATCATGTGCATACCTCAGTGACGTCAGTCTACCCTGCAATTGGCATAAAGTTCTGACCACTCCTTCTTGGTGTTGCATTTGCTCTGTCAGTCAGTGTATTTGGACCGAAAGCCTGTAATATTCTTCTATAAATATCCATATCCATAACCTAATACACTCATAGTAATATGAGCTACATAAAAATTATTATTAATAATAATAAAGTAATAATAATAATAATAATAATAATAATAATAATAATAATAATAATAATAATAATAATAACAGTGTGCTGAAGAAAAGAAATATGCTAACAGTAATATGAGCAGTAGTATGAATAAAATAATCAAGCCTAGTGATATTAAGATGGAATATTACATATACAAAATACACACTGGATGTATATAAAAATATATTGTTACGAATAAAACAGCGTATGTTTTATTAATCTAATTTATTGCAAAATGAGCCGGGCTGAGTGGCTCAGACGGTTGAGGCGCTGGTTTTCTGACGCAAACTTGGCAGGTTCGATCCTGGCTCAGTCCGGTGGTAATTGAAGGTGCTCAAATACGTCAGCCTCGTGCCGGTAGATTTACTGGCAGGTTAAGGAACCCCTACGGGACTAAATTCCGGCACCTCGGCTTCTCCGAGAAACCGTAAAAGCAGTTAGTGGGACGTAAAATAAATTATTATTTATTATTATTTCAGAACGACCCAATAAATGCACACACACATACACACACACAATTTTAGTCACCTGTGTACGACCATACTTACTAATTGCTGTCTATTTACAAGTCTCTCTTCTATACACATACCAGAGAGTCCTAGCTCGTTGGAATTACGTAAGAGGTCTATAACCCTATTCACTGCTTCACCTTAGTTTCACTTTTAAAAGTCCCGTCACGCTACACAGCAGATGCCTGCAGACAGCTGGAATTGAACACAGTGCTACTGGCTACACAACAAGAGATGACTGTTCGAAGGTTCGACTCCACAGGCCGGCTAGGAGATCTCCAGTCGTCTGACACACTAGCTCCTGACAATAACAAAGGTAAATTTAAGAGGTCCACCTTTTCAAAACAAAACAATTTTTTTTTGGTCTCTGCTTAAGTCACAACATGTTTATTTCGGTACCGGTTTCGACACTGGGCGAGTGCCATCATCAGCCGAACTTATAAAGAGGGCCAGAGAACAAATTAAACAAGATCCACGCTTCAAGCCCTGCAGCACGCTGCGCAAGGATCTACATAGGATTGAGAAACATCGGTCACACAAACCACTAGTGACCTTCACTTGTAATGTTCTCCACCTTTCGTAGTATGAAACAACACTAGTTTAGAAAAATCAGATTAAGTGCAATTACTTACAGCTACACTGCTTTCATGTGATCAAATTCGTTTTTTCACAGGAAGACTATTCACCAAGTTCATAAATTGTTCACTGAAGGTTTAAACAAAAATATCTTATATACAATCAAGACTCAACACCTAATGTGATTTTATCGTCACCGATAAAACTCACAAGGTTAACTTGTTAGTAGCAGAAGACTTGTATGATTAAGACTTAACATTAAATGTGGTCTCATCTTCATTTCTAGATTACACAAGACTCTCAAGTTTTTTTGTTTTTTTTTTTTTTTTTTTTTTGTTTGCTAGGGGCTTTACGTCGCACCGACACAGATAGGTCTTATGGCGACGATGGAATGGGAAAGGCCTAGGAGTTGGAAGGAAGCGGCCGTGGCCTTAATTAAGGTACAGCCCCAGCATTTGCCTGGTGTGAAAATGGGAAACCACGGAAAACCATTTTCAGGGCTGCCGATAGTGGGATTCGAACCTACTATCTCCCGGATGCAAGCTCACAGCCGCGCGCCTCTACGCGCACGGCCAACTCGCCCGGTTCTCAAGTTTTTTAACTTGTCAGCAATTGAAGTTTCTTTTTTAATCTCTCTCATCCTTTGTATTTTAAATATGAACCACTTATTCTTAAGGGTAATTTTGCTAAGGACCTTTATTCTATGTGTGCATATTTACTTATGTTTTGTATTGAAAAGTTGGACCTCTTAAATTAAATTTACCTTTATTATTGTATTCTCAGTTCAATACGGACCCATTATGAAATGTTTAACTAAAAGCCACACTAGCTCCTTCCAGGAAATACCGAAAGGGGATACCATATGGCTGGCTCGTAACATATGGACACTAAATTCCAGTCGCTGTACATGGCTAAGAATAATAGATTTACTCATTGAAATAAGGTTTCGAAAGTACAAATTTCCACAAGATATCGCCTTTAGAGTTTGCAGTAAGAATGTAAAGGAGAGGGTATATAAATCACTAGTAAGATTCCAATTGGTGAATGTTTCCAGTGTATGGAAACCTCGCCAGTACTGCCTGATTCCAGAACTTGAAAGGATCTATAGGAAAGCAGGACGATTTGTTCTGGGTGATTCCCGACAAATGATTACTGTTACTAAAAATATTGCAAACTTTGGACTGGGAAGACTTGAATGTAAGGAAATAAACTGTTCGACTGATTGAGATGTTCCGAGCTGTCAGTGGAGAGTGGCTTGGAATGGTATTCTTGGACGAATTAACTTGAATGAAGTTTTTAAAATAAGGAAAATCATGATATGAAGGTGAACTTGGAATTTCAGGGGGAAAAGCTGGAGCAAATTGATAGGAAGAAGAATTAGAGATCGGTATAATTTACAAACGGAGAAGTCGTTTAAAAGAGTCTAGGTAAACGACTGATAGGGAATCTGCCACCTGCGCGATGGTCCTACATGATCTGAGTTCAGACCGGCGTGAGCCAGGTCGGTTTCTATCTTTATAATAAATGAATATTTTAGTACGAAAGGATGATTTATTATAAAGCACTAGGTGCTATGTACTTGTCATTGATGGGTTAGTTCTGTAATTGCAGCAGTAAAGCCACTTAGCAAGAAGAATGGCTGTAGGGACGGAGCTCACCTCAACTAACAGTAATAGTAAGTCAGTTACAGCTGATCAGTTTTAAGGAACTTAAGATAATGTTTAACATCAGATTTCGTTCTCTTCCGCGTACATGATATCATAACATTCGAGACGTAGCTTTCCAAGCAACCCTACTTTTATTTCTTCTTCTTCTTTTACAAATTGTTTTACGTCGCTCACACACAGGTAGGTGTTATGGAGACGACGGGATCAAATAAGGCTAGGAGTGGGTAGGAAGCTTCTGCGACTTTGATTAAGGTACAGCCCCAGTATTTTCTTGGTGTAAGCATGGGAAACCACGGAAAACCATCATCTCGGCTGCTGACAGTGGTGTTTGAACCCGTTATCTCCCGAATGTACCCTGCCTTTATGATACCTTCGTTCTTCAAGTGAATGTTTCTTCATGCGATTTTGACAGTCACTAATCAACAGTTCTGTATGGTAGGGTTATGCCCTATTCGCCCACATTCTTTCCATAATTACGTAAAAACTCTTATAAAAGGTTGGAGACTTTTATCTCCACGGTAGCATCACCGTAACAACCTGACTGCAACTGTTTACACTGCTGTTCAGAGGATGACTTACATCAACTTAATATAACAGCTGCTGAATATGGCATGAAAACATAAGCTAAAAATAACAAAAATACTGGCCTTCAAAGGTAAAGAATAATTCCCTGTAAAATTATACTGAGTAATAAGCCAGTAGAACGAACTAGCCCTTCAACTACATCGGCTCTCCCTATCTTTTGACAGCAATATCGATATTGATAAACAAAACCAAATACCACGGCGCAAAAGCCCCGAAGGGCCATGGCCTATCAAGCGACCGCTGCTCAGCCCGAAGGCCTGTAGATTACGAGGTATCGTGTGGTAAGCACGACGAATCCTCTCGGCAGTTATTCTTGGCTTTTCAGATCGGGGGAGCCATCTCACCCTCAGATAGCTCCTCCATTGTAATTTAGGAGGCTGCATTCGATTCATTCTAAATGTTCCGCTCCATTCCAACATCAGCCCATTCCTCCATCAGCTGTCCTGGTTAAGATTATGTGATAGACGTAAGCACCATGCTGTTTCTCTTCTGCACAAAATACTGCGAACAGGTAAACCAGACTACCTGAGAATAGATTTCAGCTACCTCTCTCCCTCAGGTAGTACATACGCAAAGTCATCAACACGATCCCTGTTGTCCATCCCCATTCACCACACTATAAAAGTGATTTTATAAAAGTGATTTTTGGCATTTGGTCCGTAAGACCATGCTGCCAGCTTTGTACATTTAGAAAACAGGAAAGTCAAAGAGCAGCATCTTTACAACATGGGACCGTTCATGGCATTGTGACTAATTGGTGATGGAAAGCCACGGTACAGGAACTTTGGTTGGATGAGAACAGTTTAACTACAGACTAGAGAACAAACTTATTACAATGTTAAATTAGCTTCACTTAAAAATTTGGTTATTGCTTGATATATACGGATGTCATAGCTGCTGAACAACGACGAAACGGAAGTGGGAAGTGGAACTTTCAGTTGTATAAGCGTTTGATATAAGTTGGTCACTTGTGGTTTGTATCTAGTGCATCCTAAAATTGTATGGTTGAGGTCTGCTTCTTGATTGGGGTCAGAGGTACAATTTGGGGAGTCTATAACTTTGAGTCTGAACAGATGACTGGGGTAAGATGCATGTCCAAGTCGCATTCTGATAATTGATGTCATATGGCGGCGAGTTAGAGATAGTTTTTTTTTTTTTTGCTAGGGGCTTTACGTCGCACCGACACAGGTAGGTCTTATGGCGACGATGGGATGGGAAAGGCCTAGGAGTTGGAAGGAAGCGGCCGTGGCCTTAATTAAGGTACAGCCCCAGCATTTGCCTGGTGTGAAAATGGGAAACCACGGAAAACCATCTTCAGGGCTGCCGATAGTGGGATTCGAACCTACTATCTCCCGGATGCAAGCTCACAGCCGCGCGCCTCTACGCGCACGGCCAACTCGCCCGGTGTTAGAGATAGTAGACTGAACCATGGTTTCTGTGGGATGTGTCTCTGGATAGCGGCGTAATGCTTGCCTTTGATGCGTTGAGTTGTTGCCCAGTAATTTGACCATTCTTTGTAAGCCTGTTTCTTGATGTGGCTTTGGAAGTCCGTGTATGGTAGGCGTAGTGCTTGGAACTGGCCTTCTGTAATGCTCTGCTTTGCCAGTTGGTCTACGGTTTCATTGTGTATAATTCCAGTGTGACGTTTGATCCACATAAGATGAACTTCTTTTCCGTTTTCCTTAGCTTGGTATATGCAACTTAGGATGTCCATGATGTATTTATTCGAACGCGTGTTCCTGCATGGTTGTTCTAGTTTTTGAAGTGCACTCTTGGAGTCCGTGAGAATTAATATACTGCTGAAGTGCTGGACGCCGTACGTGATGGCTGATTTAATGGCAAGTATTTCAGCTGTGAATATTGAAGCTTCGTGGGGAAGGGAGAACATTTTGCTAGTGTTGAATGCAGGGCAGTAGTACGCATATCCGACTCCTTCATTGGTCTTAGACCCATCTGTGTATATTTGAGTATAACTGCCCCAATATGCATCGATAAAATTTGTTACCTTTTCGTTGATATTGGTATTGCAGATAATAAAATCTGGAAGATGAAATGTGGATGGTTGAAATACTGAAAGTTCATACCTCTGTCAAAATACTGGAAGCGCTGTATCTTGAAGAGTAAGGGGTATGATGTGCTGCAATTTCTTGATACTTTTGACCAATAGAGGTGTCCGTAGTCTTCTGTTTGTTCCTCTGTCACACAGTGGAAGGAGGCGGTGCAGTTTAGATGTTATAGGGTGGCTAGTTATGGACGAGCGTTGCAGAAGAAAGTTGTTGGCAAGCAGATCTCGTCTTATCTGAAGGGGCATTTCTTTAGCCTCTACCAGTAGTGCGTTAGTAGGACTTGAGTTCATGGCTCCGAGACATATTCTGAGTGCGCGGAACTGCAGGACATCTAGTTTTCGAAGAACATACTGCGGGGTGTTGCCGAAAAAGATGCAGCCATAATCACCACACTAGGATGTATAACAACTCATTTGTACCGGGGACCATACGTTCCTGGAATTCCCTCCCGGCTGAAATTAGAGACATAAGCAACCTAAAGGTATTCAAAAGAATGTGCTGGAAATTTTATCTACATTCAGAATAATTTACTCTAAGAAGAACCCTCAAATGTTAGATTAAGTCAAATGAATAAAATGTAAATGTAAGATTGGTAACATTGACAATTTTCGAGGTATAGTTTTAATAATATTAAATACTATAAAACCGGGCGAGTTGGCCGTGCGCGTAGAGGCGCGCGGTTGTGAGCTTGCATCCAGGAGATAGTAGGTTCGAATCCCACTATCGGCAGCCCTGAAGATGGTTTTCCGTGGTTTCCCATTTTCACACCAGGCAAATGCTGGGGCTGTACCTTAATTAAGGCCACGGCCGCTTCCTTCCAACTCCTAGGCCTTCCCTATCCCATCGTCGCCATAAGACCTATCTGTGTCGGTGCGGCGTAAAGCCCATAGCAAAAATACTATAAATTCATCTTAAAATGTTTAAAACAAATGATGATTCTTTACATTCCAGTTAAATTACATTTCACGTTAATTTTAAATTATATTTAACCTATTTTTAATTTTAAGTAGTTATACTGTTCTGTTTACGCATGTGTACAATTATATGGTTTGGCATAATAGCAGGCTTCATAGCCTGAGCCCCGCCATGTACAGAAATACATTAATAAATAAAATAAATAAATAAATGGCGTAAAAATGGAAGACTCTCTAGGTTTCGCAAGCATAATACCGTTGGGGTCGGAAAAGAATAAAATTTGACCAAGGGAGGGTGGATAGGATAGATGAAAGTGGAGAGCCTGGCACAAGTAATTGGAATCAATGCCAGGACTCAGCTGGGGATCCTTGGTTTCCAACCCACGCTCCAAACATAAGAGCCCCTGGGGTCCATATCGAGCGGAAAAGAAATCTTTGAGAGACCCCACACGTCTTGGCTTGAGAGCCTGAGACAGTGACACGTACAAACAACCACCTCGCTATTTCATGCAGCAACAAAAATGTGATAGCCTGAATGATCGCCAACATTCGATGACGGATACGGCACTAGAAGAAGAAGAAGAGAATAAGAAGATATTTACAAAACAGTCCATGCACTTTGGCCACTTGAACTATCTTCAGCGACGAAGTTGTATTCGAAATAGTAGCATTAATTTCAGAAACTACGATGCATTATAAGCTCGACTGAAAGCATTGGAATTATATTGCAGACAGCAACGAGCTGCTTTGAATATTTATCCACCGGAAATCGACGGACGTATTGTCACTCTTGTAATTCCAATCGTGGAGATTTGAATTATCGAGAAGGGAGAACTGAAGTACGATCCCACTAAAAGGAAACTCATGTATGCACTGTACTGACTACTGTATAATATTAATTGGCTGTCAGTCATACATTACTAGTGGCTGGAATCAATAGAAACAAACTTACATATGATAACTCACATTGTGTGACATCGGGCATAAAGTTTTGCTACTAGAGCTTAATTTCAAGATACACCTAACGTGCAGAATTCAATATTTCCTAGCAGATAATGAAAATTAATAACTATCTGACTACTTGGCTGAATGGTCAGCGTTGAGGCCTTCGTTTCAAAGGATTCCGAGTTCGATTTCCGGCCGGGTCGGGGATTTTAATCAAGTCTGATTAATTCTTCTGGCTCGGGGACTGGGGATCTTTCCCAACACCCTCCTCTTCATATCCAGACAACACACTGCATAACAAACTACCACAGAAACACCGTGATTACGTCCCTCCATATAGGGTTGGCGACAGAAAGTGCATTCACCCGTAAACCAAGGCCAGATCCACAAGTATGACACAGTTCACACCCGAGACCTCACCGATGTGGGAAAAACGGTAGTAGTAGTAGTAGAAGAAGAAGAAGAACATTTAATAGCTCATTTAAGGAACCAATAAATATTATTTTTTTAGAAATTCAAATGTCAGTAAATCAGTCTGTCTGCCCGGTTAAGTAATGAAGTTGAGCACTTGTGTCTTTGGCCCAAAAGTATTCGGCTCCTGTCTGACGTCATTTGTATAATCTTATTCTTCAATCCACTGAAACTGTAATTTTCTCTAACATTTCTCATTAACTAGTGCCTTCATTTTTAAGATCTGAATTCTTCCTCGTTTAGTTAATTTTACGAGGATTGATTACTTGTTTGTTCCTAATAATGATAATAACAATGTTGTTGGTTTCTCCCAGTAATTACTTTTACGGATTTTAGAGATGCCGAGGTATAGGAATGTTGTCCCGGAGGAGTTCTTTACCTGTCAGTAAATCTACCGACATGAGGCTGACATTCAAATACCACTGGACTGGCCCGGGATCGAACCTGCCAATTTGAGCTCAGAAGACCAGCGCTCTACTGTCTGAGATATTGGGTCCGTCATATTTGTTCCTCTCCTGAACACAACAGCCATCACTACTTCCACAACTGATCAATTCACTCATCCCAGGGAAAAACCAGATAAGTAATTTTATTTTTTCAGTTTTTAATTTTTGCAGTAACCTACTAAGGTCAATGCCCGCTATCCCTTGATACTAACAAGATACGCCATTTCGTCAAAATACTGAAGAAATAGCCAGATTTTACTTCCAGATTATTCAGGAAGGAACCTCCGTGGCTCAGGCGGCAGCACGCCGGCCCCTCACAGCTGGGTTCCGTGGTTCAAATCCCGGTCACTCCATGTGACATTTGTGCTGTACAAAGAGGAGGCGGGACAGGTTTTTCTCCGGGTACTCCGGCTATCCCTGTCATCATACATTCCAGCAACCCTCTCCAATATCATTTCATTTAATATGTCATTCATTAATCATTGCGCCAGAGGAGTGCGACAGGCTTCGGCAGCCGGCACGATTCTTATCCTCACCGCTAGATTGGGGCATCATTCATTCCACCCCTGACTCAGTCGACTGACTGGAAGTAGGCTGTGGATTTTCATTTTTTCATTATTCAAAAACACAAAAATTCACCGGTAAGAATCAAATAAGGTGGGTTACCTTGTTAATGTCTGGCTTCATGGCTAACTGGTTAGCGTACTGGTCTTTGGTCCAGAGGGTCTCGGGTTCGATTCCTGGCCGGGTCGGAGATTTTAACCTTCATTGGTTAATTCCATTGGCTCGGAGGCTGGGTGTTTGTGCTGTCCCAAACATCCTGCAACTCACACACCACACAAAGACCTAACACTATCCTCCACCACAATGACATGCAGTTACCTATACTTGTCACATGCCGCCCACCCTCATCGGAGGGTCTACCTTACAAGGGCTGCACACGGCTAGAAATAGCCACACGAAGTTATTATTACCTTGTTAATAGTCTGAATATTGTTAATAAAAGTGGCTTCAACCAGATAAGTCAGTTTGTCTTATGTGTAATATAATTTTTTTGTTATTATAGACGTGGACATTATTATCGTGTAAATGAATAATTGGTAGTGAATTTACACAGCTGCCTTTGTTAGGAGAACTGCTAAAATCTTACTAGTTAACAATACACAAATGTGACTTACACAGTTTGGTTTTTACTGGTCCACATCAGAAAATAATGCCTAGTCAATAGAGGAAAAGTCACTTTCATTAACAATACAAAGCGGATAGTTCATTAATATTTTGAATTAAACAAAATCAAACCCAAAAAATTATTTCAAAAGCTGTTTCATGAAACTCAGAATGGTTTGACAACATTTTGTTAATCGGTGATTTCGTATTGTTCAAAAACGAAACTTTAATTCTTTGACTTATCTTGTTATTCCCTGAGATGAGTGAATTAAAACGGAGATTTGTTTACCATATAGTGTTCCTCCTGTGGTTGCTAGTGAGTTGTGGTGTTTTGAAGACGTGTGCATATGGGAGAAATAAGGTAGACGAATACACCAGATGTGACTAAAATATCCAAGCTGGTTAGGTACCCGGGACGCTCAGAATCGAAGACCTTGATGGTGACCATTCCTTCAAGACGCTGGACAAGAATATTTTAATCAAAGTTCCTCATGAGGTGAATTATAGGAGTGGTCTGTAATATGATCAACCGGTCTATATTTGGTTGTCGACAGGACTGTACGTGAGTGGTGAATTATTCAGAAATAGGCGAGGTTTTGTTAGCCTTCCCATTCCTGGTGTAGTTGAAAATGGGGTAAGCGAGACGCATACTTGGGATGACAGGAGGGTACGTATCTGCCATATAAAACCCCTCAACGTACTGTCTGTCAACTCTGTGTTCGATTAAATAGTAACTTGCCGTAGCTCAGTGACATCTCACAAATATTTCACGAACCACACAAAGGGGTGACGAGAATTGCCTTTCGCGCGGGTGAAGAGCGTGGCAGCGTAGAATATTATGTGCAAGCGGCCCGGCACGCTGGAGATTTACAGGAAGATTCTCACCAGTGATACCTGAAATCAATACCAGAGTCGAAAATATCTGCCTTCCTACGTACATTTCGCTTCTAGTAAATGTTGCCCATTCAGACTGAATAATGCAGCAGAGGGAGGGAAAGTACTTTTCCTGAATCGCTGTGGGACCAAAGGCAAGTGTGTTCACTTCCACACGTTCAAACACCCCATCCAGCTTGAGACTAGTTCATATGAGAATTCTAGGACAAGGAACTGCATCTTATGAGAAGAAGGCCTTCAGTTGATGACGTACGAAACCAATTCTTTTGTCATTTAACCCAGTGGTGTTGTGGTGGTGGTGGTTATTGTTTTAAGAGGAAGTACAACTAGGCAACCGTCCTCTACATAACACTAATCAGATAGAACAAATGGAAGGGATCCGACACTTCGGAAAATGTAGATATCGGCCAAAGGAAGACAAGAGCCACGAAGGGTGCGAAAATGAAATACTCCCTAGGTCTCGCAACCAAATACTGTCGGGGTCGGAAAAGAACAAGAGTTGATCAAGGTTGGTCAGATGAGATGGATGAATGTGAGGAGCTGGCAAAAGTAAGTAGAAGCTATGCCAGGAACTAGCGAAGGGCCCTGTGGTCACCAATCCCCGTTCCAAAGTTGAGAGCCCCTGGGGGCCCTTTTAGTGACATTTTAAGATAGGCAGGAGAAACCGTGGGTGTTATTCTAGCGGCCCATCCACAGGGGAATAACCCATTCCTATACGATTTCTTACATTGGACGAAGCTCCCAGAACGCGATTATTTCTTTATGTGTTAGGTTATGTATATTTCCACCACCAACAACTTCATCATCCTAGAGGCTAAGAACTTGTGTTTGAATTTCGTAAGTGCTCATTTTTAGTTATTTCCTATTCACGGAAACAGAATCACCACAATCGCTGAACGCGTCTTTGTTATATTTCTGAGCTATCAACGGGGAGGGGGGTGGGGAGGATCTTTTTTCTCGATCATTAATGGGTTTTCGGTAGGACTGAAGCTAAAACCATTACAGTTGATGTTAAGATAATTGTAAATAGTAAGACAATAAATATAATTGAAATGATTTATTTTGAAATAATCATTTTTATTGGGAGTCAAATGTACTTATATACTAAATAAATAGATTATCTTCCCCATAAGTAGATAGAAATATATAAGAATAATCATACTACATCAAAAAAGTGTCAATATCATGCGGCAGCTTCGAATCCAAAATCATGATTAATGGAAAAATGACATATTAAATGTCGTAATAAACATGTTAAAAGGAATGCAGTAAAAATAATTACATGCAGACGGTGGAATTTGTTGTTATGAAGAAAGTTAATCCGTATACAGCATCACTAATGGTAAAAGGAGCTTCACTGTATTCATAAGCTTGTAGGATAGTGAAGTAAATACCCATTAAGATTGTAAAGAATAATCTTCTACCGCTTTTCGCACATCTGTGGGAACTCTGTCGCACATGTTGATTTGGCCCTGTTTTACTTCCGAGTGCCTTTCCTGGCGTCAAACCTGTATAGAGAGATGTACTCACTATTTGCACATTTCTGTAGTGTTTGGTAGTGTTCTGTATTGTCTGAACATGAGGAGGAAAGTGTTGCGACAAACATAAACACCCATTCTCTGAGCCATAAGAATTAATCATACGCGATTAAAATCCCAGAGCCGGCCGAAAATCGAACCCGGGGCCCTCTGAAGAGAAGGCCTCAGTGCTGAACATTCAGCCAATGATTCGGAGACTATCATCTTCTTACTAAAAAGAAGGAATCAAAGAATTCCTTCCTACTCACAATAAGACTCGTCTATTATTATTATTATTATTATTATTATTATTATTTTTAATTCACAATTTTACAATTCGGTTTATGAGCTTCGTCGGTAAAATGTTCATGGAAGAAGAACTATTTAGTATATATGCATATATCCTCCATACATACTTGTATATACTTACATGGTTGACAAATAAATTTGACAGATATTTACAGGATATTTACTATAAAAATAATCAAAATTATTAGTGGACGATTTTCATTAATCCTCTGTATTCATGCCAATAAACTTCCTTACTATATGGCAAGCGGCCATATTATTATTATTATTATTATTATTATTATTATTATTATTATTATTAGTATTAGTATTATTATCATTATCGAAAAATTAAGATACAAAGTAAGGATCGGAGGTGAGGGAGTTTATCCTATCAGTATGATCCTCAGCTTCATTGAAGCAACCTGTATATTGCAGAAATGGCCTTCGAAATATACGGACAGTAAGTTTACTAGTGCTATCTGTGATGTAAGTATTAATCTAGAAAATCACAACAGAAGTCAATAAATAATCACAATAATGCACTTCTGATTTAAATATATGATCACTCTTGCGCCCATAATTGCATGAGAAAGGGTTAGTTCTCAGTGCCATACCTTTGTCACTGTTCTTGTGTTTGATTTATAATTAGGGCTTCGTACATTTTAAGTGAACAGTTTCTTACACAAAAATCTGTCTACTGTAGATTCTGTTCGTAGTGAATTCATGTGACCTGAGTAGGGAAAGGAATTTTAGACACTAATAGGTGCAAGAGTCTTCTACCCGCAGAACGGTTCTATAGTGAGATTTGCATAACTATTAGCGATCTCAACAATCAGAACCCCTAACGTTTATGCAAATCACCTACAAAAGTATACAGCGGCTAGATGACATATTCGCCTTGTTCAAATAGGTTTTTCTTGCTAGTGGTGTTACGTCGCACAGACGCAGATAGGTCTTATGGCGACGATGGGATAGGAAAGGCTTAGGAGTTAGAAGGAAGCGGCCGTGGCCTTTATTAAGGTATAGCCCCAACATTTGCCTGGTGTGAAAATGGGAAACCACGGAAAACCACCTTCATGGCTGCCGACAGTGGGATTCGAACCCACTATCTCCTAGATGTAACCTCACAGCCGCTCGCCCTTAACCGCACGGCCAACTCGAAATAGGTTTTCATTCACGTGTTAGTACCTAACATCCTTTCCTTAGCACTTAAGGGGAGTCATGACTGAAATTTTGAGCTTCTACAATTTACCACTTACCAAACCCAAATTTAAAACACAAGAACAAATTAATAAGATATAGACTCCCACAAAACTTAGAGTTGATTAGTTAATTGGTTTAAAATATATTGGCAAGTACATTTCTTATTTTTATATGTTGTATGGGAAATGCTCCTTGCGGTACAGTTTTTCATTTAAAAGTGTATGATTAGGCAGACTTGTGAAAAATACTCACATATTTAAAAATAACGCCGGGATTTTAGCCAATTTTTCATTATACATTCAATAGGCAAACAACTAGTTTCGGGCTATTTTAAGAATAAGAATACGAAGGCAATATTAAATAAAACATTTATTGCAGCAAAATTGCCATACATTAGTGAAAGGTGTTATAATAATTTAACACTTGCACCATTGGACACATAGTCTCTGATTGATCTAATCCTCTTGTTGCAGAGTTCTAAGTGATATCGTTCACATAACTCTCCACATAATGTACACTTGCATGAGTTTGACGGTTCGTGGTATGCTGTGTTTTCGCAAATGACATGGTGGAATCCATGTACTGCAAGTCTTGTAAACACGTGCCTCGTCTCAAAATTTGCTGCTGTCCATGTACGATCGATCATGGCCCCAGTTCCATAGAATTCCGTGGGTACTTCTTCTCTTTTCCTTATTAGTGTCCTTAGTAGGTTCTCCGATGCCGTTGTGTTAAGTAGGGGGTGCATTGTCCTTAAATCCTCTAGGAGGAAAGTTTCCCGCGCGAGAAGGTAGACTAATCTGGATCTTGTTGTTTTTGCCACTCCGATTGCTCTTTTGATGTATGTTGCTTTAACTCTTTCCAGTGTTGCTAAGTTCTTTTCATTCAGCTGTGTCCATATAATTTCAATCCAATATGTAAGTATTGAAACGATTTTCGATTTGAAGAGCGCCATTGCTGTGTCAAGATTTAGTGTTCTGATGAAGCTTATTTCATTTATCGCTCTAATTGCTTGTGTCGCTTTCTCTATTGTGTGCTTTGTGAAGCATTTTGCAGACGGCTGGAGTGTTATCCCTAGATATTTGTATTCTTTGGTGATCGATATTATTTTCCCTTCTAAGGCAATATTGAATTGATAATAAATTGAAGCACTACTTTTAATTCCTATACACATTCAAACACTTTCTGAAAATTTCAGGTGAATCCGACGAGAACTCTGTCGGAAGGAGCATTTTATTCATGGCAATGAGCTTAAGAACGTAAGGGAGATAAAACCAATTGATAGTCTTAAGAAACATACTTGCTTTAAAACTACCCTGGACTGTAAATGTCTCCCTCAGATGAATTTGTCTTCTTACGCATAACGTAGGCCTACTACAACGTAAATATATTCCAGGGGTGTGATTGAAATTGTAGCCTGAAAGAGCTTGGAAGCTAATTTTATCTGGCATCATGAGGAAAAGCGGTGTTGGATTGCTCTATATACACCGAACCGCTACCCTTAAAATCCAAAATTTAGAATATTGTTAGGGAAGAAAACTAGTAACGGGATTTGAAAAGGGAAGAATTTGAAGAATTTTTAAGGTTAAAATAGAAAATTCCATTTTTTGGTAAAAAGTCACAAAATTTTAGTCATGACTCCCCTTAAGCTTACCATTAGCTTGTATGTCCCTTTTAGGAGGTTCACCAACCGAATAACACAATCATCGTTTCCATTTTCTGCCGTTGATAGTGTTTAATAAACCGATTTACGATGCTGTTCATAAATATGTTGTGCAGACTGTTCTGTGTCTCCTGGTTAGGGCTAGTTCAATTGCGTTACTTTCATTTTCTGTTCCAGAGTCGGCGGATGCAGAGCTGGTCTCGGCCCACAAGTGGCTATGGCTGGTCCGTGTTCCGACAGCTCTGCACTGCGACCGGCACAACCGAACAGAGGATGAATTACAACGACTCTATCGGGGCTCTACACCTCTGCGTTTGGGAGAGGGGCTCGTCCCCACAGTCGGCTGTCCTGAGAATGGTTTTCCATGGTTTTCCATGATTTTCCATTCTCCTGCAATAAGGCGAATTCCGGGACAGTTCCTTGTATCGGTCACGACCGCCAACCCTCTCGCCTTCACTGCACATCTCCTTCACCGATACCAATCTCCTGGTCTGAGAAACGGCGTCACCGTCTAGGACGAATGAAACCATTCAGTAGTAGCAGCAGGAGTCTCAGCTTCATTCTTGGCTTGATCGATATGGAAGAGACGGTATTACTAGTAACGCTATTCCTTATGCAATCAGTCCCTGTTGATGAATAGTGTGAAAGTCTAGTCCTTAGGGTCAGGTAGTGTATTTATTTCAGTGGGCTTGGGAGACCCAACATCACTTTCTAGCTCCGTGATGAAAGCAATGAGAAAATACTTCAAGCCTCATTTTCCTAGTACGCCCCTCCAGCCAGTCTTAGGCTACCCATGACAGCGTAATGTTGTCGACGCACGTAAAAGTCTTGAGACATCGATATGTGCGGTGCGCATGTCTGTAATTAATTGAAACTTATATGAAGAAGTGCACGAACATGGCTGGCTTAATGCTTCGTATCATCTCGGCATTCACCTGAATGTGAAGAGGAAAACTAATCCTAAGGTAGCAATGAGTGGGAATTTTTGTTCTCAGTTATGTTACCAGAAACAGACCATATCCCGCTCTAGTCCCTCAAACCAAAGAGAGAATCGAGAAACAAACTGGAGCCAAATAAAACAGAAATCTTGTAGACCACGACAGTTGACCAAGGAAAGCCGCCATGATATTCTTGATACTATATAGGGTGGTCGGAAACAATGCGAACCGGGTATATGAGCGTTAGAGCGTTGGTCATACTGATAAATAATTTAGAAAAAAAATCGATATCTCGTGCCGTTGTCATTTTATCAGCTGCTGAACATAACCAATCAGATCGCTTCGCGGAAATTCAAATGGGTTTTGTGAGGCGATGTTGCTAAATCTGAATGTATCCTAAGACTGGTCTGAGAGCACCAATCGAAAAAGGTATCATCCGGGGAGGGATTGAAACACGGAAGTCCGAGCTGAAAGGATTGAGCCATAGCAACTGCGCTACGGTGGCACCGGCAAAAATCCACAGTGTGTTTGATGCTGATTTTTCAGCATGGATCTCAAGCCGGTCTTAAGTTACGCGCAGATTTCCCAACACTACCTCGCAATGCCCATTCAAATTCGCCAGCAAAGCTATCTGTTTACCTAACTTCAAAAGCTAATAAAACAACAACGGGGCGATATATTGAACCCATGACCTTAGTGCCCTAAGAATTTTAAGTATTAAAGTTACCACATGAGGCCCCATGTCAATTGTAATAAGAATCTCGAGCATATTTTTTATATATCTCAGAGGCGACACGTGGCAAGAGGGGTGGCTGCCTTCCGTCCCACGCTATGAGATGTGACTTCATCCGCACGTGTCGAAAATGGATGGATACAGAAGAAGGTTTAGGTTGAATAAGTATATTTAAATGAAAGAATTATATTAACCACAGTATAAAGAGGGTGTTGTATTTATCTATAAGACAATTGGTCTTTAGTAAGACAGATTTGAGACTGCTAAGCCATTTCGGAGGATTTTTCAGGAAGGACGCGCGTGTCTGTTTTACCCACGCTGAGTCGACAGAAAATAGTGCCTATCAAGTGAGGTCATTTAACCAGTTAATTTGGTAAGAATAATTTTAAATGTTCATGAACACTGCCGCTAGCAAGTTAGCAAGTACGTGGTTACAGCAAAAACTCTTTTAAATACAGTTCCACTAAGTCAGAAAAAGTATGCAAATTTCTTCGCGGCAAGGGAGAAATGCCTGGAGAGAGGGGATAACGCCTATAAAATAAGAAGGGACGCCATATTGAAAAACCTGCATTTGTATCATTGAAGCGTGTGTGAGAGAGAGAGAGTTGAACTGTTCAGCAAACCGATCATCAAGAAATAGACTAAGTCCTACGAGCATAGATTTTTGTCGATGTAGCTGGGTTTTGACTCTAAGTGGAGGTACTTGTTAATCACAAGATTAATCTAATGTAAAGACGGTCCAGATACCGAAATAGTATTTGTAAATTTATAACATTGTGTTGTAAAGAGAAGTAATTCGTATGCGGGCAACAAATACAATCAGTCGGGTTCGATCAACAAAACACCAAGTGCATTTCTTTATTTATGCTTTATTTTTCAAGAAACATGAGAAAAACTAACTTTGAAACCAGAAGTGTAACAATGAATAAATAAATATAGGAGGGTTACTGGTGAGCCCAAAAGTAGAACCTGACGTACAGTTAAGGTAGGTGAAAATGGCATCTTACCACCTACTGTATCTTGTTTCATGATATTACACTTATAAGTCTTTGTAATGGGTATTTATGACGCAGCTGCTCACCCATATGTTTTCGTGAATGTCAGAAATATGACGAAACGTCATTTGTTTTATTTTCTGCTTGGATACATTTTTAAAGTATTGCGAGTGCCGTGTAACATGTTGTAAAAAGTCATTAGTGGGGGTTTCGAGGTGATATCGCGTCCAAAGTAGATCGTTATTTCCGTGAATTTATTGCCTATATTGTACCGGTTACGACCCGTACATGAGTATTTTTTGAGTATAAATTACATTTAATTACCACTCGTAATGTTCTGAGCACGCTTGGTTTGTTTACCGTCAGCGGGGCAAGCAAACGAGTGAAGGACAGCTGTGAGCTGTGACGTAGCCACAGGGGCTAGTTAGACCACCCGCCGATCACACACGTGTTCCCAGCCTGGACTCGTATATTCTAGACTCCACGTCACATCTTCTGGATTGTTCGACGGGGAAAATTTTGTAACTCCCGTAATAATTATGCTGGCGGCTTGAGCGATATGTCATCTTCTTTGGAATCACCTGAACGTCGCAATGCTCAAGTTTCAAGTAAATCCATCGAGGGATTCGGGAGATATTCAGTCAAGCCGTATTGTGACGTAGACGCCCCGGATCGAATGAAAGGAGGGCCCACTGTAGTCTGTTCACTCAGTTACAGCTGAGTAGTCAGCGTGGATACTCTCGCCGCTACTATCGTCGTGTAGTGACAGTCCCGACGGGGAACTCTGTAATTTTCTAAGTATTCATAAAGTGAACTTGTATTTTTCTTCGAGTGTGGGAGAACGAATTCTTCCAAGTATTCTCAAGTGGACTTGCAATATTTCGAGTGTTAAAGAACATTTTCTAAGTCTTCATAATTGAACTTACAATATTTACGGGTGTTCGAGATTGGAATTTTTCCAATTATTCATGAAATGGACTTGTATTATTTACGTATGTTAAAGAACGAATTCTTCATAAGTTGAACCTGCAATATTTGCGAGTGTTAAGAGACTCATTCCTCTAATAAACTTGTGTTTTTCGTACATGTTCACTCAAAGACTTGTACATTCCCCAGTGTTGAATCAAAGACTTATAAATTTCGCCAGTGATAGACTGTAAATTTATTCATGTGGATGGACTTATGTTTTTCGTCCTTGTTCACTCAAAGACTTGTACATCCGCCAGTGTTGATTCAAAGACTTATAAATTTCGCCAGTGATAGACTGTAAATTTATTCATGTGGATAGACTTGTGTTTTTCGTCCGTGTTCATTCAAAGACTTGTACCTTCGCCAGTGATGAACTTTAAATTTGGTCATAGTTTCATGAGAAGGGACTTGTGTTATTTTTGCCAGTATTTATTCAGAGATGAGGACTTTGCTAGTGGTGAACTTTGAAAGTACTCATAATCCTCGTATAGAGAGACATATCATTTTACGAGTGTTAAATTTTGAAAGTCTTGACGAATAATAACCAGTGACTTCGCTAATAGGTTAATCACCCAATCTTTTCATGAACTAATATTTATCAGTACTGCGAGTGACCTTGGAGACATCAACCCTCTCAGTCATGTTGGACTGAGGTAATAAATGATCATCTGCAACATCACCTGGATCATCGGGGTTCAACCTGGGCCTCGAAAGTTCGAGGCATCTCTACCTTCTACCAACCCAGACAGTCCAGCTGCTTCTGTACGGAGTCCCTGGAATCTTCTGGAACGTGTTCCAACCTGCTCGGCTTGGTGAACTGGAGAATCCGAGCCATATTATAGGACTATGTGGAAGACAGCTTATATCTACCTGGAGGTGATGTGCAATTTCACGTCTTATATGAATAAACTCATATTCAGTCAATGTCAAAGTTTTCTTGTAGATAGGACCCTACCTCCTGTACCGAGCCCTAGCTACTAGTCACCCAGTTTTTGCCCTGAGAACTATATACTTGTTTACTTTAAAATATAATCTGAGAGTCGGGCTCTTTTACCGGTACAATATTTTGTAATGTCAGGATGTTTTATTTGACGTAAATTTCTAGTCGAGCAATGTGAGGAGATTGCGTTATATCAAGGTAGGTATGACAGCTTCAATGTACACAGGAAAATAAGAGAAGTAACAGTGAAATACAGGAATGGCACTGGTGGAAAGTTAATAGATGAAGCCGGGAACTTGATGGTGGATTTAGAAGACAAGAAAAAGATCTGTAAAAAATATATAGATTTATTTTATGACACTAGATGTGCTTTTACACAAAATTCAAATGAAATAAGTGGCACAGATATATTAGAAGAAGAAGTTCAAACAGCCATCAATCAGATGAAGGACGGAAAGGCAGTGGGACCAGATGAAGTAGATGCAGAGTTCTTAAAACTGATGGATGAACATCATGTAAAATGGTTGACCAAAATTTTCAATCGAATTTTTGTATCCGGGAATATTCCATCGGAATGGCTCAAATCAGAGTTCATCACCTTGCCAAAAAAGCAAAACGCAAACCAATGTGGAGATTACCGCACAATAAGCTTGATGAGTCATCTCTTGAAAGTGTTCTTGAGAGTGATACACAGAAGAATATACAGACTGTGTGAAGATCAGATAGCCCCTAATCAATTTGGGTTTATTAAAGCAGTAGGTACGAGAGAAGCCTTGTTCAGTGTGCAGGTCCTCTTTCAGAGATGTAGAGATGTAAATAAGAATGTATTTGCTTGTTTAATAGACTACCAGAAAGCCTTTGACTGTGTAAAACATGAAGAATTGATGGATATTTTGAGAAATATTGGAATGGAGGAAAGAGATCAGCGAATCATCAAGACGCTGTACTGGAATCAAACAGCGGTGTTGCGTGTTGAAGGAGAACACACCGAAGCAGTCAAAATCCTGAGAGGAGTGAGGCAAGGATGTATCTTGTCACCTATACTATTTAATTTGTATTCAGAATACATATTTAGAGAAGCCTTGGAAGATATAGAAGAAGGAATTTTGATAAATGGAGTGAGATTAAACAACATCCGGTATGCTGATGATACAATTGTATTTGCTGATACTATCCAAGCGCTACAATCACTAATGGATAGAATTGTAAGAGTCAGCAGCCAATACGGGCTTGAAATAAACACCACAAAGACAAAACTCATGGTTATAAGTAAGGAAAATATTTCCGGAATAAACTTGATTATAAATCAAAAGAGGATAGAAAGGGTAAAACAATAGACATACCTTGGAACCATAATAAATTAAGACTGGGATTGCTCACAAGAAGTCAAGGTACGCATTGGAAAAGCAAGAAGTGTGTTCCAGAAAATGAGTAATGTGTTTAAAAGCCACAATCTAACTTTAGGGACTAAAATCAGACTTCTGCACTGTTATGTATTTTCTGTTCTTTTATATGGTGTAGAGACATGGACCTTAAATAAAAACACAGAGAAGAAGCTGGAGGCCTTTGAAATATGGCTTTATAGGCGGATCCTGAGAATATCTTGGACCCAGAGAATTACAAACGTGGAAGTAATGAGAAGGATGAACACAACACCTCAGTTGATCAAGATAGTGAAATGCCGAAAGCTGCAGTATCTGGGACATATAATGCGCAACACAGATAGATACAATCTACTCCAAAAAATACTCCAGGGGAAAATCAACAGCAAAAGAGGTCCTGGAAGAAGAAGAATATCTTGGCTTGACAATCTTAGAGGCTGGTGCAATATGTCATCAGTTGAACTGTTCCGCTCTGCCACAAACAAGAAGAAAATAGCCATCATGATCGCCAACATCTGAAACGGATAGGCACCGAAAGAAGAAGAAGAAGAAGAAGAAGAAATTTTTATGTTTGAATTTTAATAGAATTGGTGCAAGAGATCCGTGGTTACACATTTTCAATCGGGTGGAAGCGCGCTGTAGTGTCAAGTAATGTAGATCAGGGAATATCTGTCCCGAAATGCAATGCTATTATATGTCCGTTTAAACTGTGTCTATGTGACAATAAATAACAGTAAAGGTTGTCAGTCATTTTGTAAAAAATCCAAGTTTTAAAATACGAGATCATTTTATGCGAAGTTGTTCATTATTAAAGTATTTGTGCGTAATTATGCGTCGTGGATTCTAAGGATTTTTATTCCAGTTCTTTTGTCAGTAAAATTTGTCGAGTTTGAGACAAGAGGTTAGATTTGTCATATGAGTTGAGATAGGGTTTGTGAATCAGGTGATTGGAAGCCTGTAGTGAAGCCGGGAATTTGCGTGAACGCGAGGGGGGATATTTTGTATAATGTTTGGGATGAGAAAGTGCGAGAGAACCCACGCGAGTGTTAATTTTCGACGTGTACAATTATTGAAGGACATTTAAAAGTAAAAATCCATGTGCATATCTGTTTGGTTAGGAATATCGTATTTTAATTATATCTGCGAAGTCGAAGATTTCATTCTTAGAGGCCAGTCAAGCATAACCTGAACATGTGTTTCATATCAAAGCTGAGGGCGAGGGTCGTTTGTTTCTAATGCCGACAGCTGAACGAGAGGGGCATTTCGAATAACGGGGTTGCGTGGCTTGCTACGTGTAAAAATGAGATTGCATTCTTTGAAACGGTGATCATTAAATTTTGCGAGATCTAGTTGAATTTTCATCCGGGGGTAACGTGTAGGTTATTAGGTACTATTATTTTGTTCAATTGAGATCGTAATGTACATTTAAAACCACAAAGTTAGAGTATAATGAGCGAAATTAGCCACGTCTAGGGTTGCCCAAAATATAGAGTGATGTTAATGATGATTGATTTGTTTGTGAGGGGTGCGCAAAGCTTCATGGAAATGTTATGATGAGATATGAAATCGTAATTGGCTTACATTGTACTATGAGTTACTTATACGGTTTTGTTTGTTTATTTAATTATTAGGGTTATCCAAGTATTAATAATTGTTAATATTAGATTAAACTTAACGTGGGATGACATGAAACGAGATATAATAGTGGAAATAAATTATACAATTTCTTCCAGCTGCACGATTCTAAAGACGATAAACAGGATCAAAGAAATTAATTACGTCAGAATCTGAGTAGGGACTTGTGAAAGAAACCATTCGTCTGCAGAGATAGAATTTGTTGTTCGTTAAGATTCATTAAATAATTTAAATTTATTAAATTATTAAATTCAGTGGAAACCGTATTTGTGAAGTAACTTTAAACCAAGTGAATAACTTGAAGATGCATTCTGGAAAACTTAGTTTATTTTTCTGGGAAAGTTCAAATATATACGTAACGCTTAAGGGGACATATCCGAAGGTAATGGATATTTTACTGCCACAAAGTATTGTGAGCGTTGTTGTTGTTGCTGTATTATTTGACTTCGATTGATTGAGCATTAAATGTGCTAGGATTAGTAAAGTGGAAATTCTGGACATCAACCGATGTAACATAATTGTGTTTAGCCTTCAGCTTAGAAACTTGGATGGTCACGGGGTCATCAACCTCAGTGACTTAGATTATTATTATTATTTTTTGCTAGGGGCTTACCTCGCACCGACACAGGTAGGTCTTACGGCGACGATGACTTAGATTAGGGCCATATGCTACTGTAGCATCATTTTCCTTGCGGTCATCATCCACAATGACTTTAAAGTAACTTAGAAGTGTGGAGGTCGGTTCATGACATAGTCGCAGGTCACATCGATTCAATTAAGGATCCATGCCGTACAACCACTGTGTGGCACACACCGATTAGACTGCCTTAATTATACCCAGAGTCCAGAGTTCGTGTTATGAGGGCTGGACAATCAAGAATCACTATGATGGTACATGCAGTCTCACATGGAAGCCGAATTTAATGATTTCCAAACCTTATTTTCTTTATTTAATATGAGACAATGGTTTCTAGTAAGGATGATCATTAGGCAATTAAGTCAAGGGCTCAAACCAGTATTCTGCTCCTCTGTGTTAAATTATTGTATTGTCAAGTGGACAGGATAGAGTCCAAATTATATTGAGTTTTAAATTGTTATTTTCCTCCGTAAATTTCATAAATAAAATACAAATATTTTGTGAATAGACCTTTAATTTCAGTAGATAGATTAGGATTACTGGACCCTACCTTTACCTCAGCAAGTGACGAAGAACCCGAAACGACCCAAGAAACAAATCTCATGAAAATTGCTGATAGGTAAGGAAGGTAGGCATTATTTATAGTGGCCCAAGGGTTCAATATTGAATTATTCTTTTCAAATTATTTATTAGTATGACCAAGTCTCGAACGCACATATAGCAGGTTCACGTTGTTTCGGGCCACCCTGTATATAATGGCACGACACCTCCAAAGATGTCGTTTCGAGGTGACTCCTCACAAGTGACTTGCATGTCTGTGTGGATGCAGCCCTGTGTATTGTAAGTTATAATACTGTAGACGGCACAAACACTCAGCCCTCGAGCCTTTGCAATTGATCAATTTCCGACACGGCTGGGAATCGAACCCGAGACCCATTCGACGAAAGGCCATCACGCTAAACACTTAGCCATAGAGCCGGACATTTTAGAATGGGAATAGTATCACCTCAGTTGGTTTACTGACGGGAGGGACGCGTTGTGACTGGAAAAGGGTTAGTTTTGAAAGCAGTTATTTAGTACTTTTCCAATAGCCTCAGTCTGCTTTCCTGCTTTTGATGAGGAAGTAACCAATTTAATTTTATAAACTGACTGTTAACGTAAGCGGCACTATGTTTGTATTTGATTCGTGGTCATCTTTGTTCAGGAGCTGCAAATTCTTTTGTCACGTTCACCTCATGATGGCTTCCCGCCAAGGGAGCAACGGATTAAATCCCAGCTAATGAAAGTAGGGCTTTCGAAATGAACATGCATGTCCCTGTGGTTCGGATTCCACGTAAAAGTGAGTATCCCGTACCTATGATCACGATATCAACAATCAAGTAAAACTACAAGCTTGCTTGCTAATACAACATGTGTCACACAGACAGGTTTTATGACGACCAGGGGGTAGGAAACGACTGCAAGTGGGAAGGAAGCGACCGTGACCATACCTAAGGTACCACCCCAGAAATCGCCTGATGTGAAAATGAGAAACCATTTTTAGACCTTTGAACCCACTATTCCCGAATGTAACCTTGCAGCTACGTGACGCATACCGCGTAGTCACTCACACAGTGTATTTCAAAACTTCCCACTATTTACAAAGAAAATATCACGATATACTGTGCAACTAAATCCCAACGAGGTGGTGATTACTGTTTTAAGAAGAAGTAGACTAATACAAAGCAATGGAAATAAATTAACGAGGTCCGACACTTTGATAAATGAAGGTATCGTTAAAAGAAAGACAAGGACCACAAAATGTATTAAAAACAGGAAAGACTTCCTGGGTCTCGCAAACGTAATACCCTTGAGGTCGGGAGAAAACACGAGTTAACTAAAGGGGGTCAGATAGAAAAAGATGAAGGCAAACGGTCCTGGTACAAGTAATAGGAAGCAATGCCTGACTCAGCTAGGGTAACGGTTGTCACCAACGTGCGCTTCCAAGTCCCCATCAGAGTATATGCTACTGACTAGTGGAACGACTTCTCTTGAACAGAATTTCTTCAAAAACTACTAGAATAGATTCCAATGGAGTAAGCACATTCTAGGCCACAACGAATTGTTACTTACCAGGGGTTGTCTTCAACAACGTACATAGACGCACGGTACGAGCAACGCCTTCAAACAGTATTCATCTCAAGGCCACCTATGACACTGTACGGAGACAGGGTCTGGTATACAAACTACTCAGAGTGATACCGTAGCCCGCCTCATCAATAACATGTTAAGTAACACACTGTTCAGGTTTTTCATAGGCAATGCAATTAGTAAGCAGAAGAAACTGAGGAACGATCTGCCGCAAGGCTCTATATTCGCTCCACTTCCATGTAGCTTATACATGGCTGATATGCGTGCAGAAAAGTCGAAAACGTTTTGTTGCAATGAAGACTGGACAGTAGCCACAAAGTCTGTGAGCGTTGTTACCGCTGAGGAAACACTTGAAGTAAATTTAATTGTTCTTGGGAACTATTTCCGTAAATGGCGACTCCAACCCACTGTGACCAAAACTGAAATTTCCTCTTTCCAACTAAATGGCTGACAGGAATCTCGGAATGTTTTGGCAATATCCATCTGCAACGCAATGGACATCCCAATTACTTGGGTGTCACCTGGAAGAGAAGTCTGTTTTCCAATCAACATGTGAAGGAGGCTGCTGACAAGTTGAGGTCATGAAATCCTTCAAAGACTGTGCGGGACAACACGGGACTCCACTCCTATAACATTTCACTGCTCAGCTATTGGACTTATTTTTTCTGAAGCCAAGTACTGTGCTCCATTGTGGATAAACAGCCTTCATACACAAAATATTGATGTTCAAATTAACAACACTGATCTCTGAAAACATAAAGTTTAACCCTTCTCGGTGGAATATATTTTCCTTTTAGTAGGTCTACGTTGTGCATAAGAGGAGAAAGAAGTGTGAATTTCTTAGAGTCTTCTTACAGAAAGAGTATGGAGCAGTTCTAAAGCTAGTATGTTTCCCTAAAACTTTCAATTGCACTTTCCTGGGTAAAAATTATTTTCAGCTCTTTGCCATGCGATAGAGTTCTTACCAGATTCACCTGAAATTTCAGATAACGTTTCAATATATACAGGAATTAAAAGTAGTTCTGGACTTTATTATCAGTTGGATATTGCCATCATATATTTACTCCTATAGAATCAAACTAGATTTTTTCCCATTGTATGAAAAATGGAAAACTGAAAAACTTCCATCTCCGATAGTTTATATCTGGCTGCAAAACCCAGTTATTATAAAGTATATGATTATTTTTTACAAATACGTCAGATTATAGGCCAAAAAGAATTATAACTGTGCCGCAGGATCGTTTTCCATGAAACATATAAAACATAATATTATTTGTGCAACAAATTAACTAATCAACTCCAAATTTTGTGTGGTGATATATATTATTTCAAATATGCCCATGCTTTACATGTGGATGTAATAAGTGGTAAATTTTCCAAGTTACAAATTTCAATCATGACTCCCCTTTGGCGAAATATCCACCTTTATCATGAATCTCTCCAAGAGAAACAATCTTGAAGAAAAACCATGCTTTTTGCAACAAACCTGTGATGTGGTCGTTATGTATGTCACAGGTTGAACAGTAAACGTTTACGACTGAGAATGTTTATCTCCCCTCCAGCACAGATCGTCTGTTGCAACTCTCATTGTTCGCTGACACTTTCTGGAAATCTGCAGACTGGAAAATGATTCTGAGGGAGATAAATAGAAGGGGAGAGCAGGGGAATGTATTTCCCGCTCTAAGATGCTAGCAGACATCGAATTTGTTAGCAAAATTCAATTTAGCTCCACTGAGTGGCATGTTCGTGGTAGGGGTTTGAGCGGAAGAAGGGAGGGAACATGTATGAAGAGTGGAAGAAAGTGAAGGGATTTGCTACAAAAAGAGACTTTTGTGTTGAAAGTGAGAGGAATACACACGTGTTGTTTTAATATCTGGTAAGGAACAAAGTTTTAGAATATTCAGGATGATTAAGGACATGTGGAGAAACGAAATTTATCAATAATACAACGTGACTTATTTTTTTATACCTCCACTGCCTGTAATAATAGACATGGCATTCACCTGGGGTTACGCCATGTGGACTGAAAAAAAACCAACTTGCAAACCTAAAGTTAATTGTTCACTTCTGATGAACCACTGAAAAGTCTTTAGCAAGGCAAGATTTACCAAACGTTTGTCTAATTTTAAGCGACATTAATCCAGAGAGCTATAATGTCTTCTGGCGAATACATTTCCTACTGGAGCTGTCAATAAAGTAGAGGCAATATTTAATGAAGTAACAAGTATATTTGCATTACATTCCTTGAATGTAGTCAACAGCAAAGTTATTACTTTTTGCCTAAATTTCATAGTAAATACGTATTGTCGGCCTTAATGATAAATAAGGTCTAATTGATTGAGTGATTCCACCTTTACAATACAATACAATATTCCACTTTTATTTTTATTTTAAGAAAAGGGACATGTTTCGTCTCTTCTATTGTGTGACATCTTCAGCCTAGGCTATTATAGTAAAAACACATGATAATCTTAACATTGAGATTCAGATACAGATTCAGTCACCTTGACTCTTAAATATTTTAATATATCGAGGGCTCAGAATAACAAGGTTCTATCGAACGTTTGGTAAACTTTACATGAGAGCATTTTTAAAGTTTGGTGAATAATAATTTCAAAACCATTAATGATGTTTAAAACTATTCTGGCTGGTTTGTTGGCTTGACTAATTGTCTGTGATTTATTGGGAATCAATTGTCCAGAATATTTTGCCCTAGTGGTGAAATAAAAAATGGAAATTGTTCTCAAATAGAGCCTTTTATTTCCAAACTGTAACATTTATTTCTCAGTTAGCACTTTGGTTTTCTGAGATGTGAATAGTTTGCTTCCCAATTATTTTTAGTGAAACATGAATCCTGATCAGTCATTCTTGGAAAATGTTTTTACATAATAAAGCTCCTTTTTTTTTTACAATTTGTTTTACGTCGCACCGACGCAGATAGGTTTCTATGGTGACGATGGGATAGGAAATGGCAAGTAGGAGGAGGGAAGAGACCGTGACCTTAATTAAGGTACAGTCCCTACATTTTATCTGGTGCAAAATTGGAGAAACCACGTAAAAACCTATTCAGGGCTGCCAACAATCGGGTTCGAGCCGACTATCTCCCGAATAAAGTCCTTGATAACTTATTCATGTAACTTTAATTAAGAATTAATCATTAAGGAAATAAAGGGTTCTTTTATCAATGTTGCGACTGAGACTAAATTAAATTCTACTATTATAAATGAATGTGTTTATTAATTTAATAATCTTTAAACATTAAAATATACAAACAACAGGATTACTCTTTACAAAGACTACAAAAATGTATTCTGCTCTTTAACAACAGTATTGAAACAAACTGCGGTAGCAACTTCCTATTTTACATTCTTTTTGTACAGATTTCTACTGTTTGAAGATTTTTTCAAAATAAATTTGATCAATCTGTGGCAGTATGAAATTCAGATTCTCCATACGAAAGCTTATATCCTATTTTAAATGGGGGTACCTTGTTCAAAAATCAATTGAATAACTTTACTAAAAGGAACATTTACATATGAAATTGCATTCTTACTAATGGTTTTTTTGTAATCCTCAAAGTTTGGGGCTAACATTTCAATTATTGCTTATGTTTTTTTGCGGTTAACGTTCTTAAGCATTCTTAAAAACACTATTGGAGACCAGAATGTATTAGTGTCTCTTCTATATTAGAATGTATATTATCTACTTTCTGTATAGCAGAATGTCCTGGTGTAGAATATTTCATCAAAAACGATTAGATTTTTTCAAGTCTTTGTAAAACATAAGCCACTGCTAATAAATTAATTGAATTACGATTTTGGGGAACACGGCTATCACTCCATGTTATCCCTTTCCCAACATCAGGATGATCTTTGAGAATTGTTTCTAATACCTTCACAACAGCACTCGCAATGTCATTGCCCGAACGTCCAACTAAAGCATAAGTCCAAACCGTAGCATAACCTTTCCTAGATACTCATACATGAGCTGTCATATTGTACATAGTCAGTTTCCTCCTATAAAATGAAACACTAACATTTGATTGTGGAACATTAATAACATTCTGTAAGTCAAAACAAACAACAATGGTATATGAATCTTGGTTATCTCTATCCTTTTGTCTTTCAAGACGCATTATGTTTCTTTTCTTTCAATTGTATGATTTTCATATTTTATTTTCGGCTCATGTGAGAGTGTATATTCTTTTCTTGCAACTTGAAATTCCTCATAAACGTCACACCTGACTTGCTTAAATTGTAAGAAAGCTATATTGAATTATGTACAAAATATATGCCTGTACATAGATATCTTAACTGGTTCAACCTCATTAGAATTACTTTCTTCGACGTACAGTTCACACATTTTTTGCTAATTCAGCCCTGGATCTAAGTACAGTTTTTTACTATCTGCTCGACAGTAATGTGACTCGCATGCAGGGAAAGATTGAATATGTTTTCTTACCACATCTTTTCGCTGTTTGGAAATTTCGTCAACTGTTTTTCTACCCCTTTGGTACGATTTTGGTGTACCTGCGTTACTTTTGTTAGCATGAGCATTATAGATAGGTTTTAGGCAGATTGACAATGTCGTTAAGAAGAATGTCTTACAAACTCTGATGTTTTATCCTTCTTAAAAAAATGGTACCGAAATGCTTTGCTACGCCTTGGACGTTCAGAACCACATCTACATTTAAATCTATCTACATTCTGTATTAAAAAGCAATGTTTTTTGTGTTAACTCATAATATGAACTTAAAATATGAAGTCTTTTATCTTCAGAAAATTTTAAGCTACAACGAAATTTACAAAAAGCTGCACTGTCTTTCATTGTTTTCTCCGTCTTTGTTTTTACCAGCTTACCTCTAATAGATACATAATCCTTACCACCCTGGTGACACTCTTTTCTTACTGAATTTTTCCATTGATGTGGATGGCGTTGTCTTTTCCTAGTTCTTCGCTGTTTTGTGGGAGTTTTTTCTAATTCCGATTCAGAGGACGAATCCGAGTAAGGAACAAGCTGAACAGGTACCATTTCCCCATCTTGCCTTTGTTTAGTAGCACTAATTCTTCCCACACCTTGTGCATTTTGTAGGACAGAAGTGGTAATAGCAGAATATTCACTTTCATTCTCCGCAAATAATCTAGAAAGCACAAAAAAGAGATGAGGTGAAATTTAAATTATTACCCTCTGAAAGTCGTAATATTAATTTATTCCAGATGTTTTCCAACTTTCATACAGGTTAGAATATCTATTTTATTTATAATGAAGGTACAGATCATTTTAGTTGAAGAGAAAAATCGAAATTATATATTGTATGCATTAGTTCACAGAATTTCCCATCTTCTAAAACGGGACTTACCTTCTTGGTTGCATGTTTTTTCTGCACACAGGAATTTGCGCGGGGGAATATATTCTTCAGTACTTGAATCTCCAGGCACATAATCTTCATCGGAGTGCGTATCGCAATCATTAGATTGATTCAACACCATTTCTACCATTTTCTTACCTCTCCACGTGCTGTTATTTATTTCAAAACGTAATCACAGGAAGAACTTTTACATAAGCAATGAACGATGATTAGTAGCCACCATGACACATTAAACGAAGTGTATCAGTGCTACTAATAGAACTTAAAGTAAAAGCCGTCACAATATGGTCAATATAATTTTGAAATGCTTAGTTCCTGTTCATTAACTCAGCAATATCAACTATTTAACAATAAAATCAGCTGCCTCTGTGGATCAGTGGTAGAGTGTCGGCCTCTGGATCCCAAGATGGCAGTTCAAACCCGGCAGAGGTAGTCGGATTTTTGAAGGGCGGAAAAAAGTCCATTCGACACTCCATGTCGTACGATGTCGGCATGTAAAAGATCTCTGGTGACACATTTGGTGTTTACCCGACAAAATTAATTAAATCTCAGCCATAGACGCCCAAGAGAGTCTCGGTTTACTCGGTCTGCCATCTAGTGGGCCTAGAATAAAACAGAACGTCGAAATTGACAAGCAGACAGCCAGATGGCGTCAAATTGAAATGTCTGCACACGGTAGCTGAGGTCATACGATTATTATTATTATTATTATTATTATTATTATTATTATTATTATTAATATTATTGTTATTATGATTATTATTATTATTATTAACAATATAATCAAATAATGTTACTGGAAACAGATTCCTTCCATCACCAAAGAATGATATTTAAAATCGAGCATATTGGTTAATGTTGTTTACTTGATAGAAACAATTCAGATTTAAATAGAACCTCGTTACCCTGTGGAAGCTAGATAATGTGTATTTAGAACTTTGTAAAACTGGTTTCATCACGAATAATAATTCAGATATCAACATTATTATTATATGGCAGGTAGTTGTGACAAAGCTGAACTCAATGCAGCAAAAAACTCGATTACGGTAAAAAAAATCAGATAAAACCTTTTTATTCTGATCTCTCGTTTTATGACATTATTCTCATGTGTTATTATCATGTGTTTTTATCATAATAACATAGGCTGGAGATGTCTCGCAATAGAAGAGGCGAAACAAGTCCCTTTTCTTAAAATAAAAAAGAAAAGAAAAGAAAGTATTGTATTGTATAGGTGGAGTCACTCAATCAATTAGACCTTATTTCTTAATGTCGAGAAGCCGTTGGAGACCGTTGGGCGTACTCTGTTGATGACAGCGACGGAGCGCCCACTGCGCGGAGTACAGATGCCGCGTCAGGAATTCGGCGGCCGCGGAGGGGTTCCTTCAACTTCGGAAACAGGTCAAAGTACAAGGACTCATATCTATTGAGTACGGGGAGTGTTCCAAGAACTCCCAGTGCCACCATTGCAATAAGAGCTTGATATTGTTTGCGACATGACAACGTGTGTTGTCATGCAACAGGATAGGGGGATCGTCTCGTAATGAACGTGGATATTTGCGCCGCATAGCCGGACGCAAATGTCGCTCCAGAAATCGGCAATAGAAGTCACTGCTGAAGGTTTGTCCCTCAGGCACACATGCGTAAGCATAACACTTTCGTAGTCGTACATGACAATCAGCCTAATCTTCACCCTACTGGGTTCCTGCCGAAATTTCTGTGGAGTGGGGTGCCTCATTCGAGTGACGCTTTAATTCAGGTGATATCAATGGCGAAATTACGCTGGAGAAATGCGTCTCCGTCGTTGCGGCATCTGTCCAGCCAGTGTCATTTCTGTACATCGGTGAGTTGATGTGTAAATCAACGGGACCCAATTTTCCTCATGTTAAGACATTTCGTCAGTATGCATCACGCCGTTTGATGACCGAGACCAAATCCTACGGATAATTCCCGGATAGTCCATCGATGCTCTACAGGTGCAAACCTGCAGTCTCATTCCGACTCACACAAAACGCCATGACCTATCGTGCAACCATCCTATACGGTAATCCATACTCGCCACAGGCTTCATGTAATCCTCAATGACATTCTGATGAATTTTTACCACGGACAACCTTGATTTTAATCCACGAAGGCTGTTCACCTTCTGAAAACATGCTATAGAGCGGTGATATCGACACTCTTCACTTCAACGCCACACAGCAACAACGCTCCCAACTGGATGCCCGTCAAATGCACTCTACACATAGACAACAGCGCCACCTGACCACTCCCATATCCTATTTGCGCATGCCCGATCTCCTGCGAGAGGCTGACCTACGTTGCCACTACTTTACTCACAGCCCTCATATTTTGAAAAATACGATGAATGTATTCAGGTTGAGAGAACTATAAAAATAACTGAGCCGTTGTACTGCATTCGATTAAACCAGACCGAGCTCTATAGCTGCAGTCGCATAAGTGCGGCCAGTATTCATTATTCGGGAGATAGTGGGTTCGAACCCCACTGTCGGCAGCCCTGAAGATGGTTTTACGTGGTTTCCCATTTTCGCACCAGGCAAATGCTAGGGCTGTATCTTAACTAAGGCCACGGACGCTTCCTTCCCATTCTTAGGCCTTTCCTGTCCCATCGTCGCCATAAGACGTATCTGTGTCGGTGCGACGTAAAACAAAATAGCAAAACAATGATTAAACCAGCCTCTTTGTCACTGACAGAAAGTTCCTGTTTTAATAAGTTTAATGTAAACACTGAAAGCCACATATTATTATGGCCAGTTGAACGTCCATTATTCTCAAAACACGGCTTTTATAATTTTGTATGCTAATACAAGGGTAATTACATTGAATAAGCATAAATAATCTTATTTCCAGCCTTTCAGGTAGCATTATGCGTGTATAAAGCACATTTTTACGGATGGAAGCCCTTCCGGATGCAAACCCTATCAGGAAATATGCATTCGCTGTAGGGTATTTCTGTTGTGTTGGGTAGTGAGATTGAGAGGAGTACGATCACCCAGTTCACGAGCCGAAGGAATTAATCAAACGTAGCTAAAATCTACCACCAGGTCGGCATTCGAACCTGAGGCCCTCAGAACCAAAAACCACTACACTGATCATCCAGAAAAAACAGCAGAAAATTGAATCACTATAAATGACGTACTAATATTGATGTACCAGGTGAGTTGGCCGTGCGGTTAGAGTCGCGCATCCGTCAGCTTGCATTCGGAAGATAGTGGGTTCGAACCCAACTGTCCGCAGTTCTGAAAATGGCTTTCCGTGGCTTCCCATTACTTAAGGCCACGCCCGCTTCCTTCTCACTCCTAGCCATATCCCATTGTCTCCGTAAGACCCATCTGTGTCGGTGCAACATAAAGTAAATTTGATATTGAAGTCCTAGAAACTAATCAAACTTGTTTGTCCCATGATGAGTCAGCATTTAGAATAATATTACAAGAATAATTCAAAGAAGTATTAATCCTCAAAATTAATAAACCACTCATATTAGGCAGAGGAAAATTAGAGATTGATTGCCAATTTTTTCAGATGGTCGAGGAATCTTAACCTACAACGTGCCAGAAGCCCAAAAAACAGATTGAACTCCTAAAAAGAACAGCAAAGAATGTCTGTCTTCTGGTAGGATTCGAAAGAAAGAAAGAAAGAAAGAAAGATATAACATTAAATGTCAATAAAAAAACATATCGACTCACCCAATATACTATATCTACAACAAAAAATGTACTTTCAGACTCATAAAACAAAGATATTATAGTACGATCATTTCTTGAACTGGAAATCAGACATGAAAAACTGAGGAAAAAGGAACTCTAGAAGGGGATAGGAAGTGACCGTTCCCTTACTTAATTAAAGTACATCCCCAGCATTTGCCTAGTGTGAAAATGGGAAGCCACGGTAAAACATCTTCAGCGCTGCCGGCAACGGAGTTCGAACTCACTGTCTCCCGAATCTTGAAGTATTTGAGGGCATGAAATAGAGTGCCTGCAGTTCTGTGAAAATCCATTGTTCCACTTTTATATTTTACATCTTCTATTAGAGACTACTCTGGCAAACGCAGAAGATTGTCGCGACCGCAAAGCGCATAAATGTTGAAATAGTACGGTTTTTAAAAGTCATCAGGTCATTTCAGAAAGAGCTGGAAGCCTTCGGCAGCGATATGTCGCACGTAGCCCAGCGCAAAGAACATTCAAAGGATTTGGACAGTATGGGGACACTACGGTTCGTACAGCAAATATAGAACTCCTGACGGCACAATATACACTGCGGTGCATTAGGATATGCGATATGAGTCGTGTGTTTTGTGGAAAGGGCAGTTCATTTCGGGCCACACATAAAAAGCGATGGTTGCTCCGAGCGAAACAATTACTAAAGAAGTTGTAACATTTATAGGAACCCCGTACTAGAATGCTTTATTTCGATGAAAAAACATTTTGCATTATTCAAGCGATTAACTGGAAAAATGCCTGGTCGTTCTGTGTGGGTTATTCTGATGCCACTCGTGCTATGAACATCAAACTTCCCGCAGCTTTGATGGTTTTAGGGGTGGTGGGTAGCGGACAAGTAAATTTGAATCGTATGGTGATTTAATGAAACAACTTGGCTATAAGTCCTTAGCAAAATGACAAATAATTACAGTTCTTCTATTTGTCTACAAATTATTTAACAATCTTATTGGTAGCTCTTGGCCTGTTGCCATTTTTGATGGATGCAGTATTTTTGTATCCGTCTCTTGGCAAAGGCCAGAGCAAAGTGTAGCTTCCACCGAAGTCCCAGTCGCATCCATGGCTGTGACAATATGGAAGCTGCTGGGGTATGGGTGGTGGTGAGTAATGACATTTGGGGCACAACTAGTGTCTGAGTCTTATGAAAGGTGTTGCTCATAGGAACAGTCGTGCTGCAGTAGCACCTTCTGGTCCAGTGAGGAAAGCAATGGCAAACTACCTCACTCCTCATCTTGTCTAGTACGCCTCATTTGGGCTCTGCCATTGGTTTTTGCAGTTTCCCTATAACTGCATAGTCTTTGGTGGTGCTATTTGAGGATCCAACCAGCCTCTAGGCTGATGACCTAACAGACATACATTGGTAGCTCTAAATTGCTCTTTCTATTCAACCTGTCTGTCCCTAATCCATCTACACGCCCAAAACATGTTACCTCTACAGCTCTAGATCAAGAACCCAATATAGTAATTCACCAGTGTTAAACTCAATGAAAATATTTAATAAATATAGCAATGAGTACAGACCAGATATATTTGCAACTACATACACATCCATAGTAAAACAATGTAAGCAAATAACTTAATTGTTTTCTGTTCTAAGTTAAAATCCCACTTTGCTGAATCCTATTGTTAAGCTCATAACTTTAGTTATCTTTCTAGTTTCTAATTATACCATCTACCTCATCATTATTATCTTCGATACCATCACTACCATAATGTATAATTACAGTACTAATGCAACTTTAAAGCCGTTCGTAAATCATTTTAATTGTAATATTTTAAATACCTTGCTACTTGTAACTTACTTACTTGCTATTTTTTTTTTTTTTTGCTATTTATTTTACGTCGCACCGACACAGGTAGGTCTTATGGCGACGATGGGATCGGAAAGGCCTAGGAATGGGAAGGAAGCGGCCGCGGTCTTAATTAAGGTACAGGCTCAGCATTTGCCTAGTGTGAAAATGGGAAACTACGGAAAACCATCTCCAGGGCTGCCGACAGTGGGTTTCGAACCCACTGTCTCCCGGATGGAAGCTCACAGCTGTGCGCTCCTAACCGCACGGCCAACTCGCCCGGTTTACTCACTCGTAACTGAATATTTGTAATATTATGTTACTGAAGAAAAGTGTACTTTTCTTTTCATTTATAACTTTATTTTACAAGGACATTCATAAGAGATATTATTGTTACGGGGATACCCATGGAACAGCAGAGGTGAAAGAAGGTGCGGGCTGGAATGGGTCTAACTACAAAGCTGAGATATTGATTAAAATTGCATTAAAGGTTATGTTTTCGAAATTAGCAAAACATAACCATTTTCACATAAAACTTCAGATTTTAACAAATAACAACAAGTCAAATCAGGTACAAGACCAGGAAAGCCAAGATTTAGAGACACTTTAACAATCTGGGCCACAAGCCCTAATTTTACAATTTCTGAGCACTCAGCTCACAACCAAATATTACCAAAGAGCAGAAAACCCCTAATTACATGGAGCACTTGCTCCCACCTAGCAATGTCAGGCCTCCTAGAGGCACATTTACCACAAATAAAAGAGCTGACCGGCTCTCAATGTTCTGAGCCTATCAAAGGCCACAACGGACTTTACTATTAACTGCCCTCAAGGCACACTTACAAAGAAACAGGGGTATCTTTGTACCCAACCAAATGGGCCTTAGTAGAAAAATAATAGGTTAGTCTAAGTTAATGGCCCGCAACACCAAGTACAATGGAGGCGTGTACTTGCACTCCAACACGAAATCTTTTTAAAACCTAAGAGGCACTAGGCCGATGAACCAGGGGCTATTCCCAAACTATGGAGGTGACTCGTATAAGAAAATTTAATACATTAAGGAAGAATAGAAGAACGGTTACGAAAACGTAGTCACCTCAAATTCAAAATGAAGGGGAGCTCGAGAGGGAAAAGCAATCTCTATCCTCGATTTACAGTTAAAGATACATGAAGTTTTACAAAAGTGACGGCAATTTACATGTTTGAAGATAGGTTACATAATAAAGATTTCGGACCTTCCCCGCGGGTTAAACGGCTGAGCTAGCAAGAAATAAAGATGTTAAGTGGCCATTACCTTGTTGAAGAGCTGCTGCCGGATGAAAGAGGCGCTTCCCACCTCCTGCTACACTTCCATACACTAGGCTAGATGTTGTTCGAGTGGCTGAGAGACAGGAAAATCAGCAGTTTTTATACTCTCGGGGAAGATTGGAGACCTCTCATGAGTAATTAAGACACACCCACAGTCGTTTATTGGGTAGCTTACAGTTACACATCAAAATCGAAGAAGAAAGACACGATTGGTCAAAAATTAATTACAGAAATTCTGGATTGGCTAAGTTCAAAACTGGCGGAAATAAAAGATTTATATTGCCAACCCACAAATGAAAGAACGAAATTTAGTAAAGAACAAACGTATGAATAAAAAATTTCTTCAAATAAAGTTCTTCCACTTCGCACCAGGGTGCATGGTCATAGCTTTTTAGTAGAGACATCATAAGAGAATGTCCATACTTCTTGATCAATAGAAAACAAAACAAGTTGAACTCCACACAGTACTGACAACTTCGTAATCACAAAATTTATGGTAGTGACATCTTCTGAGAAAACTTATGAGTTGATACAGTTGTAAAGTTCAGAGTTTCTCCTGTAGAGGAGTACTTTAAGGCGGAAAATTCAAATGTGCGGCGTAGAGGTGTACCAGCCGGTAAAATTATTATTTTAATTTAATATTTGTTTTTATCTAAGGTAATAGTATATGTATATGTGTTTCACATCATTAGGTTTGTACCTGTCTGAAGCACAATAAATAAATAAATAAATAAATAAATAAATAAATAAATAAATAAATAAATAAATAAATAAATAAATAAATAAATAAATAAATAAATAAATAAATGCCATCTCTTTCCACAGTCCCTTGGAATGAATGCTGCTGATGAATGGCCGTACAACACATCTGTGTACAACGTTGTGTCGACACAAAAATATATTGTGGCTAATCTTTATGACTACATCGTACAAACCATTTGGCCATCTAGTTCACCAGACCTGAATCTCCTAGTTTATTGAGAGGAGCCTAATAAACATTTTCAACATCGGCTGAATTCCTGAAAGCCGTCATTACCCGAGTAAAGAAAATTCGTGCAACATATATCAATAAACACCATGTGAGTTGTGCATTCCAGTGCTTTCGATTCCACACTGAAGTTGTCACAGTGGCTGAAGACGGATACTTCGAAGAAACTTAGGTCCCAACCAAGATTGCATATGTACGACCGTGTACCCGATCATGCGAATTTCATTCACTGGTCTAAGAATCATTATACATCAGTCAGTGCCTGTGTGTTTTAGTTCTACATTTCGGTAAATAATAATAATCGTATGGCCTCAGCTACCGTGTGCAGACATTTCAAGTTGACGCCATCTGGCTGTCTGCTCGTCAATTTCGACGTTCCGTTTTACTCTAGGCCCACTAGATGGCAGACCGAGTAAACCGAAACTCTCTTGTGCGTCTATGGCTGAGATTTAATGAATTTTGTCGGATAAACACCAAATGTGTCACCAGAGATCTTTTACATGCCGACATCGTACGACATGGAGTGTCGAATGGAGTTCTTTCCGCCCTTCAAAAATCCGACTACCTCTGCCGAGTTTGAACCCTCTATCTTGGGATCCGGAGACCGACACTCTACCACTGAGCGAAAAGTAACGAATTTGTCTCTAGTTCAGGAAAGAAAATGCATTGGCAGTAACTCCACCAAATTTCGTAAATGTCACCTAGTAAGCAGGGGTATATTAAATTCCAAGTAATATAATCATGATTATATAATGCAACTGTCAAATAACATTGTTTAGAGCTATAAAAGAAATAATGTGTGTTAGATACGTAGTGAATATCTTTAGTGGATTCATTTCTTCGGTTCCATAACTCTTAAGCAAGGAATTGGTGTCGATAAAAGAAATACATTGGCAGTAACTCGACCAAATTCGATAAATGTCCCATAGTAGGCACAATATTAAAATCCAAGTAATATCATCATGAATACCCATGGCAACAATAAAATGACATATTAAATTGTTTTTACTTGTTTTACTCTGTTCGAAGCACTGAGTAATTACACAATTTTAAGCTTATTATTTCCTTTAATCTTTTTTTCGGAGTTTACTGGCGTAGTAAGAGATTTCTGGTTAACTTCTTTACTGTTACGTTGCAGACAATTTTGAGGTGAACTGTAGTAGCTGCTGATTTCTTGCATGCTGTAGATTCTTCCTCCCCTAATATTGGATTACAATTAGATCTCCCAATTTCCACATCCCTCGGCGCCGGACGGTCGTCCGTGCGTTCTCTCTCGCCGGCACCTCACATACCACCGTCCTGAAGCACCCTTCACTAAGGACCTGCATAGGACGTGTAATGTACCGCTCTTTCACACATACGATGTGGTAGCCATTTTAAACGAGTCTCGAGCAATAAAGGAGTACACTATATTAAGTTCATACTTGTTACGTTTGTTAATGAACCTAGTGAAGTACACTACCGCTCATTAATTTCAATACACCCTGGTATTTCAGATTTAAAACACAAATCAAACGTTATTTCTCACAAAAGATTATTATATTAACTTACACATATATAATGCAATCACAAACATTATATTTTACTTTCATCAAAGTCTCCTCCTTTCGATTTAGTGACTGCCTCACAAACTCGAGGCATACGGTCAATCAGTTTTTGTAGGTATCGTGAATCTATGATTCCACACATGCTTAACAATATTCCAGAGATGTTCCTTGCTGGATATATTGGCTTCCCTGATACGTCTGTCTACTTGATCCCAGATCATTTCAATGGCATTGAAATCGGGCCTTTGGGACGACCATACCATATCTTTCAGTACTTTCTGTTTTTCCTTTGATGCAATGGAGTTCGTACAGTATTCTGACCGATGTTTTGGGTCATTATCCTGTTGTTAGGTGAACCCTTTCCCTATTAAGCGCAATCCACTTGGTACTGCACGATACTGAAGTATGCGGTGGTACTGCTTCTGATGCATAAATCTTTCTATTCCGACAAAACATCCCCAAACCGTAATAGAACCTCCGCCGTGTTTAACTGTAGGTAGAACACACTGCTGGGATACCCTTTCCCCTACAAATCGGCGAACAAATATTCTCCTTCTGGTTCCAAAAATCTCGAATTTCGATTAATCGCTGAATAACACCTTCGTCAAATTTTCCGATGTCCAATTACGATGTTTTCTAGCCCATTCAAGTCTCTTCTGTTTATTTATGGGCCTTAGAAGGGGTTTTCTTGCTATGACACATCCTTTCAAGCCGGCTTCAATCAGTCTCCTTTTTTAGTGTTGCAACATATATTTTTGTCGTATTCATTTCTACCAATTCTGCACGAATTTGGGGCGCTGTTTGGAATCTATTTCTCTTACTGGTAATTCTGATATATTTAGCATCACTTTTAGTTGTTTTACGAGGTCGTCCTGGTCGTGGTATGTCCTTGTTGCTACTTGTTGTCTTCTGGCGGTGAAGGGTGTGTAGGGTGTATTGCACTCTCCTATAGACGCACTACACTGTTTCGCAATTTGACGAACAGATAAACCTGCTTGGCTAATTGCTACAATTGCAGCACGATATCCACTCGTGGAGCCATACTAGCAATGTGCACACTTCAACTGTCACGAAGGAACTGACATGCAGGAACCACATGTTATGTATCGTAGCAATGTTTTCCGTTCGCTGCAGATATCACATCACTACAGGGAACAACACAGATGCACCAAATGTAGCATCCGTCGGCAAAAAGGTAAACAAACATATCCGATAGGTACACAGCGTTTATGTACACAACATTGGTTGTTGGGTACTATTGTATCTCGATGACCACAAACAAAAATCATGGCATGTGTACAACTATTGTACTATTCCTTTGCTTCCTCAACCGTATCCACGGTATTAAACCTTATCTACAAAGAACGAGATGTCAATTATTGGGTGTATTGAAATTAATGAGCGGTAGTGTAGTACCAGTAAATTTTGGTAAGACTAAATACAGATGCGCTTCAAAAATAAGGTGGCAAGAGCTCGCATGGAGAAACTATTTCACTCAAAGATTGTTAGGATACATACTGTAGGCTGGTGCTTCTTCAACTAGATAGAAATAATTGAGTACCAGGTCGGAGCTGTACGGAGGATGCTCCTGGTCGTTAATTTCATCACCAAGGAAGGGATAATGAATGTTGCCAGTTACTGTGACACACTGGAGTATTTGAGGGTATCAGTTCCCAAAAACACCTTGGACTTCTCACAACAGTCACCATGTTCTACACGACAATGCCAGGCCACACACAGCCAACAGCCCACGTGAATTATTACGGCGCTTCCGATGGGAAGTACTGGACCATCCTTCTTTCATCCGCGACCTGACACCTATTGATTTTTCATCTCTTCGGACCGTTGAAGGATCACTTCGGTGGTAAGCGATTCAACGACTATACGGCTGTTCAACGTGCCATCGGGCGCAGATTCCTTGCATGCCGGCGTCGATAACTTGGTGTACCGTTAAAACAAGTGCTTGGACAAGAATGTTGACCATGTTGAATGCTAATGTGTACTATTAGTGACCTACAAATACGTACCCTTATATCTGTCTGTAAAATAAAGTTTTCCGCGTGAGCCGTTTTTCTTTTCCGGCGATGAATATTAAACTATATAAATAATAATAATAATAATAATAATAATAATAATAATAATAATAATAATAATAATAATAATAATAATAATAATAATAATAATAATAATATATGATAAGAGGATGGCCGTGGGAACTGCAACGACATGAAAACATTCGCTCGTGTACGCTGGCGTCTTGGAAATAAAGTATGTGTCAATTTGACTGACGAGTCAACTGCAACAGCTGGCCGAAACACTGGTAATTTCACAACTGAATAGACCTTACCTCGAAATTTGCAATATGTGAAATTGAAATGCGGTTATTTTCTGGGAAGGTATACATTTATACAAGTGATGCGCGTATGTCTTCAAGGGCATTGTCACTGCCTTGTCAGAGAGATGTGGCTTGCAGTGGTCCGGTCAGAAGGTGCCAATACTCTCAGTGAATCCTTTTCTTTTCCGGTTGGGGCGATATAGGACTTTGCGAGGGAATACAGCTTTATATTTTCTCGTTTATCGTTGCATATCTAATACTGCTACAACCACTACTAAAATAATAATGATATAGGTTTCATGTCCCATTAACTTCTTTGACGGTCTTCGTAGACGTCTATTTACCGGAATGCTGTCTTCGTAAACGTGTCGGTAAACCTATTGACACGAGACTGGCGTATTTGAGCACCTTAAAATACCACCCAAATGAGCGATATCAAACCCGCCAACGTGGTTCAGATAGCCAGCGATGTAGCACGAACTTCCCCTTCAATTTCCAGTCACTCTGATTCTTTACCAGGAGAGATTTATCCTTCTTCTCCTCTTCAGTCACACTACAGAGCTCATTCATGTGAATATATATTAACCGAATTATTCAGTCTCATGATTCTGATGGTGTGATACAGAAATCGAAGTTCCATAATCGCCGAATGCGAATTCTATTGCTTAAGTTGCATTGTGTACAATCCCAAGAAAGTCATGATTTCCATAACGCGATCTTATTTATATGAGGTAGATGTCTGTGTTCTCTCTAAAACACATATCAGAAGCTAAAGCGTTAAAAGGGCGGAAAGCTAAGAGGGCGCTTGCTGCATTGAAATGTTTTCTGTGCTGCGAGGAGGAGGATCAACTGAGGTGGATTGGAACTTATCATCAGAGGGGACGAAAGTGGGATGGGATGAAGAGGGTGGAATTTCTAAAATTAAATCATCCCGGCTTTAAGTTCTGCACCCTAGGGTTACATCTCTTCGTAGAAGCGGAGTTCCATATTACAACCTGAAGACGTTTGGCTATCTCCATTAAAGTAAATTAATTAAATTTATTTTGCATTTGCGTTGGGGACTTATTCCTTGCATAATATTTTGTTTTATTAAATCAATTATTATCAGAATATATTTAGTGATCTAAATGATTCAAGAATGGAAATATAATTATACATTTTAAAATAAATGTGAAGTATGTGTACATGAGCACGTAACGTGTTTCTGGCTTCAAGATATTTATTTTTTTGTACTGTCACCACCATGCATGATGATTTTTGTACAAGACAATGTAAGTTCCTTGTTTAATATTGCTATAAAATTGGTACCAAGTCGCGAAATCCTGGTATTATGCATGTCCTCAACAGTTATAAACATTATTTGAATGATCTCCACTATTTTCAGTTTAATATGGAGAAAGTACGTGTGCTATCACCTTGAACTTCGATGTTAAAAGCCAAGATTTGAAAAGACCTACGCTCCTAATGTGTGATAGGTGATTCAGAAATCGATGAAAAATTATTTTGGAAACGAACGAGAATTCAAATAAAAAATTACAAACACATTAAATATTCCTAACGGACTATCACATCAAAAATATTTTTTCTAACTAACTACTTAGCCATGTTCATGCTTGCGTAATGGCATAAAGTCACACAACATGAGACACATTTATGATTGTTGATTACCATAGGACCACAGAATAAACTTGGTGGTGCCAGACTCCTCTTTCTGATATTATTGCCCGAATCCTCTATCAATTCGTTTTCTTCCACCAAACATAATATCTGGTTTGTGAGTGTTAAGAAGACTATAACAATCTTAAGGATCTTATAGTTATATGGCTTCTAGTGGACTGTAGGAGAACAATCCCAAATTTATTTGTGATTTTTGTGCCCGCTTTGATGTAAACGGACGTAGGTCTCTTGATGCGGAAAGGTCATGGAACGTGATGATCATTATTTGATAAGTGTGGAACATGACCACCCACGGGTTTTGACTCCAAGAGATGAACAAGACTATTCAGCACTTTACTTTTGACTATGACAAGACAGCATTCAATTGGTCATCCCAAGACTTTGTGAATTTATCCGACGAGGTACAGTGGAGTCTGGAAAGGCTCGACGTAGCTCTGCAACTCTCCATCTTATATTCATTTTATATTTTATTTATATTTCGTTAGTAATCTATGGTTATGCCATAAGGCAAATAAATCAATCGATGATATAAAACATGTAGCAAAAATGTTCTCACTGACCATAATCATGTACTTCAAAGACAAGTTGATATGGTACACTCTGTCGTAATGTCAGCCCATAAATGGGAAATAAATTATTACATGTCCCAATAAGAAATCCCCATCTTTTTTTATTTCATAGGAAGTTTGCTTATTTTCAACGGAGAATATACCAGATTGTTCCCCAATTCATTAGTTATAAATATATTTTATTCGATATAGTCTCCGTTCAAATCTACGATTTTCTCCTCCAAGATGTAAGAACCTTCATACCGCTGTGGTATCAGCCACGTCCGGCTTTAGCCTATGATTTCCTCATTGGTGTTGTATCGCCTCCTACGGAGTGCATCTTTACGAGGATCAAACAAATAAAAGTAAGAATGTGCAAGATTCGGGCTGTAATGTGAGTGAGGAAGAACAGTCCACCCAAATTTTGCGATTGCTTCAAGAGTGCTAAGGCTTGCATGCGTTATATATTGTCTTGTTGACATATTTATGGACAGAACATTCAGTGATCGTCTCTTCAGCTCTTTTTTATTCTTCAGATTCTCGAAGTAAACTTCTTACGTTATTGTGTGACATACAAGCATTATCACAATCAGAATCACTCCTTCAGAATTTTGGTTATGACCTTGGCGGCTGAATGTTATAACATATTTTCCCAAGGAGAATTTGTGTGGTGAGACTCCATGGACTGCCTCAGTGTCAAAATGATGAATCCCTGTTTCATCTCCTGTGACGATTTTATTGAGAAATTAAAATCTTCTGCGTGATCTTCAAGCAACTCTGAAAAAAAAGGGTACTTCTTCGATGCTTATTGTCATCATTTAAGCAACTAGGAACCCACTTCGAGCAAACCTTGGTATAACCTAAGCACAGTATCCACAGCCTTCTGTCCTCAAGAAGGCTGTCTGCGCGTTGAACAATCGCCGGTGTCACAGGTCAATGCAGCCGTCTCGCACGTTGAAGACCTGAGTCTCCGTTTACCTCGTTGTGACACAGGTAGTATGCTTACCCCACGATTAACTGTACTCATATCCACTGCCTGCTTCATGTGTAGTAGCCATTTTATAACACAAGTGTTATGTTACTATGACAACGACGAAATGTCGTTATATTGCCAAGAAAGGATTGTGGTTGTTGTATACAGTGTGATTCAGCCGCCTACTCCAATGTAGTTTCATGCAACCCACAATATTCATTCCGTCCTGAAATCATCTACCCTGCCGGTATGATTAGACAACACAACCGGATATCTTGGTATTTTACCACCTCACCATGATAGAACGCCGTAATATTATACTAATATTAAACACTGGAAGACATGCGTGTGCCTTCTAGATAATATGAACCTGACACGCTGGCGAAACATTAATTGATATTGTGACCGCAGTAAACCTAATACTTGCCCAGTGTGCTGCAAGGAACCGTAGTGTAGTTGGTAAAGCGCGGCGGAGCGGGGTTGCATGTCAGGTGGGAGGTTCTAGTCCGGGGCGAAGATTACACATGTTTGCAATATTTGTTTAACACGCACCGCACGCAATGTAAGTTCAATACCCGCATTCATGCAGATTGTGTGTGAATGAATGTGTTTGTGCCCCTAAGAAGGGCCGATCAGTTAGCAGACCGGACACATACAGACCGGAAATAATAGGAACACAACTTCAGTGATAATGTTTTATCGCAGCAAATCCTCAATATATGACCGTTTTGGTTTATGCACATTCGGACCCGGTGTCCAATAGATCTTCTTGCACGCTGAAGCATTCCAGGTGTAATTGCTCGGCAGGCGTGCGTGATGATTTGCCGGAGCTGGTCGGGGTTTTCCAGCGCTTGAGTGTAAACGACGTTCTTCAAATGTCCCCACAAGAAGAAAACGGCATTAAATCCGGTGATCTGGCGGGCCAAGAAAGAGGGTGTCCTCGTCCTATCAATTTCCCTGGCAGTTCCTCTTTCAGATGATTACGAGTGGGCAAAGTCAAATGTGGCGGAGCACCATACTGTTGTAACCACATCGTCAAGCGATCGTGCAAGGGCGCATTCTCCAGCAGCAGTGGCAGTTCCTGACGCAGAAAGTGCAGGTAGCGTGGGCCCGTCCAATGGCCCTCAAATAAATAAAGTCCAATCAGGCGATCCCCCAAGATTCCACACCAATCATTCACTCCCCATTGTACAATTTGCATGGGGATTGTCCGGACTCCAATAGTGCATGTATTGGCGATTGACGTTCCTATTATTATGGAAGTGCGATTCTTCCGAAGACAAGATATGTGTTACGAATGCTGCATCATCGTCCAGCTGCCTAATAGCCGCCGACAGAACTCTATTCGAGCTTGGAAATCACGCCCATGGAGCTCTTGGTGTAGCTCAAGTTGGTATGGGTGAAATTTATGTTCCTGCAGTATTCGCCAGACGGACAGTTGGCTGGTGTTCACCTGTCGTGCGATCGCCCTTGTACTGATGTGTGGATTATTACGAGCTGCCTCCAGAAGGGCCTCTTCTGTTTCACCCGATGTAATGGGCCTATAGCGGACTGGTGGCTGCTTGGAAAACACGCCTGTTGTCCTCAGGCGTCTTTCAACACGGTTGAATGTCGTAGCAACCGGGTGTTCCTTGTAGGGATACCGTTCTTGGTACAGATGTAGTGCCTCGCACGCGTTTTGTCTTGCTTCCCCAAAATTGAGGAGCATGTCAATGTATTCCGAACATACCGAATGACAGCAGAGATGACAGTAGAATCAGGCCCTAACCAGCAGAGTACGCGCGGGGCACAAAGTAAATAACAGCGTCATTCTACTGTTCGAATGTGGCAAACGTGGGCCTGTGTTTTCCTATTCAAACATCATACCGATGAAGAAATATTTGAACAATGCAGGATTCGAACCGCCGCTGGCACATTCCGTTAATTGCTAGGTGAACGCCTAATCACATCCGCAACGCTACACTGCTGCAAACAAGCTGGTAGTACGACAAGAGCAGAGTACGTACGCCATCCGGATCGATGTTTAAAACATTAATCACTGCAATGTTACCTAGATTTATGCATTGATTCCCCTCTTCGTTACACCCGGCCACGAGGCACGACACATTAACATAGTTCCATGGTAATAGGACATTGCTGCATGATTTTAAGGCGTCATGTTTTGCGAACGGATAATATAACATTTCGCTAGGGTTCAGAATGGTCTGCAAGATGTGCTAACTGAACATTAGTACTATACCGTAGGCCCATCCTGCAGGGAAATAGCACCCCTATAACATTGTGCACGTTAGTTGGGCTGCAGCAGACGATATTGGGAGGAGCTGCTGAATCACATTTTATACAATTTGGTTCTTCTTTAACACTTTATTTCGTTGACTTAGTGCACAAACATTGTATTTTCAAAAATCTTGATTCTGAGAAAACTCAAATTGAAATTTTTTAAGTTGCAGTTACTTACGGCAAATAATATGGCTGTAGTCAGTGTTACTGATCTGTAGATTATTTCTTTGTAATTGTATTTCAACAACTTCACCACCTTTTTGTGCATCAGTAAAGGAATTATTCACTATATTTTGATGGATGTTTTCGGCATACAATATTTAGCAGTAACAATATGAAAGAGAACTTCAAGGCACAAACATTGTGTTTCTCAAAGGAATTGATTTCAACATTCTTTTTTCATCTTTTAATATTAAATGATTTTATTTCCTTAATAGCATCACAAAGTATGAATAATAAGTAATTAAATAAAGTTGAATAATGACTGTTCAGTTATAAATGTGAATCAAATCTTTCAAAACAGTGCTATTCTTCCTTATAATTAGTCACAGTTCTCTTCTTTCTCATCACTACTCACCCAGGGTACAACATCTCTTGACTTCTTAGCAGTAGGGATGTCTTGAATGAAGTGCCTGAATTCAGAAGGGATGACTCCATTGTTGAGTAAATAGAGTAAATCCTTCTTCTTTTCTTCCGACACGCTTAGTCTCTTTGAATATTTTGGGAAGAGATTGGTGTCCCACATAATCAGTTTCTCATTTGTCATTTTTGTGTTACATCAGAGATAGTGATCTGTAGATTATTTCTTTGTAATTGTATTTAAACATATGTACCGCCTTTTTGCGCATCAGTAAAGGAGAAGTGAACTGATTTGGTTTTGCCAGTAGTATAACGGGACAGTTCGGGCGCCTCCTCCTCCGCCCGCGGCGCGGGAAATTTGAATTCTGGCGGGAAATTTGAATTTTGGCGGGAGATTTGAATTTGTAAACAAAGCCACGTGCTTTTTGACAGCTGTCATCGACAACAACGCATCGCTAACCTCACTCCTGCCATCTTGACGGGCCTAAACCTCACTAGTGCCAACTTAACCTAACTAGCATGAGGTAAACAAAGCCACGTGTTTTTTGACAGCCACGTGCTTTTTGACAGACAACAACGCATCGCTAACCTCAGTACTGCCATCTTGACGGGCCTAAACCTCAGTAGTGCCAACTTAACCTCACTAGCATGAGGTAAATAAAGCCACGTGTTTTTTGACAGCCACGTGCTTTTTGACAGATTTGTTAACAAAGCCACGTGCTTTTTGACAGACAACAACGCATCGCTAACCTCAGTACTGACGGGAATAAACCTCGGTGGTACCAACTTAACCTAACTAGCTCGAGATAAACGAAGCCACGTGCTTTTTGACAGCTGTCATCCGCTATCTTTAAACTACAGAGCGCTGTGCTGCCCTCTTTCGTCACCTGTCATCGGCAGTGCTGCCATCGTGGCGGGCCTAAACCTTAGTGCTACCAACTTAACCTCACTAGCTCGAGATAAACAAATCCACGTGCAGCTGTCATCCGCCATCTTTGAGCACAGTGCTGCCCTCTTTAGCTACTTACCTTTGAAATGTGGTGGCGGATAATTTGAAAAATGCTTTTTGACAGCAGCCATCTTGCATCGCAAACCTCAGTGCTGCCCTCTTTAGCTAGATACCTGTGGTGGCAGACAATTCCACGTGACAGCAGCCATCTTTAATCAAGAGAGCACCGTGCTGCCCTCTATGTGGTGGCGGCAAATTGAAAAATTCCACGTGCTCTTGTTTGGAAACAAACTCACGTGCTTTTTTTCTGACAGCTACCATCCGCCATCTTTAATCCACAGAACACCGTACTGCCCTCTTAATGGCTACTACCTTAAGCACGTAGTAGCGGGCAATTTGAAAAGTTCTGCTAGTTATCATCCACCATCTTTAATCAAGAGAGCACCGTGCTGCCATCTTTAGTTGAAATGTGGTGGCAGCAAATTGAAAAATTCCACGTGCTCTAGTTTGGAAACAAACTCACGTGCTTTTTTGACAGCTACCATCCGCCATCTTTAATCAACAGAGCATAGTGCTGCCCTCTATGTGGTGGTGGCAAATTCTACGTGCTCTTGTTTGGTAAACATAGCCACGTGCTTTTTTGACAGCTCTCATCCGCCATCTTTAATCCAGAGAGCACCGTGCTGCCCTCTTTATCGTAGTAGATGTAAATTCGTCACCTGTCATCCGCAGTGCGGCCATCTTTAGCTAGATACCTTTGAAATGTGGTACGTCATCCGCCATCTTGCATCCGAAACCTCAGTGCTGCCTGGTGACGGCAAATTCCACGTGCTCTTGTTTGGAAACAAAGCTTTTAATCCAGAGAGAACAGTGCTGCCCCGGTGGCGGCAAATTCCACGTGCTTTACAAACTTATATGCTTTTCTGAGAGCTGTCATTAGCCATCTTTAATCTATAGAGCACAGTGCTGCCCTCTTTAGTTTGAAATGTGGTGGCGGCAAATTCCACGTGCTCTTGTTTGGAAACAAAGCTACGTGCAGCTGTCATCCGGCATCTTGCATCACAAACCTCAGTGCTACACTCTATGTGGCGATAAATTCCACATGCTTTACAAACCCATGTGCAGCTGTCATCCGCCATCTTTAATCACCGTGCTGCCGGGTGGCGGCAAATTCCACGTGCTCTTGTTTGGAAACAAAGCTTTTAATCCAGAGAGAACAGTGCTGCCCGGTGGCGGTAAATTCCACGTGCTTTACAAACTTATACGCTTTTCCGACAGCTGTCATCCGCCCAGCAATTCTCTTTCTATATAATAATTTCGTGTGGCTATTTCTAGCCAAGTGCAGTCCTAGTCTTGTTACATCAGGAAGGGTAACTGGCTAAATCCTGGTCTTTCAGCGTCAGGAAGGGCAACCGGTCGAAAACCATAGTGTAAGAGGCTAGATACTCCCAGTTTTGCATCAGGAAGGACAACTCAACATATTCTTGCGATTTAAAAATCTTAGTCAGGAAGGGCATCCGGCTGTGAAACAATAGTTCGTGATTTACAATCTAAGAAGTACATCTAGCTGTAAATCCCCCGATTCTCGACAGATTCTTAATCCGAGTTGTCAGGAAGGGCAACCGGTCGAAAACCATAGTGTAAGAGGCTAGATACTGCCAGTTTTGCGTCAGGAAGGGCAACTCAACAAATTCTTGCTATTTAAAATCTTAGTCAGGAAGGGCATCCAGCTGTGAAACAATAGTTCGTGATACAGCGATTTAAAATCTAGCTGTAAAACCCCCGATTCTCGACAGATTCTTAATCCGAGTTCTTTGACGTCAGGAAGGGCAACCGGTTGAAAACCATAGTGTATGATGTAAGAGGCTAGATACTACCAGTTTTGCGTTAGGAAGGGCAACTCAACAAATTCTTGCGATTTAAAATCTTAGTTTTGCGTCAGGAAGGGCATCCGGCTGTAAAACAATCGTTCATGATTTAAAATCTAAGAAGCGCATCTAGCTGTAAATCCCCGATTCCCGTGTTAGAAGTTGTAAAACAGATTCTTAATCTGAGTTGTCAGGAAGGGCAACCGGTTGAAAACTATAGTGTAAGAGGTTAGATACTGCTAGTTTTGCGTCAGGAAGGGCAACTCAACAAATTCATGCGATTTAAACACATTTTTATTCCCAAGAGAATCGAACCCGAGACTACTGGGTGAGAGGCATGCATACTGTAGGCTATGGGTTTGTTCTACAGTCCTTGAAGTATCGGCACAGTCATTCTGAGCGAGTGTGGAATGCATGTGTTAGCTGAAATTGTACACGTATCTTCCGGCTTGTGTAACCTTGAACGAAAACACGGTGTGCTGATAAGCGACTTGTAACTCACGAACGTCTTCTTAGCTGAGTAGCATTCAGCCCATGTAAGCTCTTAAAACACAGTACTAATTAAGGTTGTAAAATATTCTGAAATACTCCTCCTCTGTAGTGTAGTAGTTAGTGTGATTAGCTGCTACCCCCGGAGGTCCGAGTTCGATTCCCGGCTCTGCCACGGAATGTGTAGCATTTAGCCTATGTAAGATCCTAACGTAAACTATCATGATTGTACGGAGAGGTTAAAACACACACACAGTGCCCACTCCTATCGAAAGAGCCTGCGCGGTGCCGGCATGTAGGCTTCTCCTGATGAAGGAGCCTGCACAAGGTTTAACGTCCCCATCAACAGCCCTTACTTATTGCTGGCTTTTTTTGTACACCCCGCCTCACACCATAGTTTTATACAACCGGTTGCCCTTCCTGACTAGGATTTTAAATCGATGTTCCGACATAGCCTACTCCTACTGAAGAAGCCAGCACAAGGCTTATTACCTCCATCCGACAAATGAATCACCATCAACGTCTTGTACTCAAAAATCATTTTCGAAGGAGCCTGCACAAGGTTTAACACCCCCTATCAACAGCCCTTACTTAATGCTGGCTTTTTTGCACACTCCGCCTCACACCATAGTTTTATACGACCGGTTGCCCTTCCTGACTAGGATTTTAAATCGATATCCCGACATAGCCTACTCCTACCGAAGAAGCCTGCGCACAGCTTAACGCCTCCATCCGACAAATGAATCACACTCAACACTCTTCAATCATTCTCGCTACTTCGGAAGATAGCGGGTTCGAACTGGAAGCCGCAAATGCTAGGCGAGGGACCTGCGCGATCGTCATAACATGATCTAGCTAGATGCCCTTCCCGACGGCATAAGTTGCCAGGATTTGAATCGCGTACCCTGACTAGAAGAAGCCTGCACATAGCTTAACGCCTCCATCCGACGAATGAATCACCCTCAACACTCTTCAATCATTCTCGCTACTTCAGAAGATAGCGGGTTCGAACTAGAAGCCGTAAATGCTAGGCGAGGGGGGGGCCTGCGCGATCGTCATTACATGATCTAGCTTTAGCTCAATACCTACAGGTAAGGAATACCGCGGATATACCCTCGAGAAGTCGAGGATCGCGCGCTAACTTTCCAAGGCTCGAACTCTTAAATTCCGGCACCTCGGCATCAACAGGAGGTTCGAATACGTCAGCATGCGGGACTACAGGGGGAGAGCTCTTGCTGCATAAACACTTCGTTCCGACTGTACCGCAGTTGTCAGCGATTATCACATCCGCTTGGTAACAAGCAGCATATTTAGTCGCTGCAGTCTGCGCGAAGTGCTCACAGTTCTCTGTATGCGTTTATTACGTACACACACATCTCCCGTCTGCTGTGAATATTATTCTTCAGCCTTTATCTTAAGGTAAGGTAGAACTGTTAGTTACTTTTTTATTTGCAAAGCAACTTCTACGCTAGACATCTACATTCATATATGTTTGTTCTTTTTTAGGTACCGTTCGAAAGTACGCAATTTTATTCATTCCAGTAACAGTCTGCAGCACGTGCATTTTTTTAAAGATATGTTTTCGAACTTTGAGTTGTAAAGATAACTAGGTTAGATGATGTACCCCTACACACTACATTCATATATGTTTCTTCTTTTTAGGTACGACCAGAATATTATCATTCGAGTTTCAGGCTTGAACGCACGCATTTTATTTATCCGAGTAACAGTTTGCAGCGCGAAGATTTTAAGGTATGTCTGACCTCTATTCATTGAAACTTGGTTTCTTCTAAAACATCGTAACTTTAGTCTATTGATAAATAGTTGTTCTCTTTAATCCTCACGCTATAGACGAGGTGCGTACATAGCTATGTCTGCCCTCAACAGGCTGAAACTTGGTTTCTTCTAAAACATCGTAACTTTAAGCTATTGATAAATACTTGTTCTCTTTAATCTACATACTATAGACGAGGTGTGCACATAGCTATGTCTGCCCTCAACAGGCTGAAACTTGGTTTCTTCTAAAACATCGAAGCGCACATAGCTATGTCTGCCCTCAACAGGCTGAAAATTGGTTTCTTCTAAAACATCGTAACTTTAAGCTATTGATAAATAGTTGTTCTCTTCAACCCGCATACTATAGACGTGGTATAATTTCAAACACGCGCACATAGCTATGTCTGTCCTCAACAGGCTGAAACTTGGTTTCTTCTAAAACATCGTAACTTTAGTCTATTGATAAATAGTTGTTCTCTTTAATCCACATACTATAGACGAGGTATAATTTCAAACACGTACACATAGCTATGTCTGTCCTCAACGGGCTGAAACTTGGTTTCTTCTAAAACATCGTAACTTTAGAGTATTGATAAATAGTCGTTCTCTTTAATCCTCATACTATAGACGTGGTATAATTTCAAACACGCACACATAGCTATGTCTACCCTCAACAGGCTGAAACTTGGTTTCTTCTAAAACATCGTAACTTTAAGCAATTGATAAATAGTTGTTCTCTTCAACCTGCATACTATAGACGAGGTATAATTTCAAACATGCGCACATAGCTATGTCTGCCCTCAACAGGCTGAAAGTTGGTTTCTTCTAAAACATCGTAACTTTAGTCTATTGATAAATAGTTGTTCTCTTCAACCCGCATACTATAGACGAGGTATAATTTCATACACGCGCACATAGCTATGTCTGTCCTCAACAGGCTGAAAGTTGGTTTCTTCTAAAACACCGTAACTTTAAGCTAATCATAAATAGTTGTTCTCTTTAATCCTCACGCTATAGTCGTGGTATAATTTCAAACACGTGCACATAGCTATGTCTGCCCTCAACAGGCTGAAACTTGGTTTCTTCTAAAACATCGTAACTTTAGTCTATTGATAAATAGTCGTTCTCTTTAATCCTCATACTATAGACGTGGTATAATTTCAAACACGCACACATAGCTATGTCTGCCCTCAACAGGCTGAAACTTGGTTTCTTCTAAAACATCGTAACTTTAGTCTATTGATAAATAGTCGTTCTCTTTAATCCTCATACTATAGACGTGGTATAATTTCAAACACGCACACATAGCTATGTCTACCCTCAACAGGCTGAAACTTGGTTTCTTCTAAAACATCGTAACTTTAAGCAATTGATAAATAGTTGTTCTCTTCAATCCTCATACTTGGTTTCTTCTAGAACATCGTAACTTTAAGCAATTGATAAATAGTTGTTCTCTTCAATCCTCATACTATAGACGTGGTATAATTTCAAACACGCACACATAGCTATGTCTATCCTCAACAGGCTGAAACTTGGTTTCTTCTAAAACATCGTAACTTTAAGCTAATCATAAATAGTTGTTCTCTTCAATCCTCATACTATAGACGTGGTATAATTTCAAACACGTACACATAGCTATGTCTGTCCTCAACGGGCTGAAACTTGGTTTCTTCTAAAACATCGTAACTTTAAGCTATTGATAAATAGTTGTTCTCTTCAACCTGCATACTATAGACGAGGTATAATTTCAAACATGCGCACATAGCTATGTCTGCCCTCAACAGGCTGAAAGTTGGTTTCTTCTAAAACATCGTAACTTTAGTCTGTTGATAAATAGTTGTTCTCTTCAACCCGCATACTATAGACGAGGTATAATTTCAAACACGCGCACATAGCTATGTCTGTCCTCAACAGGCTGAAACTTGGTTTCTTCTAAAACATCGTAACTTTAAGCTATTGATAAATTGTTGTTCTCTTCAACCTGCATACTATAGACGAGGTATAATTTCAAACACGCGCACATAGCTATGTCTGCCCTCAACAGGCTGAAACTTGGTTTCTTCTAAAACATCGTAACTTTAGTCTATTGATAAATAGTCGTTCTCTTCAATCCTCATACTATAGACGCGGCATAATTTCAAACACGTGCACATAGCTATGTCTGCCCTCAACAAACTGAAACTTGGTTTCTTCTAAAACATCGTAACTTTGGTCGTTCTCTTCAATCCTCATACTATAGACGTGGTATAATTTCAAACACGTGCACATAGCTATGTCTGCCCTCAACAAGCTGAAACTTGGTTTCTTCTAAAACATCGTAACTTTCAGCTATTGATAAATAGTTGTTCTCTTCAATCCGCATACTATAGACGTGGTATAATTTCAAACACGTACACATAGCTATGTCTGTCCTCAACGGGCTGAAACATGGTTTCTTCCGAACATCGTAACTTTGGTCGTTCTCTTCAATCCTCATGCTATAGGCCTAACTCACAGCCATGTCCAACCTCTATACGTTGAAACTTGGTTTCTTCCGTAACTTTCACCTAATCTCGTTCTCTTTTCAGATGTTCCCCCGCTGCGAGGAATGTAATGTAACGTTTGCAAGGCGTGATAACTTCATGCGCCATATGAAATCAAAACACCCTAGCATAACATCTGCTTTATGTAAAGTTTGCAGTGTGTATTTCGCTAACGCAGTGCGATACGAGGCTCACTTAGCAGAGGTACATCAAATATCTACTTGCCCTCAGGTAGTAGTAGGGCAAAAGCGTGCAGCTACTGATGTAGCTGTAGAAAGTACTAGTAGTAAAAAACCTAGAAAAAATCATGAACTTCAAACTATTCACTGCGAGCACTGTAACACTGATGTACCATCTTCGCATTTTCAGGGACACTTACGGAGTAATGCACATAAAAATAATGCATGTAGAAGTGGTAGTAACGCAAACATCGAGGAAATTAATACAGCATTTAAAAGTAGGATTGCTAGTTACCGGATTCGCACCAGTCAAAATTTCAGAGCACTTCAAACTTTTTAAATTGCGTTCAACCGGATGTACAACAGCTTCTTGCTAAATCTTTGTCCAATCATATTTTATTTAAAGTTAATTTTGAACTTTTCGCCTTGTACATTAAAAGCACGGATGAATCCGAAATAAAGGACATTAAATCATTTAATACGAAGAATTTTGTCATAAGTCAGTCGACTAATTTTGGTGATGTACTTAGGGATGTCTCTAACATTATTTCAACTAAGAGCGAGGAATTTCAGGAAAAGGAATCAGGGTGGGCTTTAGTTGAAGTAATGTATCTAGAAGTTAACATCAATAAGTACAATCCCATGCGAGGTTCATCGTACATCGAGCTGCCGACATGGATTCAGCGAAAAGAAGCTGTTGTAAACATCCAAAACAATGACGAAACATGTTTTGCATGGGCGGTGATGTCAGCTTTAAATCCTGTGAAACGGAATGTAGCGAATAGAACATCATCGTATCCACACTATTCAACGCAGCTAAATTTCGATAGTATAGAATTTCCTGTGCAGATAAAGGATATTAAGCGCTTTGAGGAACTAAATAACATTAGTATTAATGTGTATGGTGTAGAGAAAAAGTGTGTAGTAGGTCCTCTGTATTATACATGTCATAAGAAGAGTACTCATGTTAATTTACTCTATATTGAAAACAGTGTGAATAGCCACTTTTGCTGGATTAAAAATCTGAGTAGACTTGTTGGCAGTCAGTTGTCAAAACATGATGGTAAAAAGTGGTTATGTGATGGATGCTTGCAGTATTTTAGAACTGAAGATCAGTTAACGAAGCATTCCAAGAATGACTGCAATCATGTACGTACAGAGATACCTACTACAGGCAATAATGTTTTAAAATTTACAAATTTTCACAAGCAGATGTGGGTACCGTTCGTGATTTATGCAGACTTTGAAGCCATCATCACGCCATGCAACACATGCTCACCTAATCCTGACAACTCTTTCACTAATACTACGCACATGCATGTCCCGTATAGCTTCGCGTATTACATCAAGTGTAGTTACGAAAGTACGCTTAACAAGTTAGAGCTGTATCGAGGACATGATGCTGCTAAAGTACTTTTAGAAAGACTTGAAAGTGATGCAGTTCGTCTCGGTCGTATTCTGAATAGTAATATTCCTATGAAGCCACTCACCGAAATTCAGTTAAATGATCATGAACGTGCTACAAAGTGTAGCATTTGTGATGGGGAATTTTCCGAAAATGACCCTAAAGTTTTTGATCATGATCATTTAACTGGTTTCTACAGATGTGCCGCTCATTATAGCTGTAATCTTAAGTATAGAGTTCCTAAATTTATCCCTGTAATTTTTCATAACTTATCTGGTTACGACTCTCATTTCATCATTTCACAATTTGGAGCTTCAGATGAAAAAGTAGATATAATCCCTCAGAATAAAGAGCGGTACATTGCGTTTGCAAAGTCTGGTTAGATGGAAGAGAAGGCCTGAAGGCCTTAATCTTGCCAGGTAAAATAAAACATTACTAAACTAAACTAAACTAAACTAAAAGTAGATGCTGAGCATTCTATAAAACTGAGATTCCTTGACTCGTTTCGCTTTATGGCGAGTAGCCTCGATAAACTTTCTAGTCATTTACAGTCTGAACAATTTACGGAAATTCGACGCGTTTTTCCCGAAGAAGCGCAGTTTAATTTACTTCGGCGTAAGGGTGTTTTTTGTTATGAATATCTCGACTGCTTAGACCGCCTCGAAGAACGTGCCTTACCATCGAAACAATCCTTTTACAGCTCGCTGAATTCAGCAGATATTAGTGATGATGACTATTTACATGCACAACATATCTGGGAGCAGTTCCACATTCAAACGCTGGGTGAATACTCCGATTTATATTTAAAGACAGATGTACTTTTGTTAGCTGATGTTTTTGAAAATTTTCGCTGTGTTTGCATGAACACCTACAGCCTTGACCCATGTCAGTATTTTACTGCACCTGGGTTAATATGGGATGCCATGTTGAAACACACGCATGTGAATTTGGAACTGCTGACCGATATCGATATGGTGCACTTCATAAAATCATCAATTCGAGGCGGTCTGAGTCAGTGCAGCGGGCGGTATACGAGGGCTAATAAGTACATGCCGAGTTTCGATTCCAGTCAGGAATCTCGGTATATCGTTTACCTCGATGCTAATAATCAGTATGGGTGGGCGATGAGTCAGCATCTACCGGTGAGTGGTTTCCGCTGGCTGACGCAGTGCGAAATTGATGCTTTACAGCTACACGCCCTAGGTGATGAAGCTGATAAAGGCTATTTCCTCGAAGTTGACTTACAGTATCCTAAAGAGTTACACACTTCTCATAATGACCTACCGTTCTGCCCTGAAAATATGAAGCCCCCGTACATTGCATCAACGACGAAAATGCTCATTGCTAATTTGTGCGATAAATCTAAGTATATCATTCATTACCGAAATTTAAAACAGTGTTTGCAGCATGGTTTGAAGTTATCCAAAATTCACCGCGTACTAGAATTTAATCAGTCACCGTGGCTAAAGCCATATATCGATCTGAACAATAATTTAAGAACGAATGCGGTTAACGAGTTTGAAAAAGATTTCTACAAGCTCATGAATAACAGTGTGTTTGGTAAGACTATGGAAAATGTTCACAAACGCGTTGATGTAAAATTGATTACAAACTGGGATAATATTAAGAAAAGGTATGGTGCTAACTATTTAATAAGTAAACCAAATTTCCACAGCTGCACCATCATACATGAGAATTTAGTTATTATACAGATGAATCGTGTCAAGGTTAAGTATGACAAACCTACCTACGTCGGCTTTGCAGTACTTGAATTGGCTAAAACACTCATGTATGAATTCCATTACGATTATATGATGAAGAAGTACGCGCATAATGCGCAATTGCTCTACACAGATACCGATTCGTTTATTTATCAAATCAAAACTGATGACTATTACAATGATATAAAGCCGGACTTGGGTAGGTTTGATACAAGTAACTATCCTGCAGATAATCAATATCATCTACCGCTAGTGAACAAAAAGGTTCTAGGTAAAATGAAAGATGAATGTGCTGGAAATATTATCGATTCATTTGTAGGTACTAAATCCAAGTCATATTGCATAAAACTCTTAAATGAATTACAAATAAAGAGATTGAAGGGGGTTAAAAAGAATGTCGTTCAGAATCAGCTAAGTTTTGAAAACTATAACAATTGCATTAAAAGTAATCCATCTGTTTTGCATAAGCAAATCTCCGTCATTAGAAGCAAGAAGCACCAGTTGTACACTCATTTAATTAGTAAGGTAGCCCTTAATAGCGATGATTGTAAACGGTTTGTCATTCCAAATTCTACCAACACGCTAGCCTGGGGGCATAGTAGTACTGATAGGTACTACTTTACATAAACATTATGCTAGAGGTGTGTACTTACGTTACGCTGTCTTACATCACAAAGAGGTACGCTGAGAGCGTAGTACAGCAAGTTTAAACTTGTACATTCAAGAATTGCATCGAGAAGTACGCAAACATCACTAGGGTAAAACGATTCAAGATAAAACTTGTACATACAAGATGTAAATAAATAATGTAGAATTGGCATATTCTTTTATTTTAGGTTAGGTATTACCTTCCTCCCGCTCCTTATTTGCAAGATAGAGTTTTTGTTTATTACTCATAGAAGAAAGAAGGTGATGAGCAGTTTCGTAAGTATAGTATCGTCTAGTTCGGTAAGTATCTCGAGAGCAGAATTTTTTTTTGTCAAAAAAGCACATAGCTTTGTAAAGCACGTGGAATTTGCCGCCACCGGGGCAGCACTGTTCTCTGTGGATTAAAAGCTTTGTTTCCAAACAAGAGCACGTGGAATTTGCCGTCACCAGGCAGCACTGAGGTTTCGGATGCAAGATGGCGGATGACGTACCACATTTCAAAGGTATCTAGCTAAAGATGGCAGCACTGCGGATGACAGGTGACGAATTTACATCTACTACGATAAAGAGGGCAGCACGGTGCTCTCTGGATTAAAGATGGTGGATGACAGCTGTCAAAAAAGCACGTGGCTATGTTTACCAAACAAGAGCACGTAGAATTTGCCACCACCACATAGAGGGCAGCACTATGCTCTGTTGATTAAAAATGGCGGATGGTAGCTGTCAAAAAAGCACGTGAGTTTGTTTCCAAACAAGAGCACGTGGAATTTTTCAATTTGCCGCCACCACATTTCAACTAAAGATGGCAGCACGGTGCTCTCTTGATTAAAGATGGTGGATGATAACTAGCAGAACTTTTCAAATTGCCCGCTACTACGTGCTTAAGGTAGTAGCCATAAAGAGGGCAGCACGGTGTTCTGTGGATTAAAGATGGCGGATGGTAGCTGTCAGAAAAAAAGCACGTGAGTTTGTTTCCAAACAAGAGCACGTGGAATTTTTCAATTTGCCGCCACCACATAGAGGACAGCACGGTGCTCTCTTGATTAAAGATGGCTGCTGTCACGTGGAATTGTCTGCCACCACAGGTATCTAGCTAAAGAGGGCAGCACTGAGGTTTGCGATGCAAGATGGCTGCTGTCAAAAAGCATTTTTCAAATTATCCGCCACCACATTTCAAAGGTAAGTAGCTAAAGAGGGCAGCACTGTGCTCAAAGATGGCGGATGACAGCTGCACGTGGATTTGTTTATCTCGAGCTAGTGAGGTTAAGTTGGTAGCACTAAGGTTTAGGCCCGCCAAGATGGCAGCACAGCGCTCTGTAGTTTAAAGATAGCGGATGACAGCTGTCAAAAAGCACGTGGCCGTCAAAAAGCACGTGGCTTTGTTTATCTCGAGCTAGTTAGGTTAAGTTGGTACCACCGAGGTTTATTCCCGTCAAGATGGCAGTACTGAGGTTAGCGATGCGTTGTTGTCTGTCAAAAAGCACGTGGCTTTGTTTACAAATCTGTCAAAAAGCACGTGGCTGTCAAAAAACACGTGGCTTTGTTTACCTCATGCTAGTGAGGTTAAGTTGGCACTACTGAGGTTTAGGCCCGTCAAGATGGCAGTACTGAGGTTAGCGATGCGTTGTTGTCTGTCAAAAAGCACGTGGCTGTCAAAAAACACGTGGCTTTGTTTACCTCATGCTAGTTAGGTTAAGTTGGCACTAGTGAGGTTTAGGCCCGTCAAGATGGCAGCAGTGAGGTTAGCGATGCGTTGTTGTCGATGACAGCTGTCAAAAAGCACGTGGCTTTGTTTACAAATTCAAATCTCCCGCCAAAATTCAAATCTCCCGCCAAAATTCAAATTTCCCGCCAGAATTCAAATTTCCCGTGCCGCGGGCGGAGGAGGAGGCTCCCGAACTGTCCCATTATACTACTTTTGCCTACTACGTGTCAGAAAAACTGGAAACATGTGTGAATTTTTCGGGCAAATTATAAAGGTAGTCCAGAATACAAGTCCCTATTTCTGCTGAACATTTACCACCATTTGTCTCGTCCCGTACATAGCAGTGTCCATCACCTCCTTTTGATTTGTAGCAATCGTATATAGTAACATTAAACTCTGATAGTTTTCTTCTGTAATAAATTTAACATCAAATGCAAATAGTAAGGACAATATTGCCTGTAGATCAAATGTTATTGCCCTCTGTGAAATGCCTTTGTCTTCGATCGCTCTGCATTTGTCTCCTTTTTTCCTTTTTGATGGATGCTAATTTACGTTCCGTATGACCTTTCCATTCATTCTCTAGCAGAGCTTTATCAGCAACACTGTAGTACTGGTTACATCTTGAACACTGATCCTTCTTAGGTGCGTGAAAGGATAGTTCTGGAGCATATCTCTTGAATATACCCCTGTATACATTCTCTGAGAAAAGTTTGATATTTTTGTTTGTACAGAATTTATTACGGTACAATCTATACATTTTTGCCACATCCAGTTCTGGATACGTCCAGGATATACAATGTGCTCCATGAAAGCAGTAAGAACTTGAAATTTTTAACAGCAAAATAGTATGCCTGGACATACTATATTTGCACCTTTAAGTGAAACGAAAACCAAATGTACATACCTAGGCTAAAGTTATTATACGGGATATACAATATTCGTGAACTAGAGTTGTTGCTTTATCTAGGACATGCAATATTTGCACTTTGAAAATCAGCATGTTCCCTATTATTTGGAAATACTATAATTGTGAATTAGCTAGATTCGTTTGAGAGACGTCCAAATATAATATTAATGCCAAACTGGCCATGAAAGGACACACAATGTTTGTTCACTGAGCCACAGATTTCACAACAACAATTAAACAAGTGCAGTACTTACTGAACCACCATATTATAACATGCCTCCAAGTCTTTCTTGTTATTTTCCTTTAATATCCGATACAATTCTTTTTAATTACACCAAAACAGACAGGTCTTATAGCGAAGATTTGATAGGACATGACTGGGAAGGAAGCGTCTGAGGCCTTAAGTAAGTCGTGAACATAAGAAACCACGGAAGAACCATTTTTGGGTCTGCCGACAATAGGGGTCGAACTCAATATCTCGCTCAGAGCTCGCAGCTACGTGACGCAAACCACGTATGTGACTTGCTCGGTATATAGTTGTTTTAAGGGGAGGTTTAAGGGAATTAGCACGTCATCCTTAAACGAATTTTACAAGAAGGAGAAAATCTACTAAAGAAAGGCGGTACTGTATCAGTTAACGATTGTCAAGTGCCGTGTAGGACATTTTAATTAAATACTACGTAGGCCAGACTGAGCCCACAGAATTGGAGTCCTTCGGGAATAATTTTTGAAGAACTGGGAATATTATTGTCCCTCATTGTATAGTATTAATTAATAAAAGGGTTGGTAATATAGATTGTTCTACCCCTAAAACTCAATCGAGACCATTCAGTAGTTGGAAAATGAACATGTAAATTTATGAACTCCCCATGAGTTTGGTTGGTTGCTTAATGCTGTTTTCTTTTTTCAATTACCGGTACATCTTTATTTATTTTATATTTGTATGTAACGTTTCCGCCTTTGTGATGTAGTGGTTAGTGTGATTAGCTGCCACCCCCGGAGGCCCGGGTTTAATTCCCGGCTCTGGCACGTAATTTGAAAATTGGTACGAGGGCTGGAACGGGGTCCACTCAGCCTCGGGAGGTCAACTGAGTAGAGGTGGGTTCGATTCCCACCTCAGCCATCTTGGAAGTGGTTTTCCGTGGTTTCCCACTTCTCCTCAATGTAAATGCCGGGATAGTACCTAACATAAGGCCAGGGCCGCTTCCTTCCCTCTTTCTTCCAAACTTCACATCTCCCCGCAAGGCCCCTGTTCAGCATAGCAGGTGAGGCCACCTGGGCGAGGTACTGGTCATCCTCCCCGGTTGTATCCCCGACCTAGAGTCTGAAGCTCCAGGACACTGCCCTTGAGGCGGTAGAGGCGGGCTCCCTCGCTGAGTCCGAGGGAAAAACCGACCCTGGAGGTTTAACAGATTAAGAAGAAGAAGATGTAACGTAATACTATGTACAAGCCATCATCTAAATAAATAACTACTCCAATGGTCATCAAAATATAAAAGTAGTCATGACAATAGTTTTTTAATGCTATTTGTTCGGGGCGTCGACCTATGTCACCATATGTGGGGAACCTGCGTGTATTACGTAAATGTCGGAAGTGTACAGTGTAGAATGTGAGGAAAGGTACGTTATGGACGACACAAACACCCAGTCTCCAGGCCAGGGATATTAATCATTTATAATGATGAACCCCTTACCCAGCCGGAAATAGGAGCCGGAGCCGCGGGGTGACAGGTGGACACGTTAGCCCCTACACCGCGTGGCCGGTCATGATAATCGTTAGGTTTAAAGTCTGGTGTCCTTCGCGAGCAGCTTGGCGTAAATGAGAATAATCTGTCTGGAGTTCTTATCGATGAGATAATTCAAGTTAAACTGAAGTCAAGTTTCACAGTACCGTCCTAAGGCCTGTAGAATCTTAAAAAAATAAGATAGGAGTAATGCCTATTATTCACAAAAAGATGGAGAGTCTTCTTTATCTGTTTATCCTCCAGGCTCGGTTTCCCTCCACCTCTACGGCCTCAAGGGCAGTGTCCCCTGGGTCAAGGTATACAACTGGGGAGGATGACCAGTACCTCGCCCAGGCGGCCTCACCTGTTATGCTGAACGGGGGCCTTGCGCGGGGATGGGAAGATTGGAAGGGATAGACAAGGAAGAAGGATGGAAGCGGCCATCCCGGCATTTGCCTGGAAGAGAAGAGGATAACCTTGCAAAACCAGTTCCAGGATGGCTGGGGTGGGAATCGAACCCACCTCTACTCAGTTGACCTCCCGAGGCTGAGTGGACCCCGTTCCAGCCCTTGTACCACTTTTCAAATTTCGTGGCAGAGCCGTGAATCAAACCCGGGCCTCCGGGGGTGGCAGCTAATCACACTAACCCAGGGATGACGAACATTTTCCAACTAGTGTGCCATTTTAAGTATGGTTTATCATACTCAACTGTTGACTGTGCCACTTGTTATATTCCTTTAAGGAATGGCTACGACCTACAAGCCAACACCCCACCCCGCGACTTCCTTTCCAAATTCCCAATTATGTTTCATAATGTTATTTATTTTATTTGTTTACTGATTTATTTGTATATCTTGTAAATACATTAGATTGCATGTTCCGTGGTCGTATTTTGCAAATACTGCAAAAATACACTTAAATATGTAAGCTTTGAGAATACATAATATTATTTCTAAATAAATAAATAAATAAATAAATAATAAGCTCCCATTGTAATAAAAATAATAATAATCGTATGGCCTCAGCTACCGTTTGCAGACATTTCGATTTGACGCCATCTGGCTGTCTGCTCGTCAATTTCGACGTTCCGGTTTACTCTAGGTCCGCTAGATGGCATCTAGCGGACCTAGAGTAAACCGGATCTCTCTTGGGCGTCTATGGCTGAGATTTAATTAATTTTGTCGGGTAAATACCAAATGTATCACCAGAGTTCTTTTACATGCCGACATCGTACGACATGGAGTGTCGAATGGACTTTTTTCCGCCCTTCAAAAATCCGACTACCTCTGCCGGGTTTGAACCCGCTATCTTGGGATCCGGAGGCCGACACTCTACCACGGATCCACAGAGGCAGCTAGCTCCCATTGTAACACACTTCATCATAAAAAACTATTAGCAGGCGAGTTGGCCGCGCGGTTAGGGGCGCGTAGCTGTGAGCTTGCACCCGGGAGTTAGTGGGTTCAAGCCGCACTGTCGGCAGCCCTGAAGATGGTGTTCCGTAGTTTCCCATTTTCACACCAGGCAAATGCTGGAGCTGTACCTTAATTAAGGCCACGGTGGTTTCCTTCCCATTCGTAAGCCTTTCTTATCCCATCGTGGCCAGAAGACCCATCTGTGTCGGTGCGAGTTAAAACAAATTGTTAAAAGATAAATATTATTAGATATAAAAATAAAAAATACTAATATTGCCAGTGGACTTCGCTTCTTCCATAAGCTTCATTGTCTTTTCATGTTGTCGTAGTTCGTATGCTCAACAATTTAACTAATTTCTACCTCATCACTTTTCCGCAAGGAAAAAAAGGACAGCTATCCTTGCTTGTAAGGTCACATCCATGCTTTCATCAAAACATACTGCATACATCTGGGAGTTATCCAAATCAGCTTTCAATTGCTCCGAAACTTCTTCACTCATTCTTATTATTCTATCTTTGACAGCAGTTCAGCTGGCTGGCATTCCTTTCATTCTGTTAATTATTTGATGTTTGTTAAGGAAGTTTTCAAATAATGATAAGGAAGTTAATTTCAAGAACTCACCGTCAGAAAGCACGCTGTACTATGCAGCGAAACAGCCGCACTGATATCATTCCTTGCTCGAAAATATGATACAAAAGAACTTGTTAGTTTTGAGTAATGTTCGATATTTTGTGACACAAGATTTCTTCTTTCTAAATTTGGCATGGAACAAACATTTGAATGATTAGTCTCGAAATGTCGCTTTACATTAAATGTGAGGGATAAAATTGTTTCCAAACACAGGCAACACATCTTTCTATCAGTCCGAATTCCCTTGTCCACTATTCTTGAAAGGTCCAGTCACTACCTTTGTTAAATTGGTAATATTTTGCTGATTAGTGATAAATAAAATCATGAATAAGAATATATAAATAAAATTTCTCAAAACTTAATAAAATTAATAAACATAATGAACCGAAAAGTCCGCAGTATGGGCGCCAGAGTTCACCAGAATGGATCCCTCGAATTTTGATAGAGCATGATAAACTTTATATCCCAGGGCGTGTACATAATGCTGCGTACTGGTACATCTGCTGCAGGCCTTACCTAACCTCCTGAAAACGACTAAATAGGTAGGAACTGCTCCTAGGTTCATCAATAACTCCACTGATTCTGAAATAGCTAACTATATTCTTAACAAAATCCGTGCATGAGCACCTTATCAACACACAAAATTATACATATAATACACACATAATATATTGCTGGAAGACTCCATATTTACAACAACAATGAAAATAGTGGGAAAACGAAAGCGAGAACTAAACTACCATTTGTAGATAGTCCGATGAACAATGTACATACATGTAGATAAATACCCTTCACTGTCTCTGTATCAATACTACTTGCCGATTCTTATATTCAGCACTTCTAACATCACACAGATACTGTACCTCGTAATACTGTGTTCACAGACTTTAACACTTGTTGTAATTATATATACATTTGAGCAACACACGCCTGTCGATCCTCAACATAAATTATGGAAAGTCTGAGATAGCTTTCACCAACATATAATGCCAGACCTCCACAACTACTACAATACATATATGCGTACGCCCTCCACAATTTGTTGATCAGCCACTTTCCACGAACATAAGACTACGTTCCACGAACGTTTGAAGTCCAGTCCATTGTAGCCGTGTCACTCGAATACCGTATATCAGCACTACTTCCTTCTCGTACAATGTCAGTTGTGGTTCCCGCCGTTTGATCAACCTTTAAAGGCATCAGCATTCCCCTTCCTCTCACATAATACGTCTGGATTGGTCCTTGCCAGCCAATCATGTGTGATCCACCGTCCAGGGTTGCCCTCAACTTCTTCATGCTCCCAAAACATAAACAAACACTGGGGTATATCACACGAGTCATAGAACTTTCCTATTACAATAACATCAACAAACACATCTCATCAGACACTGGGATGCCCGCATGAGTCATACGAATCACCAGAGTCCAAGATCCCACTCATGCAAAACAAATTACTCATACTACATATGTGGTTATCTCCCAGCTTACAAATATAAAGGACAAAATATACAAATGAAATACCGATAATAATAATAATAATAATAATAATAATAATAATAATAATAATAATAATAATAATAATAATAAATCGAATAATATCTCTAAATTCTACATACAGTGCGAGGGTGTGATATATGTACTATCACAAGATTATGTTATTTTCGGCACCGAAAACATGTTTGCGAGGTCCGTATACAAAACCACCAGAAAACGACACTGTTATCTCATTTGACTTTCGGACCTATCAGTGTAGCAGTGTTGCCATATTGCACGTCCGAATGGAACTAGTATTTGGATATTCGATATTTATTTCTTATATGTGTAACACTACAAGATATGTATTTGTGTAGCACAAGACGTAGCGGTATATAAAAGCATTATTATGTTCATGTGGCGTGCCACCAAATCGTGTTCGCGGTCACCTAGTGACACGCGTGGTATAGGTTCGCCATCCCTGCACTAACCACTACACCACAGAGGCGGACGATGGAGAGTCAACTTCATTGAAATATTCATGTAAGGAAAGTGCAACACTCCACTCTATTAAAAGTGGCCTTCAACCTTGAAGGCGATGGGAAAGATTTCGAGGAAGAACGAGACAACGATAGATGGACGGAATCGAATGAGACATGAAGTCAGTGAATTTGCGGACTTACCAGGGGTTTGATCGGAAAGGGTGGAGACAGAAATCAAGAAAAACAGACACTGCGATGCGGGATATATGCGAAGAAGAAGAAGGAGAAGATGATGAAGAATATTACTCTACCTATATCTTTACAAAGTTACAGCAGTGTTAGCGCGTTGATGATTTAAGGCGTTGATATACAATTTCTAATCAGTAGATTCCGTGCCAAAAGCCTGGATTAAATTCCAAACCCCAGCGCAATTCGCATATGGAGTGAGGGCATATGACGCTGTTAATGGTGATTCGTCCGCCGGATGACGACGTTAAGCCTTGAACAGTCCCCTTGGTGCTATTCGACAAGAGTAGGCTATGTGCCGGCACCGGGTTTCACCCTCTCCCTTCCTACTACCATATACCACGTCAGTATTTCATCTCATTAACTCTTCTGACGAGGTTGACGACAAGAAGGTCATCAGATCACGAAAACCCGCCATGCAGATTCATCGCACCTCACACCCGACCCCGTAGAGAAAGGGGACAAGGGTTGTATAAACAAGCATTTTTTAATATAACAGGGACTCCTTTCCCAATCTCTGCCGCTAAAAATCAGTGCGTAATAATAGCATGACATCGGTAATATCCATATCTTGAAATACCCAGAAGCTCACTTATTACAGAAATAGCTTTCATCAATTAAAGAAATAAGTACCATAAGTCCAGACGGTATGTCATGAACAATCACAAGTTTTCAGCTTCCACACAAATCAATTTCTATATAAAGAGAAGCTCCATACTTGTTAGATTGGTGCAAGTTTAGCTTTCATTTCCTACCGTTCTCTAAGAGGGTTCGTGGTAACTGGCGAAGAATTCATAAATATGAAATGTTAAAATTTTCATGTCACTAAAACGTGTATCAGTCTGTACTCCGATGTTGCCTGGTTCTTTACATTGTGAATTTATTTTTTACATTGTATAATTTACTTACAGAAATGTACCTAGTAGTCCTCTTATTTCTCACTGAATACTGAAGTCGACAATCACAACAATACGACAAAAATGCAGTCCACCGAAGTTACTTCCTCGGTATTCTGCAACACCACAGACTCGGACACTGAAGAGGCACGAACAGAGTCAGTTTTCTTTGACAATGGCTGACGAATGATTTCTGTAATTCCAGTGAGACACGTCCTCTAATAGGCGTGATTGTCTGGAGCTGTGGCTGAGCAGAAAACTACCACAATGTAACCTCAGCGGTATACAGGCTCTTACGTCCCGGAGGAGAAACGCCATCAATTTGAACGGAACTGTGTCGAATGAATGGTATTTGTAGGTAATGAATTTGGAAATAATGTGGCCCCGTGGTGTAGGGGTAGTCTGCCTGCCTCTTACCCGGATGCTCCAGGTTCGATTCCCGGCCAGGTCAGGGATTTTTACCTGGACCTTAGGTCCACTCAGCCTACATGATTCGAACTGAGGAGCTATCTGACGGTGATATAGGGGCTCCCGTCTAGAAAACCAAGAATAACGGCCGAGGGGATTCGTCGTCACCTCGTAATCTGAAGGTCTTCGGATTGAGCAGCGGTCGCTTGGTAGGTCAAGGCCCTTCAAGGGCTGTAGAGCCATGGGATTTTGGGGGGGACATTCCCTGTTTGTAAATACGCGAACCTCCAATGAGGACAAACATGATGTGCATTACTTATTGAACTCTGTTAACCTGACACTCGCTGGTCTGACAAAGAAAAAGTTCACAGCTTCAGATAACTAGGCTGTTTACTTAATCACAAGGGGGTCACTTCCACAGAAATAACACCTCAGAGTGAACAGGCGAAAGCTGCATTTATGAAAATGTCCAAAATCCTCTGCAGCAGAGAATTTAACATTAGTCCACGTCTGCGTATACTTCATTTCTGGCTCCGCAGCTAGTTCCTGCAAAAGATTACAATATTCTGAGATGTGGTGCTACAGACGCCTACTAATAATATCATAGGTGGGGTAAAGTACGTATCACCCAAGTACTATTAAACGACTACAAATGGAACATGCCCACCATCAAGAGGACGAAACTAGAGTACTTTTGACCCATGATGCGAAACAACAAGTGCCAGCTCCTTCAAAGATCATGCTAGGTAAAACTGAAGGAATAAGAGGCCGTGGACGAAGACGAATGTCTTGGTTAAGCTGCATGGCTGGCATGGAACCAGCACATCCACTCTGTTCCGAGTGGTAGAAAATAAACAGAAGATCGCCCTAATGACAGCCGACACCCCATGAGGATATGGTATGAGAAGAGGAATAATAATAATAATAATAATAATAATAATAATAATAATAATAATAATAATGGTGGGATGTGAAATAAGGCACAATCGTTGCTATGTTACTACTGCATACTAGCACACAGCAAAGCAAAGCAAAACCGTCTTCATAAGGACACGAAGGACCTTGCAGGAGTAAAGCCTTGCACTGTGCTTAACTTCGGCACTAACAAAAGAGGGACGGAATGGTTAGCTCTATTTACGGCTGACATTGCTTCCAGGAATTAACATGGTACTGATTTTTGGTGTAGGCTGGGTAAACCTCCAGCCCTCGTGCCCTCCATAAGCGGAAATCTCGTTCACAAATATTTTGACCTGCTTGCAAAGAATCGAACCCAGGAGCTTCGGAGTTAATTGAGCTCGCCTTTACCGCTTCAACTAGGTAGCACCTATCCTATCATTTGCCTGAAATAAATGGGGTAAGCTCGAGCATAATCCATACTCAGGATAGCCGCTGTTGGCTGACATTTTCGAACCTGGGATCTCCGAACAACACTGTATCCTTATAAAATTCGCTCCCCCCCACCGTGTGGGTGGGGCTGGTAGACTAACATCCACGGTATCTCCCATGCCGGAAATAAAGGAGACTAAGAGACCCCGGGGATCTTTACTTGGGGGCATTGGTTACCGACCACAGAGCCTTTAGCTGAATCGTAGAATTGCTTCCACATGCTTATGCCAGCCTCCTCACTTTCATTTATGGTATCCGACCTCCTATTTTTCAACTTTTCTTCTTTTCTGATCCCGACGATATTAGAGCATTCGAAGCCTACGCAGTATTTCATTTTCACTCCTCTCGTGGCCATTGCCCTTCTTTGGCCGATACCTCCATTTTTAGAAGTGTTGGACTCTTTCCATTTTTCCCTCTGATTAGTATCAATAGAGAATGGTTACCTATTTGTACTTCCTCCATCAACACCATCACCAACTCCGCTCCCCGCGCCAAAGGAGCTAAGGAATAATCTGGAGAGTGAGTAAAGGTCTAGCTTAATACGTGCTGTATATATAGATACATTATAGACCGGAACTCTATCTGAGGGTTATGGACAATCTATAAAATGCAGCCCACTTCCTACTGGTAAAGGTAGCCTCCGGGCTATTTACAATATTACTTCTGAGCTGTTTCATCCGATAATTTCCGGCCAGCTTTGGGCGTAAACACTACAGGGAGAGGGATGAGAGCAGATAGGGTGATACATGAGAAAAGGTTAGAGGACACCGTTAGATCGCCAGTGTTTTGAAGCAAGACTTAACTCTCAATTTTGTAGAGATGAATTTTTATCTGAAATATAATTGGTACTTTGTTGATCCAAAAATACCAAAAATACAGTGAATAATAATAATAATAATAATAATAATAATAATAATAATAATAATAATAATAATAATAATAATAATAATGGCGTGAGGCCTTCGGAGAAGCCTCGTGGAGGTCTTCCGAGTGGTCACCATATAGGCAACCTGCGCGTCTGTGAGGATCGGGCCCTACCTGAAATGAATTCTAATGCTGAAGACAGCGCAAATACTTAGGCACGGAGCCAGAGGAATTAACTAATGTACGTTCAAACCCACGAAACAGCCGGGAATTGAACCCCGAGCCAATTGAACCAAAGGCTAGCATGATAGCAATTTAGCCATGAAGCCGGACAGCACCATAATAACACAAGCAGTGGTAATTATTGCTTATGAGGAAGACCAACTGGGAAAGCATCCTCAATTAACACTAATCAGAGGAAACAAATGGAAGAGGTCAGGGTCTTCATCTATATAAATAAAATCTTAACGACCGTGTGTCTGTACATGACTACTTTGGAGATATTTTCATTCAGTTACCCGTTTCAGATGTTCTAATGACCACATGCATATTTTTTTAGCTTTGGTGTCTGATTATTTGTTTGTCTATTTGTCGGGGTTCTTATAACTTCAAAACTACTGGATATATTTCTACCAAACTTCATATTTAGAATCCACCTGTCCTTGGGTAAGTTTTAGGACTAATATTGTTACTAAAGCTCTGAATTGACTGGGGGTTATAAGGAAACCTTGATTTTGCACTCCCACAAAATACACACAACCAAACTTAATGGAATTCTACCTGTCTTAATGGAAATCAATTTCTAAAACTTTTTTGTCATGTGCATAATTTTGATACGAGGATTAATAAGGGAGATATGATTAACGCACCGCTTTTCAGTCTAACTTCGGGTGGACTTCTTTTTATGGTTCTTATCGGTTTGTGTGTTCGTCCTTTTGTTCAGTTCTTGTAACTGGGAAACTACTCTATATTTTTACCAAACTTAATGTCTGCCCTTGGGTAGGTATTAGGGTTCGGTCAGCTTCCGCTTCGTCGAAAGCTAGCGTTGTGCCACGTCCTGGGAGCCATCTGGTGGCGAATGAACGTATCTTTTCCACTTCTATTATAAACTCTAAATTCAAAGAGTCATTGTTTATGAAGCCTTTCTCGTGGACAGTCGAGAGTTCTTCTGATGACGCAGAGCACAGTTCTCTGCGAAACGTAAAGAATTTCACCTTATTTTCTTGACACGGCATAAGCCCGAAAGTATCAAGTCTATAATAAAATTATTATTAAATCACTGATATCTTTAGGGGTTTATAATAAATCGAAACAGTGATTTCACCCTCCCACAAAATATGCATGACCAACCTTAATGGAAAACTACCAGCCTTAATGGAAATTAATTTCTAAAAAGTAATTTTTTCGTGAGCACATTTTCGATTGGAAGATAACAAGGGAGTTATTTTTAATGGCTCTTTTGCCGGCTGTCATGTCGTTTCAAGTTTGGATTAATGATTTAAATAAAGAGCCAGTTTATTCTTTTCGATAGAACAGATAACGAGGGAGGTTGTCTTCAACGATTGGTTTCATGAGTCTTTGCCATAATGCTACTGCCGGTTTCGCACGCACAACAAACTGTCACCGGGAAATAGAAAAACTTACGCACAACTTTGGACTACGAACTGCATCGTTAAATAAACACTGTGATCTGTCTCCACTTCGTTCAGCTTTACCGTCCTTCATGTTACTGCCATGTGCTTTCGTAAAAGAATATCAGTTTTTTATTATTATTATTATTATTATTATTATTATTATTATTGTTATTATTATTATTATTATTATTATTATTATTATTATTACTATTATTATTATTGCTAGTTGCTTTACGTCGCACCGGCACAGATAGGTCTTATGGCGACGATGGGACAGGGAAGGGCTAGGAGTGGGAAGGAAGCAAAAATGGTCTTAATTAAGATACAGTCCCAGCTTTTTCTTTGTGTGAAAATGGGGAAAACATTCAAAACCATCTTCGGGGCTGCCAACGGTGGCATTTGAACCCACCATCTCCCAAATGCAAGCTCACAGCTACGCGACTCTAACCAACTCACTCTGTGGGATGATCAGTGTTAAAAGGATGATGATTGTTCAATTGTACCTTCTCTCAAAATAATAATCATCGCCACAACGTACGTCATCACTCTGCCGTATTTGTTTACATTCTAGCAATTTTTCTCTATATGGAGATATGATTGTTTTTATATTGTTCCCCCTGTCTCAAATTCGATCACATTCTGTGCAGGAAGATGGAGATAAAAATTTTAAGAGAAAGTGTGACAGCGAGATAAATTAAAATCAAGGTAACCGCTGTAATGTTGAAATCCATTATGATAACCGTAAAAGCGTCGAAGAATGAATGTAAATCTCCTGTCCTCACAATCGACTGAAGTGATACAAAGATACACTGCCAAGTGAGGTGAAATTTCTACATACTACCTTCTGAGATTTTAATTTTCTTCTTGTATTTAAAAAAAATATTACATGCAGATAACGGACACACGAGACACCTTGACACTAATCTCTTAAGAAGTCTACGACCTCCATGTTAAATACACTGACTGACAGAGCAAATGCAACACCAAGAAGGAGTGGTCAGAACTTTATGCCAATTGCAGGGTAGACTGACGTCACTGAGGTATGCTCATGATGTGAAATGCGTCGCTGTGATGCGCACGTAGCGAACGATAAATGGGACACGGCGGTGGCGAATAGCCCACTTCGTACCGTGATTTCTCAGCCGACAGTCATTGTAGAACGTGTTGTCGTGTGCCACAGGACACGTGTATAGCTAAGAATGCCAGGCCGCCGTCAACGGAGGCATTTCCAGCAGACAGACGACTTTACGAGGGGTATGGTGATCGGGCTGAGAAGGGCAGGTTGGTCGCTTCGTCAAATCGCAGCCGATACCCATAGGGATGTGTCCACGGTGCAGCGCCTGTGGCGAAGATGGTTGGCGCAGGGACATGTGGCACGTGCGAGGGGTCCAGGCGCAGCCCGAGTGACGTCAGCACGCGAGGATCGGCGCATCCGCCGCCAAGCGGTGGCAGCCCCGCACGCCACGTCAACCGCCATTCTTCAGCATGTGCAAGACACCCTGGCTGTTCCAATATCGACCAGAAGAATTTCCCGTCGATTGGTTGAAGGAGGCCTGCACTCCCGGCGTCCGCTCAGAAGACTACCATTGACTCCACAGCATAGACGTGCACGCCTGGCATGGTGCCGGGCTAGAGCGACTTGGATGAGGGAATGGCGGAACGTCGTGTTCTCCGATGAGTCACGCTTCTGTTCTGTCAGTGATAGTCACCGCAGACGAGTGTGGCGTCGGCGTGGAGAAAGTAACTGTGGAGCGCCCTACCGCTAGACAACGCGGCATCATGGTTTGGGGCGCTATTGTGTATGATTCCACGTCACCTCTAGTGCGTATTCAAGGCACGTTAAATGCCCACCGCTACGTGCAGCATGTGCTGCGGCCGGTGGCACTCCCGTACCTTCAGGGGCTGCCCAATGCTCTGTTTCAGCAGGATAATGCCCGCCCACACACTGCTCGCATCTCCCAACAGGCTCTACGAGGTGTACAGATGCTTCCGTGGCCAGCGTACTCTCCGGATCTCTCACCAATCGAACACGTGTGGGATCTCATTGGACGCCGTTTGCAAACTCTGCCCCAGCCTGGTACGGACGACCAACTGTGGCAAATAATTGACAGAGAATGGAGAACCATCCCTCAGGACACCATCCGCACTCTTATTGACTCTGTACCTCGACGTGTTTCTGCGTGCATCGCCGCTCGCGGTGGTCCTACATCCTACTGAGTCGACGCCGTGCGCATTGTGTAACCTGCATATCGGTTTGAAATAAACATCAATTATTCGTCCATGCCGTCTCTGTTTTTTCCCCAACTTTCATCCCTTTCGAACCACTTGGTGTTGCATTTGCTCTGTCAGTCAGTGTATATTAGTCAGAATGATCGTCTCTAATATCGCTTTATATATCTCTCGATGAACTTGTAATTCTGTAATCTAATCCTAAATATGATAATAGCACATTTTTCAGGCCAGGAAACTATTGGAATATTTCAACGAAAATGGACAATATAGTGTGCTGGTCGACAGTATTGAAGAAAGCGTGAAACAAAATTAGAAATTCACAGGAATTAAAATGTAAAGGGGGTTCCTTACACGTCGAAATTTCTTGACTTCCTGGAATTGTCTCTCTCTCTCTCGTTTCGTCATTTCTCAGGATTGTGATACTACACGACACTCTTCATTGAAAAACGCCATGCTGTTTCTTTCTTTAACGTTCCTGGAAGCAGGATTTGCTGCTTGGCCTTTGACACGCACGATCGCATTAATCCATTGTAATGGAGCTCTTTCCCGTGGTTTTCTTTCAGGAATCTGGCCGAGATTCAGGAGGTCTCTCCGTATATCCTGTTCCTCTAAAGGGCTAGTGTTAGTGTTATTAGCTGCCGTCCTCGGGGGCACGCGTTCGATTCCCGGTACTGGCAGAAATTTAAGAATGGCAGGAGGGCTGGTATAAGGTTTAAATGGAACATGCAACTCACCTCCATTTCCGGTGTGCCTAAAATGTGCTGCACCACCTCGGGAAGAGTACACGTGTTTAGTTTCTCCGGCTGCATGGTTAAATGGTTAGCATGCTGGCCTTTGGTCCAGTGGCTGCTGGGTTCGATTCCCGGTCGGGGCGCTTATTTGAATATGCATTGGTTAATTCCGATGGCCTGGGGGCTGGGTATGTATGTGCTGTCTTCATTATTCGAATTCATAATAGGATGGGCCCCATCCTTACAGAAGCGCAGGTCGCCTATACGGCGCCAACTCGGAAGACGTACACCAGGCTTCCTCAGAGGCCACACACCATTATTATCTCCTCTAAAGGTAATATGAACGATGAACTGCAGTTTGCGTTGCAGATACATAATATATTGCAGATAATTTAATTGACTTTGATTTGTTATAAAATAAATGCATTAGCTCCAGGTTCCGTCCACGAAAATCATGACATTTTTATATAAAACTACGTTTTGAAAGCCTTCATTTTTATTTTGTCAAATGTGTTGTAAGGGTAGCCTCTCTGCCCCTTACCCAGACGCCGCGAGTTCTATTTCCCGCAAAGTCGGGGATTTTTACTTGGATCTGTGGGCTGCTTCCAGGTCCACTCAGCCTACGTAATTACATTTGAGGAGCTAACTGACGGTGAAATAGCGTCTCCGGTCTAGAAAGCCAAGAATAACGGCTGAGAGGATTCGTCGTGCACGCCTTCTGGCTGAGCAGCAATGACCTTTTGCGCCATGGGTTTTTGGTTTGGTTCACAGTCCAAATTTCAGCTCAGTAAAACAATATGGAAAAGATGAGTTCGGACTAGCCGTGTCTTCAATGAGGTGTAAATGGAAATCAAATGGGGAAACATGGGATGGTAATGAAGATTTCTTCACTTCTTATTCATCAATGTGTTCGCTGAATTTCTCATAATCTTATTTTAGAACGTAGGATGTTTAAAAGTAAAGAATTGGAAAATTATTGTACCAATGAAAGGATTTGTTATTGCTATTTGTTTTATGTCGCACCGACACAGATAGGTCTTATGGCGACGATAGGATAGGAAAGGCCTAGGAATGGGAAGGAAGTGGCCGTGGCCTTAATTAAGGTACAGCTCCAGCATTTGCCTGGTGTGAAAATGGGAAAGCACGGAAGACCATCTTCAGGGCTGCCGACAGTGGGGTTTGAACCCATTATCTCCCGGATGGAAGCCCACAGGTGCGCGCCCCTAACCGCACGGCCATCTCGCCCGGTTCAATGAAAGGAAGACAGACGTGAAATTGAACGAATAATGTCTAAATCACTCTCTAGCACTCGAATAGCAGTCTCACAAGTAACTTGTCTTGAACCGGAAATCGAATTCTTGGTCTTGTGAATAACAAGTTTTGGCCTGAGGGACCATTCTCACTTGTATAACGCAATATACTGCCTCAGTTATTCAGATTAATATTTCTATCACTATTCTGCTGTATATCCTTGCTTAAATTTGCGATGTGTGTTCTATTTTCAGGAATTGGTGACAATATCCAACATAGCCCATCGATTCCAGGGATAAATATTGAACTATGTAAATGAACGGAACGTAAATGCTCGTACATTTCAATATAAATTGAAAATGCAAACTAGAGTTTTGTACCATTCGGAGTAACGTATGTCAGTCTCTGCTCAGAAAAATGCCGACATCCGTCTACTCAGCGCCCACTATCTGACAGCAACATATTCTGTGTGTTTAAAATTGCGTTCTTTAGTTATTGTGATGCTATCGATCGATTAATTGCCAGGCGCAACTCAAAGGAATGGTCCATTAATAAAGCCAGCGTCCTGTCGATCGAAGTTAGAATTACAGTAAGGTCCTGGGACAGTGACAAATTGGATGAAATTAATCTCGCACCTGCAATGTCATTAATAACTCACTCAGATGTCTCGACATCACACGTGCCGGCAAACACTAGGGAAACATCAATAATATTTTCACCAAACCAAGAGTTAATAAGAAATGTAAAACATTGTATTATATCGTAGCTGCGCCTACGAAAGCCACAATGTGATATTATTGTGGGATTAATACGGACCCGCAGCACACATATTATGAAGAGCGAGAATTCTTTGACATTAATCGCAAAATCTTGAAGCTTAAATGAGAAAACTTTACCGGTAAAGTTGTAAGTTGAAATATTTCACATAGTAGTTTTCACCGGAGCAACGACTTTATACGTTAATATAAAACGATTGAAATGTATATGTTAAAATCTCGAGTTTGTTGTTTGTCAGTACTTGACATCATGTTCAAGTTGACTCGACCTTCACACCTAGAATACCCTTCCCATCCACTATGGAGGACAACAGATTTTACAACCGATAAGTTGTTATTTTAAAAGGACAAACGTCGAGGTCATCATTCCTTTATGAGGACAACGGTAAAAATTTAACATAGTATTGTAATTTGAAGATAGTGTTCATTCTGCTTGACTGAACAAAATATTTCATTCTGTGATTAAGAACGATTTTTGTATTTGCCTTTACACCAAAGTATTTATCTGTTAACAATGTTCAACCTACTGTGAAAGTAGAAAGTCAACTTTGAGGAGTATACACGGAGATGGTAGTGGTGGTACAGGTGGTAGTGATTATTGCTTATAATTTAATGAGTGCCTAGTATTTTCGATAGTACTCTCTGCTCTTTAGCGTTAGTTTGGTAGATTCGACACTCAGTTGAACATTTATTCTATTGTTGTCATTGTTGTAGCGGTACATCTAAATTTGTTTTACGTCGCACCGACACACATAGGTCTTATGGCGGCAATGGGATAGGAAATTCCTAGAAGTGCGAAGGAAGCGGCCCTGGCCTCAATTAAGGTACAGCCCCAGAATTTACCTAATGAAGAAATGGGAAACAACGGAAAACCATCTTCATTGCGGCTGGCAGTGGGGTTCAAACCCACCATCTCCCGAATGCAAGCTCATAGAAACGTGACCTTTATCGCAGGACCAACTCGCTCGGTAGTAGTTGTGTAGCAGTTTTATAACAACGGTCTCATTTCGTCCAACCCCCAAGTATTTTTTAACTCTAATGTCTTAGAAGCAATAACATTCTGCAAGAACTCCTTCGCAATGGAAAGCGATCTCATCTGCTCTACAAATCCCACTTCTGAACGCTATCGTAAATATGATTGAGGAATTAAGAAAGGAAGATCAGCCAGAAATGTTAATCGCAGTGATGCAAAAATCATATAAATAGTTGTTAAATTAGTTGGGAGTAAGAATTTATTTTAATGCTGTTTCTAAGACAGTTTTCTGATATTATGAAAATCAAGGGAAATTGAGGGAAATTCACGCTATTCTACCCAATCAGGCTGCTAATGCGAAATTTGGAAGAAGAAAACAGTTCGTTATATAGGAGTGACTGTACTAAGTGGAACTCGCTGAAAAATAATAGACATTTTTAGGAGTGGTAATCTTGGGGTTTATGTTTCTATTTCTCTGAAAATAATGAAAAATAACCCCACAGTAATCGAGTTCCAATCGGGATCGGTGACAGACCTAATACCTTAGTAAAAAGATACAAACCTACTACCGATCGCATTATAACGTCAAGCCTCAAATGTAAGCAACTGCCAATTTATATCATTCAGGTTTATGCTTCAGCAAGGAATGCTTCTGAAGAAAGCATTACTAACACAGTCTCCAAGCATCACATACGGCGTACGAACACATGGATTTTGTCTGATGGTCGATATGAAAGTCAGTATGGAAGTCATCGCCAGGGATGGCTCGAGACAAAAATTGTACCCGTGCAAAATATATTTAGGTACCCCACTCGTTGTTAACCCCCCCACCCCCACCCTACACACCATTTTATCACCCAACTCTCAAGCCATCTACACACTGACCCAACCGAACTCCCGTCGAAATACGCAGGTACACGGGTTTGTGACCGCGGTTTCCCTAGCTGTTTTCCGTCTGGCCATTTTCAGTTTCAGGGATATGAGAGAGGGGACGCGCCTTGCACCACCGGGGTGAATCCAGGGGACGACTGAAACAAGATCTTCATAGAAGAAAAATGCAACTATACAAAATGAAGGTACAAATGCCACCTCCACAGCATCGTTGCGCCAGCCAGCAAGGTGATATGGTAGTGGTGCAATATTTAAGTAAAGCTTTCCTTTAAAAATATTTATTGCCTGAGGTAATAAAAATTCCTTTCGGAAATAAACCTTTCTTTGCCCTTACATTCCGCGCCACAATCAAGCGGCGACACGTGGTGATTCTCAGCTTCTTAGAACAGAAATAAGAATTAAATTTGAAGCAACAGTGAAGACACCACACAGTAGTATTTTTATATATTTAACATTTACTTTACGTCGCACTTCGCAGAACGGTCGAGTATGGGACAGGAAACGGCTTGGAGCGGGAAGGAAGCGAACGAGGTCTTAATAAAATACAGCCCTAACATTTGTCTAGCACGAAAATGGGAAACCACAGAAAAACCTTTTAGGCCTGCCGACAGTGGGATTCGAACCCAATATCTCCCGAATGCAAGCTGTTAGCTACTTGACCCAAACCGCCCAACCACTTGCTCGGTCCACACAGGAATATAACTGATACATTCATCTTGTAAATCCCTCAACACTTCAATTTTTTCTCACAGGTAAATTAATCAAACAAGACATTTTGATTCACCATTAAATTGGGTGACACTGTCTTCATACAGTGTAAATAAGTTGCTTTCTTTTATATTCTTCCATGTCACAGACTCTTTTCTCTTCAATGTGACCCTAGACTGAGAACGCTTATACAGAGTGTAACAAGAAGATACAGCCAAACATTCAGGACAAGAGGAAAATGTGTTATTTGGACATAGATCAGGAAACGCTTTATTCCCATGTTAAAACTAATTTTCTACAACTCTGCACACCCTAGTACTTTAATCGTGGGAAACACACAGGAACAGAACGTACAAGCATACCACATAAAAAGGAATTGTTCAAAATTCCCTTCGTTAGAACTGATGTATGGATCACCCCGCCGTCGCATTGAACCCCGGTTGCTTGGTGTATTCTTGGAGTGATGCATTTGGTTTTACAGTTTTACACATAACGGGCATGAATGCTCTCTATATCTTGTACCGGTGTTCGATACGCAAGATCTTTCAAATGCCCCCACAAATAAAAATGTAGTGGATTTAGGTCCGGAGAGCGCGGAGGCTAGAGAATTAAGTTTCTGACCCATGTGCATATAACATACTTTCTTCTTCTACGTATGAGGAATAAGTTCTGAAAATTTGTCCAGTCATATTGCTACATCCTCCTGTATATCCGTCATTTTCTGGTACTTGTAATCACATATTTCAAATGGAATAAATGATGGAATCGACAGTTTATTTTCGGGACTACACTTAAGGGGTAGGAAATTTGGAAACATTTTGGGACACTCTGTCATTTGATCGAAAAATGGGACAATTGGGAACTCTACTAAAGGTCAATAGTCGAGAGCAAGCGCCATCTACTCAGGTCTGCATCCATGACCTACACTGCTTTTACTAACACGTTCGGTTGTCGGGCTGCCGCACTTGGGATACCAGGATGTGAGGCTCTTCTCTCAAGTGTTTGTCTTCCGTCCAGTAGAAACATGCGAAGGGAATGCACTTCCTCATTTCCCGTATTGCAGCCATCTCTACCGGTGGATCTCCCCCACAGGTCGTCCCCTCCAGTGTTGGAGCAATAAACCTGCAGGCTGCCTCCTCGACTATTGATCTCCCCGGGCGTTGCAATGCTCGCCACTGGCCCATCACAACCTTCCCTTCCTTACTTCCTTGTTCTCGGGCCCTGCTGTGGGAGACCAAACTTTGCCCCATGCAGGATGTCCCATCTGCGTGGCTGCTGCCATCGTGGGACGTGAGACAGATACTCGACCTGCTGATAAAAATGATCAGCACGCTGCTCTCCAGAGAGAACCCAAGTTTGCCACCATGACCAGGCCATTTTTTTTCTAAAACGCTGTCAACAGCATAGAGATGAGAATATATTTCTTTACTTTCTTATCTTGTCCTTATAGTTCTGAGTATTTTATTTCCCCAAACCAGACTTTATGCCAAACCTTATACCATTGAAAGCTGTCCATAGCAACGAACAATCACGTTTTTACCACATTGCACAAATCACATTTTTAGTTATAGTCCTATGATCTCCTCGCCTCAGAGGAACCTGAACTGGACTCAGGCCTGTGGAATTTCAGCACAGAGTATCACTGATGAATCACTGATGCCACGAATGTCACGAAAACATTGCAGATTATAGTTTAACCCTCGCATTGCCAAGCGGGGGTATTCTGACTGCTTCAGGCTGATTTTTGCCCTGTAATAATTTTATCTGAAGAGCTGCATACCTCTGGTTTCATGACTTAGTCGTAAAATGTTTAACATTTAATTTACACTCATGACTGGCCGATTATTTTACTTTTTATTTATTAAATGACGGGATATATTGTTGGCGTTGTGAGACTACCGCGCTTGGATTGAAATGTGTTATTTTCCTATTTTTGAAATATTTCTCTCCATCTCCATTATTTAATTTTTACATTATTGAATTTTGATCTACAGCCATTATTTACCTCAAATACATACACTCATGTTCATAAAAAGCATAACACCGGGCGAGTTGGCCGTGCGCGTAGAGGCGCGCGGCTGTGAGCTTGCATCCGGGAGATAGTAGGTTCGAATCCCACTATCGGCAGCCCTGACGATGGTTTTCCGTGGTTTCCCATTTTCACACCAGGCAAATGCTGGGGCTGTACCTTAATTAAGGCCACGGCCTAGGTCATTCCTATATCATCGTCGCCATAAGACCTATCTGTGTCGGTGCGACGTAAAACCCCCAGCAAAAAAAGCAGAACACCTTGAAAGACTACAGATAGGAAGTTCATATTCACAGGATACGTTCATTAGTATATTCTGCAGAAACGATTAATATTCCAGTGGCCTAGGTTCAGCATGTGTTCTGTTGCCTAGTAGGCATTGATTTCTACATGGGTACTGATAACTTATTCCATGCGTGATGGCATCACGCGTATGAGACGCGAATGGACACCTGAGGAATAGCCATCCATGTTGCATTTTCCTGGTTCCACAGTTCATCTCTGGTGGTAGGCATTTGGTCACAGCGCCGCACCCGTCGTTTCACAATATCCCACCCAGTTTCGATTTGCGACAAGTCCGGTGATCAGGTGAGCCATGGCAACAGTCTGACATCCTGTGACAACAAGGAGGCACGTGTTCGTGCAGCAACATGTGTTCGCGCATTGTACTGCTGAAATATGGCGTCTGGGGCGCAGGTTGCCTACGGGTGTCAAATCAAAAGACCTGGCGAGTCGAACATGTCCTCGGACACTCCCGGCACTAGAAGCCATACGCCATTTCATTTCATGACATCTGGGGTGTCGTGCAGAAAGGGTATGGCTACAAGTCGCAGGGTGTCATTCACGTAGGTCAAACTGGTCACAGTGCCCTGTCACGCACCAACTGGGATTTGTAGTTGTATCCAATAGCGCCCCACACCATAAGGCATTGAGCTGGCGCTGTATGTCTTGTTCGAATGCAGTCAATGTGATTCCTATCCCCTGTCTGCGGCGAACCAATATGCGGCCATCATTTTCAAGCAAACAGAACCTCGATTCGTCCAAAAACACTATCTGCTGCCATTTCTGTCCCCATTTTTTTTTTTTTTTTGCTAATTGCTTTACGTCGCACCGACACAGATAGGTCTTATGGCGACGATGGGACAGGAAAAGGGCTAGGAGTGGAAAGGAAGCGGCCGCGGCCTTCATTAAGGTACAGCCCCAGCATTTGCCTGGTGTAGAAATGGGAAACCACGGAAAACCATTTTCAGGGCTGCCGACAGTGGGGTTCGAACCTACTATCTCCCGAATACTGGATACTTCTGTCCCCAGTGAAGTCGTTCCATACAACATTGCATTCAAAGGTAGGCGGAGAAGTAGACGACGTGCCGGTAACCCAGACCGTAATAAACGGCGACGGACTGTGACTCCTGATAGTGTACGATGTGTTCCACTGTTCTACTGTTGGGCCAGAGCCGAGGAGAACGCAGTTTTATTCTGCAATGCCATTCGGATGAGGTATCGATCTCCTCGGATGATGGTCTAGGTGGTACGACCACACCCATCTCGTCGTGTACTACGGCCTTCTGTGTGAAACATTTTGTACACACTTGTTGCTCTGCCGACACACTTTGTCCTACATGAGTAGCAATTTCCCGGATGGATGCATCACGGTCTCTCATGCCTATAATGCGCCCTCTTTCAAACTCACTCATTGGACGGTACAGTTTTCGCATACGTCTGCGAGGCATCCTGAACGTCTGCTCAAGTCACACTGATCAATTGCATTCCGTTTATTGCGACAACGAGAGCCGCAAGCATATTTTACTAATCGGTGGTGGTGGGCCGAGATATCAATGTGGACCTTGAACCTGAGGTCGACATGGTTCAAAATCTAATAATTTCTTCAGAACATACTAATGTACATGTCCTGTGAATATGAACCTCCTATCTCGAGTCTTTCAAGATGTTCTTGTTTTTATGATCATTAGTGTATATTGTTATCTATTGTTTCAGTTACTACGGTTGAGTTGCATCAGGCGTTTGCTGTTGTGCTGAGATTTTATAGATTTCAACTGCAAGTAAGGTTGCCTAAAGGATTATCTACAGATGGGATTCATTGAAAATGATAGAAAATAGAACAACATAACAGAAAAATGTCCACCTCCGTACCGTAATGGTTAGTGTTATTAGCTGCCGTCCTCGGGGCCCCATGTTCGATTCCTGGTACTACCAAAAATTTATGAATGGCAGTCTGGCTGGTATGTGATTGAAATGGTACATGCAGCACATCCATCTGGGGCGTGCCTCAAAAGAGCTGGACCACCTCGGGATGAGGACACGAATTTAATTTCTTTATAGAAAAATAATAGAATCAAAAACAAATATTGCAGTAAATCACAATTTTTATTGAGGTAGTCAAAATACCCCGCCTGTTAAAATGAAAGTGTCGAAAAGCTTCGCAATGGAAGGGTTAAATTTGATTGAAAGGAGGTTCTTTCTAATCTGAAAAGGTATTGAGCAGTTTCTAAATGATCCTCATATAATCTGTTATTTCTAGACCACGCATAAGAGCACGTCATCGACTGGGTAATGGGAGGCAAACCTAACAATGCAATATTTGTTGCCATCTAAATTTCGCTATTACCAGCTAACTTTTTACGAGACACTCATTAAAGATTTGTTTTTCCCATTAGCTGGGCATTGAGTTATTCAAATCATCAAGAAATATTACTCATGACCATTGGATCACTAGTGCAAACATAAAGAATTTTGAAAATGAATACTTTGGAAGGAATGAACTCATCCAAAACAAGAACTATGCATTAGATGTAGACCTGCTTAACCACCAGTGTTGGTTCTTCCCTCGGACTCAGCGAGAGATCCAACCTCTACCACCTCAGGGGCAGTGTCGTAGAGCCTGAGAGTCGGGGGATACAACTGGGAAGAATGACCAATACCTCGCCCAGGCGGCCTCACCTGCTACGCTGAACAGGGCCTCGGTGGGGGATGAGAAGATTGGAAGGGATAGGTATGGAAGAGAGAAGGAAGTGGCCGTGGCCTTAAGTTAGGTACCACCCCTGTATTTGCCTGGAGGAGAAGTGGGAAACCACGGAAAACCACTTCCAGGATGGCTGAGGTAGGAATCGAACCCACCTCTACTCAGTTGATCTCCCGAGGTTGAGTGGACCCTGTTCCAGCCCTCGTACCACATTTCAAATTTCGTGGCAGAACCTAGAATCGAACTCGGGCCTCCGGGGGTGGCATTTAATCACACTAACTACTACACCACAGAGGCGGACTTAAGTGTTTTTAATCATTATTATGTACAATTAATTTCTACTGAAGATGACCCAATCAAGGTTGAAACGTATACATAAATAAATTTTAAGTGTAAAATACTTACTATATTGAACAGGAAGACAATTGAGCAATAAATTATTATATTAGCAGGTTTTAGCTGTCAATACGGAAATCATGAGACTCATATCTTGTGGTATAAACGCCGTCCACACAACGAAGGAAGTCAACCGATATATTTTTTAATTTTAAAAATAAAGGTTGCAAAAATCGGCATAGGTTTCAATTTTCCCAGAAAATGTTTAGGTAACGATCTAACCGAAATGTCTTAGATTCAAAAAAAAAATGAAACAGGAATACAAACCGGACACATGAGACGCAGCTTAAATCTGATAAAATTTCGATCAGGAAAGGAATTAAATGTCTGCACAGGAAGAAATCATTTTAAATAGCAGATTATATGAAGCCCGTTAGAATGGGCCAAAACAATGTCAAGGTAGGTGCTGTTACCAATATGGTAATAACTCTGATATATATATTCTACTTTCTAGCATTTGGGAGTATGACACTGTTTGAGTGGCACTCCAATGAATTATGAGCATAATGGTTGCGATTCGAATCCCAACTAATGTACGGGACGTTTATGGTTCAAATTCCACGGATTTTCGTTGGCTATGACAGCGATATCAACAGTCACGTTAAACTATAACCTTGTTTGCTTTTGCTTTATACCACATTTTAGTAGAAATTCTCAGGTCTGTAAAGTGCATTCACGTTTATTTCAAAGTGAGAGTTAATTATTGTAATGTGGGGGGGGGGTTACGATAATAATGTTAACTGAAGTCAACTGTGTTCAAGAACCTTCATAAGGCTAAACTAGGTATGAAATTAGTTAAGGATAACATCTAATTTTGAATGCTGTTTAAAAGTACGTAGATAATAATTAGAAGAAATGGGCTGCGTAAATTTAATACATTACTCCTTCTCTTTTATTTTAAGAAATTTAACTCTAATTAAATTTATATACTGATTTGCTAGTTGTAAGTCCTGATATTTGGAAGTAAGGACAGTAAAGTTCACTTCCGCAAACAATGCTACAGAACAATCATACGCGTTACATAATTTTGAAATTAGCATATCCATTTTCTGACTTTAACACTGTCATGTGGTAGTGACATAATAGATTCGAAATTGCAAACCACTTAATTTTTCACACGTAGTTACTAGCGGATATCATAATCAATTTTGATAGTATTCTCTCTCTTTAAGAGGCAATCAACGCAAAAACTACAAAGTAGTCAGTTCGTGTCGAAATTTACTTTTAGTTTTGCTCTGGCCCTATCGGAAATTATTTGTGTTCATCCTTCCCTCAGTATTACTTGCATGGCGTCACTCAGTCCACAAGAGAGACCACATTTAAAAAAATGCAATTACAAAATAATTAACCCGATAAGAACAAAGGTATTTTCTCATATTTTGGATATTTTTTAATTTATGGGTTCACTTATGCAAACATTGCTCAAGAACTTCCACACTATTTCACCTTGGTACCATACGGCACCGCAAGTCCTTCCCTCATTTGACTGTAGACAGTAAACAGCACAAAGAGAAACATAGAAGAAAATTCAGGAATAATTATTTTCCTGAAATACGTTGCATAAACAGCCTGGAGAAGCCTGGTACCATACGGTACCGCACCTCCCTAGTGAGACCAAAATTCTCACTACGTGTAAATACAAAAATATACATCATTATAGCATTTGACTGTGAGTGGGTATTGTATTGACGTAAGTAATAACACCAAAACGTAATTTCATGATATTTATTATAGATCATCATTGACAATAGTTAGACGTGAGACTACGATAAATTGACAAGAAATATGTTTCCAACGTAATTGATATCTGTCTTTGAAGTTTTCTTCAGCATTAATCTATAGCTGAGCATCTGGGACCACACACACACACATCAACCTTTCGCATTGCACATTCTGTTCTTAAAAGTGATTTTCACCTGCACTCGATGGCGCTAGCTTGTTTGAACAACAAGATGGTGAATCGCACTGCACATAACAATTCTCACCTATTTGATGTCATACTATTTCGGATGGAGCGCACATTTGACGTACTGGAAGATTATCAAGTAAACCACCTTCATCCTACCCGATGTCCGGCTCCATGGCTAAATGGTTAGCGTGCTGGCCTTTGGTAACAGGGGTCTCGGGTTCGATTCCCGGCAGGGTCAGGAACTTTAACCTTAATTGATTAATTTCGCTGGCATGGGGCTGGATGTATGTGTCGTCTTCATTATCATCCTCATCATGACGCGCCGGTCGTCTACGGGTGTCAAATCAAAAGACCAGCATATGGCGAGCCGAACATGTCCTCGGACACTCCCGGCACTAAAAGCCATACGCAATGTAATTTTATCCTCCCCAATGAATCCTCATCGGAATACACAGCCGCATCTTGTGGTTCAATATACACTGAGTGGCCAGAAGTCACGGAAAGGGGTGTCCAATTAGAAAATATGCGATCCTTAGCGTTTCGGCTAGCTGCAGCGTAGCTGAGCAGTCTGTCACAGACACCAGTGTCGTGAAGATGGCTACACGTCGCGAGTTAACCAACTATGAACGTGTGATGATCATCGTTGCACGGCGCATGGGTCATAGCATTGCGGACATTACACGCAAATTCGGTTTCCCGAGGTCAACAGTGTCGAGTGTGGATCTTCAATATCGCAGAGTGAATGTTACCATCCACGATAAACCGCCGCACGGTAAGACCACAGGTGTTTGACGAACGGACATCAAGAACCACGAGCTACTGTGAATCAGATCACCTTCCAGGTAAATGCTGGGAATCAGGAATACATTTCTATCAGGACTGTAACGAAGCAACTGCACCAGATAGGCTTCACCAGCCGACGACCAACTCGTGTCCCTTTGCTGAGACCTCGACACAGAACTCAACTACGTGTATTGGCCCGAGAACATCGGCAATGGAGCATGGAATAGTGGCGGCATGTCGTATGTTCCGATGAATCCTGGTTCCAGTTGTATCGAGCTGATGGACGCGTGAGAGTGTGGCGTATGCCCCATGAAGCTATGGATCCTGTGTGTCAACAAGTTGGTGTCCAAGCGGGAGGTGGCTCAGCTCTGGTGTGGGTGGCGTTCTCATGGTCGCAATGAGGTCCCATTGTCTGGCTGCAAAGGGCGTTGACACGTGCATGTCATGTGGACATTCTTTCAACCATCTGCATCCCTTTCTGGCCCTAAAGTACCCTGATGGAGATACCATGTTTCAACGGGACAATGCGCCATGTCACCGCTCTATGATGGCACGCAGGTGGTTGGAGGAGCACTCCAGTGAAGCTACGAACATGGATTGGCCCTCTGGATCTCCCGATCTTAATCCAAACGAGTATTTACGGGATGCTGTCGATGCTGCTGTACGATCCATGAATCCCACGCGAAATACACAAGACCAATTGTTGATAGCAGTGCAAGATGCGTGGGTCCAGATCCCTCCAGAAAGATTCCAAAACCTTGTAGAGCAGATGCCTCGCCGCACTGCTTCCGTTTTGAGGGTTCGTGGATGAGCATCTCGTTATTAACATCACATTCGTTGTCTTCCCATCGCCACTCAGTGTACATATCCCTTATATCTGTGTCCTCCTCTTCCAGTATTTGTGATACTTCCTCCAAGATAAGACCACTGAAGGGAAAAGACAAAAATGTAAACGAATATAAATTTCTGAACACACTGTAGCGTTTAAAAACACGTACTTAAGTCTATACATCTGCATTGGTGTATGAATGAAACTGTACTTCCCACTAATCCACTGTCTAGTTTCAGGTTTGATAACAAAAAATAAAATGCTACTGTAAAGGACGTGCGGTACCATACGGTACCAAGGAAATTAATTCCGTAGTACGTCGAACAAATGGAACGTAATGGTGCTCATACTTATTGACACCCTTTATTAAATGATTATGAGCTCAATAGTCAAGAAGACAATATAGCGACGTTTATTCCATCAGTAATAACACGTACCTTTGGCGAGATACCGTTGTCGCTTCCATTGTCGCACAGTTGATGAAGCGCAATGGATGCTACAGCCAAGCCAACAACTCTGACAGATTCTAAAATTTACTGGCTTTCATTTGGTATGCAACGTTGCCACATTTTAGCGCCAAAATCTACATATGAACAGGGAAACAGACGCTATTGCTCGCTGATACCATACAGTATAGCACAGCACAATAATAAATTAACACACAGTAAGTGACGATAACTTCAAATGCGTAACCGCACAAATTACGTTAAACTAGCTTACGTTTTTAAATGTAATTCTAGATTCAAATACAAATGTTCAGAAAAATGGAACTTTCCATTCTCCTTCTGAAAGTTACTGTTGAGTATCCTGTGTTTGACGATTTTACGCCCAAGTCGCATTTATCTGAAAGGGGACGGAATGCAAGTTAAGTAGACACGGATATAGTAGGGAAAATCTAGTACACACATGTCTACTTATTACAATCGTAATTCAGATTGTATAATAACAATTCTCAGGCTACACGAATGTTTCATAATCAATCAGATATTAACATGTTTTAACAATTAAGAAAAGTAATTAATTATAGGCAACATGAGCAAGAACCTAAGGCATTTAACAAATTACGTTGTTTTGATACAAACGGATTAATCGCGTCGGGTCTTCCAAGCTTGTACACAAAAAACATTACATTGCATCAATAAGTCATCCACTAAATCAAGCTCTCTTCTGGTCTACATGAAGGTAATGAACCCATGAAGGAAGTAAGGCTGGAAGTAAGGAGACGAGCAGGTCGAGTAAGCGGAATGTTCCGAGCTGTCAGTGGAGAAATGGAGTGGAATGACATTAGTAGGCAAATAAGCTTATGTGGAATCTTGAAAAGTAAGTAAGATCACAATATGAAGATTAAGTTGGAATTAAAGAATTCAAATTAAGGCAAAAACGCATTTAAAGGAAGAGGTGTTAAGGATTAGAATAATTTACCAAGGGAAATGTTTGACACATTTAAGGAAATATTAGATAAACGATAGGGAGTCTGCCACGACGGAGACAGCTCTAAATATAGATCAGTGGTGATTGATTGATTGATTGATTGATTGGTTGATTGATTGATTGATTGATTGATTGATTGATTGATTGATTGATTGATTGATTGATTGATTGATTGATTGATTGATTGATTGATTGATTGATTGATTGATTGATTGATTGATTGATTGATTGATTGATCTGATAGAATAAGAAAAGTCACCAATCATCGTCTTCCTTCGTCACCTGGACATTATATTAAATATATAATTTAAATTTTCTTTGGGGTTCAGACAGTTGGTAGCACACAAATGTGAACATTTGTATTATGACATATCCGACAAACAACATTATACTCAATTGAAGCCTAATACATACATAAAATGCACGCGATGTTGGCTTTGTACCACTCTGTGTTGCAGCACAAACAGAATGAGATATTAGAGATTTCAGTCTGCATACACAATACATCTTCTGGTAGTCATTTTTATTATTACTCTTATCATGGTAATAACAATGTAGAATACCTTTTTTCGAAGGGCCTGTTAATTCAATGTGTCATACGGACAACGTTAATTTCCTTCAATTTTGCCTGATTTGAATAATTTCAGAAACTTATCTTAGAAGCAAATTAAAGTAAATTCTTACCCCTACTAAAATAACTATTAATATGATTGTATCAGTGCGGTTCAAATCTTATGTCTGATCTTTCTTCTTCAATTCCTCATACGAGCGTTCAGAAGTGAGGGTTGTTGAGCAGATGAGGACGCTTTCCATTCCGTAGGAGTTTTTGCAGAATGTTAGTGCTTCTTAGCCATCGTAATTAAAATCTACATAGAGCACCGAGTCTACTCAAATGTTAACCCCTTCACCCGACGGACGATTCACCATCAACAGCATCATAAGTTTTCTCTCTATACGAACACTGAGGATTTGTTTAGAATTGAACTCAGGCATTCGGCAGGCCATCTAGTGATCAGAAATTTTATACAACCACCTCTACTACAGTTTCGGCTGGCTTTCTGTTGGTGATTTTTCTCCGACAGCGAGACCTAATCCAGCTAACCACAGTGTCAGATCATAAAGACTTGGCCCATTAACGATTATTGCCAACGGGCGGGTAGTAAAAAAGTGAAATTTAGAAAGTATAACTGCATGTAGATTTAATTTGTAATACTTCAAGCAATCTTCATTCACACATTAATTAATTAATTCATTCATTCGTTCAAATAAAATATATGAAGTGTGGAAAAGAAGTGTGAAAATATTTTTTTTAAATCTTTTACATATTTACAATATCAATAAGAGGGAGTGTCAAGGTCATCCAAAATTTCAAAATGCTTGTTCCATTTGAGGATATCGAGAGCCTTTTGGTAGCAACAACGCACTGGTATACTGAGTACAATGAATTCCCTAGCCTTTCCAGTGGTCTGTTCTCGTGTGCGTTATCCTTCTATGAATCGATTCTGGACTTCGGTAGAGTACGTTAAAATTGTTCCGAGTCGTTTGTGTAGGATATAAAACACTTTACTGGAATGTTAAACAAAAGCATTTGAGCGGTACTTTCCAAGTATTTGTCCCGATCCTTTCCTGAGGATTGGGATGAAGGTAAAGAAATGTACCCATTCCCGGGCCAGCTTCTAAATCCCTTATTGCCTGTCAGGTTTTGATCAATATTTTAATTCCAACAACACCTGTAGCTTTCGAAATCTCTGCACACATTCCATCAGGCCCACGCGTTTTTCCCAGTGCTCAGTATTTGCAAAGGCCAATTCTACATCTCGTACAATGTTAGGTTCAAACTCTGGTTGTTTTTCTCCTTCACTTAGTCTTGTAAATTTTATTGTTCACTGTAGGGATACTGACAGTAAAATCTCCATGAGACTAGAACACTATCTGTGTATACAATACCATCCCCTTTAGGATTCTTTATTGCCCACCAATATTGCTTGACATATCGAAAGACTAATTATCACTTTATTCGAAAAGATCTTTGCTGTGGTTCTGGTTTGCATGGCTTTCAATTTCAGAACAAATGCTAAGGAAATTATTCTTACCTTTTCTTCGCGCCCTTCATTCCTTTAATGACGACATATTAACTGCTTGTGGTATCCAGTGTGATCTCTTCAGTGGTGCTTCATGTTTAACTCTTATTTCATGTCTAATAATTGATTATGTTAATTAAGGAAGACTATGATCTTGAGCAGATTAGGATGTGCAGTAATCAGGTCTAATTTCATCTATTCCGGCTGCTTTATGACAATGGGGTTTATTTACCATCCTTTCCACTACCTCAAGCGTAATTTCACCAACATCATTTTCCTCCTCCCCATGAGCTTGGCTGTTCGCAACACCACCAGGATGATTTTCTTTTACATTGAGAAGATGTTCAAAATATTCCCTCTACATCTCCAGTGATTTCCTGGGATCTATTATGAGTTCACCTGACTTACTCAAAACACTGTTCATTTCCTTTCTCCCTCCCTTCCTAAGATTCTTTATTACTGTCCACACTGGTTTTCATCCAACTTCCTCTCAACGACTGATCGCACCCTCCCTTCGTAGACGCCAGTGAATACTTTGCCAGGTATACTAATCAATGAGATACGTCGATAGTTGTTGCAATCCTTCCTGTTCCCTTGCTTATAGATAGGTGCAATTACTGCTTTTGTCCAATCTGAAGGTACCTTTACAACACTCCATGCTAATTTTACTACTCTATGAAGCCATTTCATCCCTGCCATCCCACTATATTCTCGTTCAATAAGGGCCAAAGCACGAACCGTCAGAAACGTATGCCATTATTTTCACGTAGATCAGCCTCCCAAAGTTGGAACGAAATGGGTGACCATATAACTCCGGATTCCCCTTGAAATTTTAGGCGACTTGTGTTTGTCATCCCAAGCTTAGGTATCCTGAGGGTTACCCCTGTCCCCCCTTTTTAACGTGGATGCAATCCACCGCCCCAACCCAGACGGGATAAGATCAGTTATTGTCGGAAGGCATAACGGGTAACTATTAAAGTCTCGTTCTCTTTCATAAGACGGAATAATCATCTTCCTATTGTGTCTCCAACTTAATGAGTCTACATTAAATGGTCTCCGGAGATATTAAAGCCCGGTTATCGTGAAATGTGGTTGAGCCATAGCGCGATCATTACTTCCTTGGGGGTGATGCAGCAGTATGGTTTTGTTTGGTTTGCTTTGGACACGTTATGCTATAGTACTAGCCGCAATTATAACTCCAGACACCAGGGAGGGTCGGGAGTAAATAAATGTCCAACACAAGTGAGAAGGAGCTTCGTGCACAAGTTTCTGCTTTCTCCTCTCACCCTCTAGCTATCATTGCTGCTTGCTGCCTTTAACTACCCTCCTTACGACCCTTCTTACCCTCGAGACATTGAGGAGGAGGGTTGCACGTGGCAAGATGCCCAAATTTACTTCGTGACATGCAAGACGTCCAGCAAAACAAAGAAATATTTTAAGGGCCAAAATAGAGCAAAGATGTCCTTTCAACAACAGAGTAACTCAATAATAACACTAAAATAGTCAACACTTCTTAAGACGTGCAGTATTCTCTTTTTGATTTGGTATTATCAACTATGAGTATGACTACTAATTTGAAGTTTATGACTGTAATAATAATAATAATAAGAAGAAGAAGAAGAAGAAGAAGAAGACGAATTCTATAACTGTGAAGTTGTTCAGTCTATCCGAACTACTTCAGGATAAACCTTCTCAGGTATCTACGCATATAAGTAGTATTTGCGTTGTCAACATACATTTTTCTCAACTAATACAAAGCCTAGAGTGCTGAATAAAGTGTCAGCGGATATGAGGTTTTACCAATTTCTGACCTAGCATGATCAATTTGCGTTAAAAGGCAATTTTGCTTAAACTTTAATTTAAAAGAAAAATTCAAAAATATCTATGCAATGTTCTGTACTGCCATATGGGTGAATAAAGGTGTTCTCTATCTTGCTAGAGACCTCTATACTATGTCCTTCTTTCTTCCTTTCTGAATTGGATGAAGTGGCGTCCCCCAACAAATGCGTGTGTATGTGTACAGAGGAGCAAACGGAAGTGTATTGACATTTACAGATTTTCAGTATGGCGGCAAGGATTGTTACAAACAGGTCAGTAGTGTGAAGCATGTATACAGTATATTCATTGTATAATAATATTTTTTTTTTTTTTGTTGCTAGTTGCTTAAAGTCGCACCGACACAGATAGGTCTTTTGGTGACGATGGGAGAGGGAAGGGCTAGGAGTGTGAAGGAAGCGGCCGTGGCCTTAATTAAGGTACAGCCAAAGCATTTGCCTGGTGTGAAAATGGGTAACCACGGGAAACCATTTTCAGGGCTGCCGACAGTGGGGCACCAGCCTACTATCTCCCGAATACTGGATACTGGCCGCACTTAAGCGACTGCAGCTATCGAGCTCGGTGATTGTATAATGTATTCGTAGAGCGACTGTTACACGCAAGTCAGATAAAATAATAAAGAGTAACGATGATCTATAAATAGCGTTAATATTCTCTCATTTCTATATATAATTTGAACGGGAAAACAATATTGTGAAAAACCCGTCATACTAACGACGATGTGTTATACATAAAAAGAACGATCTCCATTTCAGGACTACAAGGAAATGTTATTTATGTCATTAAATTCTTTATATGCGTAAAATAGTCATGTATTCGAATAATAAGATGCTCAGGTCATTGCAGTTAACTGTATTCGCTCTTAGATGGAATTATGAAAGTTGTCTCCGCTGATATTTCCATGCTAGCACGACAGTGGGCTTTGTGAAAGTTGTCTATCCAGATTTTTCTAAGTCAGTCCGATAGATGGCTCTGTTAAATCAAGTTATCTCCAGAAAATTGTGGCATGTTTTATTCCACTGCGCCATTATTGAACATCTTCATAGCAGAAGCGCCATTGCGTTAAATTTGGAATGCAGTGACTCTAGGACGTATTATCGATAACTGGGTATTCTGTGATGATCTACTCAGCGGCTCTTCACTTGGGAACATAGGTTGGCGACCACGGGGCTCTTCGATGAGTTCTGGCATTACCTCCACTTACTTGTGCCAGGCTCCTCACTTTCATCTATCCTATCGAACTCTTGCTCTTTTCCGACCCTAACGGTATTGCGTACGGAGGCCTAGAGTCTTTCATTTTCACGCCCTTCGTGGCCCTTGTCTTCGACACCGGGTTTCACCTTCTCTCTACCTTATTATCATCATCATCCCACATCCAGACACGGAGGTCGCCTGTGGGTGTCAAGTAGAAAGACCTGCACCAGGTGAGCCGAACATGTCCTCGGACACTCCAGGCACTAGAAGCCATACGAGAAATAAACTATGAACATTAGTAACTAGGTGATGTACCTGTGCTTCGCTACGGAATTCTCAGAAAGACTGTCTTTGTGGTTTTCCCAACTGAAGTCAACATAGATCATTACAATGACGTCCGTTGTAATGTAGCGATTGAAACAATGTTATCATATAAAACACTCGATCAAATGAAAAACCGCACATTTTCTCACTTTTAACGAACAGTACTACGGTGCCGATCGAACAGTCCAAAGTTCCAGTGCTGGAATGACCAGCCGGCAGACAGCCGCGAACACTCCTCTGCCATTATTCCGTTAAATGTGCAGACTGTTCATTCTAATCAGTGCCTCAGAGTTGGGATTTAATAGCTAACGTGCTATGATGAATCAGTGTATTATGTAGCAGCAGTATAAGAAAATGTATGAACCAGAGGAATGGCATGCTAAAGAAGAAAGTAATCTAACTCTCCAGCTATTTCCCGCCAATATTCAGACAGGTTGTTATAGTCGGTACGCAACAGTAAACGCATCTCAGATAAGTGGCATCAGAAGACACAAAGCACATCACAACAATGATCAATGTTATGTTATTGTTGATCAATTTTATGAGCTTTCTACATTGTAGGCCATCACATTTAGTTCTTCCGACTCTGTGATATTAAGGCATCTTCTATACATATAAAATAAGAGTTTTGTCTGTACATTGCTCAGAATATGAATAGAATGGTATTCCTGTATCGGGCATGTCCATAGTAACATTTTCTCGTGACTCGGCTCTGATATGGATTTAGCTACAAAAATCCAAATTCCTGAATATCTCTCTTATCATAGCCGGCAAGGTAAAAATGTATAAGACATAGACGATCGGAAATTTAATACTATATAGCTTTAGTTATGTAGTATTTATCGATATGACCACTAATAACATAAAGATTTCAGAATTAAACTTTTAGGCTGTCATATAAACTACCATTTCACTCAGCGTGAATAAAATCATTTATGGCCTAGATTGTAGCGACTTATTCCTCGACTTTTCAAACTGATTTGCATTAAATTCTCTTCAGCCATTTTCGCGTGATGCGCGTACAGACAGACAGACAGACAGACAGACAGACAGACAGACAGACAGACAGACAGACAGACAGACAGACAGACAGACAGACAGACAGACAGACAGACAGACAGACAGACAGACAGACAGATTACGGAAAATTAGCAAGTGCATTTCCTTGTTACTGTGGCCACGACCGATACAGACATACCATTCTTTTTCAATTCTGAGCAATGCAGAGACAAAACTGTTATTTTATTTATATAGATATATAGATTATTATTTGTGCACACTTTTGTAGTGATTCTGCACTGTGCAGCTCTCCCATTGTGTTGGGCTGCAGCAGGTTGTCTCCAGCCTCCGACACCAAGAGAAACTCACTAAAAATGCACCGGAGAGTGTATCATTCCCTCCCCTGTTCGTGGAAAACAATGGCAATCTACGTACATTGGCATTAATCAAGGTGAGGGTGAGTAGCCCCCTGTAGAGGGGAAGTGTTGGAATTGGCTCTGTTTCCCCCAGAAAAAAAGAAAACAAAGCATTCCATCGTTTACGGAGCTTCCGCTGAAATATGAAACTTTTGTGCGAAGAATATACAATGTGATACTGTTCAGATATGTCTATCTGTAGGCCAGGCCGGCTAAGTAACGTATTAGTGTGTTGTCTTCCCCGCAAAGGTAGCATAATAAGCTAAGGGAAAGCATTTCGTTACGTTTTGACCCCATGGAGGTTCGGGCCTGTGATTGTGTTGTCACGCGGTGCATCTCACTCAGGGAGAGTTGGAATATCATATCTCGTGTGATAAAATGGTCAAATTTCTTCACTTGACCATACCCATCAACTTTATTAAAATAGAAAGATAAAAAGGAGAATTGCTTATATGCAAGTGAATGCCTCGTACTAAACTATAGATTTGATAAACTTTAGGTACTAGAAAGAAGAATCATGAGAAAAATCTTAGACTCTGTGAAAACAACAGAAGTATGGAAATTAAGATCCAATGATAAAATATACAGTAACATAGAAAACATAACAGAAACCATAAGAAAAAGGAGATTGTAATTTTTCGGACATATTTACAGAATGGATGATTCCAAATTAACAAAAAGGATTTTCAAGTACCTTTGTGACAAAAAGGCAACTAGCTGGATTCAAGAAGTAAAGGAAGATTTAGAAAGAAATAATATAAGAAAAGAAGAAACTATGGATAGATAAATTTTTAGAAAGAGGGTAGTAAGTATGGAAGGATTCCAAGGAAGATTGAACAAGAAGCCTGGTGAAAAGTGGTCCGAGGACAGAAGGAAACAGCATAGTGAAAGGATGAAAGAATATTGGAAGGAGCGGAAGAGAAAACAACAAAGTATGAAGAACTGAATTGAAATTGGCACTTGGTCTTTAGCAAGCCTCAACGGAAAGAAGAATAAGGAATTGTATATTATTTATTTATAAATGATTAAATCTCTTGTTTTAAAGGGTGGCACTCAGATTATGAAGCTGGACCGATTAGCTCAGACGGTAGAGCGCTGGCCAGCTTTCAGGATTGGACATGATGTTTCATTCCAAACGGCCCTCACCAGCAAATGCAATTATCTACTAGTGGCTTCGCGGTTTGGTCACGTAGCAGTCAGCTTGCATTCGGAAGATAGTGGGTTCGAACCCTACTGTTGGCAGACCTGAAGATAGTTTTCCGTTGTTTCCCATCTTCACACCAGGCAAATGCAAGGGCTGTGCCTTCATTACGGCCACAGTCACTTCCTTCCCCCTCCTTAGCCTTTTCCCGTTCCATCGCCATCGCCATAAAACCAACCCGTGTCAGTGTGACGTAAAAAAAAACGAAAAATGTAATCTACTGGTAACAAATTGGTAATATCAGAGAAGTATAAGGGTACGAACATGCCGAGTGGATTACTCCTCACTCAGTGCTCATAGCAGTGCTCTTCACTCATCACTCATCATTCAAAGGCGCACATACCGGGTAGGAGACCCTCGCTCTTTCTTCATTAATGAGGAAAAGTTTTCCATCCAGTTATGATTGTGCAGCATTCACGAGAAGATAGCGTTGTGTTCTTTAAATGTAATTTTGTTTCCTGAAAATGTTCATACTCCTCTGTATACATAATAGTACTGGGCGAGTTGACCGTGCGGTTAGGAGCGCGCAGTTGTGAGCTTGCATCCGGGAGATAGTGGGTTCGAATCCTACTGTCGGCAGCCCTGAAGATGGTTTTCCGCGGTTTCCCATTTTCACACCAGGCAAATGCTGGGTATGTACCTTAATTAAGGCCACGGACGCTTCCTTCCCATTCCTAGGCCTCTCCTGTCCCATCATCGCCATAAGACCTATCTGTGTCGGTGCGACGTAAAGCAAAATAGCGTACATAATAGTTAAGTATAGTAGCAGAAGTGATGATGAACATATGATAGCAAGCAATCTGTACTTGATTTCAAGTTCTGACAGAAGATACAGAGCACATCCAATTAATAAGAGAAGGCAGAGATTGGGTGAATTCCATCATTTATTCCAAGAAGTGAAGAAAGACCCACAGAAATGTCACGACTATTGAAGAATGTCAATGCAGACTTTTCAATATACAACTCCTTGGTTGAATGGCCAACGTTGATCCCTTCGGTTCAGTGAATCCCGGGTTCTATTCCCGGCCAGGTCGGAGATTTTATTGGCGACGTTAATTCTTCTGGCTCGGGGAATGGTTATTTGCGTTTGTTCCAACACTCTCCTCTTCATACTCAGACAACACACCATACTACAAACAACCACCGAAACACGCAATAGTAATTACATCCCTCCACATAAGGTTGACGTCAGGAAAGGCATCCATCCGTAAAACAATGTCAGTCAACATGTGTGATACGGTTCGCATCCGCGGCCCCACAAGGTGTGGCAAAAGGCGGTAGAAAAAGAAGAAGAATGCAGACATTTCAATATTTGCTGAAAGGAATTGAAGGCAATATGTAACCACGGAAGTACAGCAGCTATCATGTCAGTCATATTTGCATTGAAGAACTGGTCATTACAAGAACGTAAGCTAGCTATTGGCTTTACGTCGCACCGACGTAGATATGTCTTGTGGCGACGATGGGACAGGAAAGGGTTAGGACTGGGAATGAAGCGGCCGTGGCCTTAATTAAGGTACAGCCCCAGCATTTGCCTGGTGTGAAAATGGGAAACCACGGAAAACCATCTTCAGGGCTGTCGACAGTGGGGTTCGAACCTACTATCTCCCGAATACTGGATACTGGCCGCACTAGGAACGTAAGCAGTATTAATATAATATTATTCTCCACTTCAATAAAGCAATCTGTACTTCATCGAAAGATTAAATTTACCGAGTATAAAGATAATATTCAACATGGATATTTTACCTTCAGTGAACGCAGGCCGATAATATTATGAGTAGGCGGCCGTGGCCTTGAGCCAACCAATCACAGAACAGCGCTCAAGAAGCACATCGCTCCAAAATCAAACCGATTTGATTCTTGAGGGATGAGTGGAGTGCCGGCATGAACGCTACTATTGAAATGTATGGGTTTGTTTTGCATCTCTCAGCTTCCTGTGTGAAGACACAGGAGTGATGAGCGCTGAGCGAGGAGTAATCCACTCGGCATGTTCGTACCCTAAGAATCTTATTGACAGAAAATAGATTTGCCTAATTGAAGAAATGGCGAGCAATTCCTAGAACTCACTTATCATTGACAGACTGCTGACTGGCATTTGAATGTCATATTTACGTGCTAACTTTTCAATGCTATGCTTTATCGAGTTTTGCTCGAGTCCGTCGATTTCAGGCGACGCAGTGATGGTGACTGACAGCTGTATATATTCCATTATGTATGCATCCGTTCGGACAGTGAACGACGATTGATAGCCAAGTTATACCTACTGCAATGCAATGAAACGTATTAACGAGGAGTAAATGTGCAACTATCAGTCCATTTCTTCCTCTGATCTCAATGTAACGTAATAGCAAAACACTGAAGCCTTGCTGAGATTTTAAACTGAAACTAGCAGTTTCCCGCTGGCTCCGCCCGCAATGTACAAAGTATGGTGTTGTTCGTTACTATCCTCACGGATGTATTTGCAAAGTTTCGAGTTAATGAAATAAAGCACATGATCTGCTTTGGTAATAGAATGTTATATTATGTCAACAAAACACTTGAAAATACATCCCACAAAGAAATTGAATTAAACGTTCCTTGGAACAACAAAAGTCCTTCAAAGATCTTCGTCATGGGGACAAATGCACTCATAACTTTTCTCAGAATCTACCAATTTAAGTAGTTGTTACCTAAAAGGAAAGCGCTTGATCTACTGAGTGTTTTTAGACCAAAATAAACGGCGTGCCTCAATTAGAACGAAAGATATGATTGCTTCAATGAGAAAAAATGTTGAAGAAATGAGACGTCAAATTAAATGTGCTCTCATAACTTTCCTCAGAATCAACCAATTTGAATAATTACGAGCGGAAATGAAAGAGCTTGATCAATTTAGTGTTCTGAGACCAAAACGAACCCCGTACCTCAAATAGAGCCAAATATATGATTGCTTCAAAGAGACAAAGAATTGAAAAAATCAAATAATTTGAGTAAGGCGAGTGTTAAGTGATATTTAGTACCTGATGACAAATCTGTGCTTGAATACCTTTCAGTTAAAAAAATAATGAAGGAAATAGACCGGATAAAAAACCGGACTGAATGACTTTACTTTTCATCAATTTTTTTAGTATATAGATTATCTGTGAAAGTTTTAAATGTTGAAGATCCCACTTCCAATGGAGTTAAGCCCTTTCTAAAACCTCTAGGAGCAGAAAGTTTTGAAAAATCTCGGATATAACTTCTAGGACGTATGAGTAATTTCACCTTCGTAAGTCAAGTGGTTTTGAAGAAACTAATACTTTAATTTTATGGTCTTAACTCCCCGTCAAATCTCCTTGTCATATTTGTGTCTGGGACATAGATGTGAAATTTTAACTTCATTCGCCGAACGGTTCCGGAGGAATGAATAATTTTGCTTTCGGAGCTAACCTTCAATTACACTCCTTAGGATTCAAATGTTTCATATTATTTCCTATTTTATGTCAAGTATGTAAAAAAGCACCCATCATGTGAAATTTCGACTTCATACGGCATGCGTTGTAGGGAAGTTTTTATTTTTATTTTTACAATTTGCTTTGTGACCCACCGACAAAGGTAGCAAATGGATGGGAGTGGGAAGGAAATGGTCGTGGGCTTAATTAAGGCTTAATTTGCCTGGTGTGAAAATGGAAAACCACGGAAAACCAACTTCTGGGCTGCCGACAGTGGAGTTCGAATCCACTATCTCCCGAAATGAAAGCTCACAACTGCGCGCTCCTAACCTCACGGACAGCTTCCTCAGTGTATAGGAAAGAATAATTTTGTATTTGGGACTTAGCCCTTAGAAGCAACCATCACGTGAAATGTTAACTTCGTACGTCAAACAAATTCGAAATAATGCATGTTTGTGTTTTCGGAGATATTTCCCCCTTACATCCCTTAGGACTGAAATATTTTAATTCGCATTTGAGACATAAAATAGCAACCCATCATGTGAAATTTCAGCTTCATACGGCAAACGGTTTTGAAGGAATTTTATTTTGGTTTCGCTGTTAACTCCCATTTACTTTTCAACGTTTAACGCCCATTCCATCTCCTGAGATGCGGAATTTTTTCAGTCACTTTCTTAGTGAGCACCTAACACAAGCGGGCAAACAACGTGCAAAATTTGATGTCCTATTTTGGGTGTTTTCCCAGACTCAGTGATCAGGCAGTGAGTCAGTGGGTTTTCGCTTTCTCAATAAAGGCCTTATGTTGGTCAAGTCGTCAACCTGGAGGCTGGTTGGATCCTCAGATAACACTGGAAAGGAAAACCGCAAAATCCTATAGTGACGCTACAGTAGGGCTTACAAGGCATGATGATGTTTTCAACACTGAACCAGAGAGGCCTTTCAGCACGTCCATCCCTACGAGAAGCATCTTTCATAGCATTCTGACACACTAGTTGCGCTCCGAATGTCATCATTTGACACAAACCATTAGGCTGTATCGCGATTGACCTGTCTAAGGCATTTGATAGGGTAGATCATGGGAGACTACTGGCAAAACGAGTGCAGTTGGACTTGACAAAAGAGTGACTGAATGGGTGGCTCTGTTTCTAGAAAATAGAACGCAGAGAATTAGAGTAGGTGAAGCTTTATCTGTCCCTGTAATAATTAAGAGGGGAATTCCTCAAGGCAGTACTATTGTACTTTTATGTGTTATATATATCAATGATATGTGTAAAGAAGTGGAATCAGAGATAAGCCTTTTCGCATATGATATTATTCTGTACAGAGTAATAAATAAGTTACAAGATTGTGAGCAACTGCAAAATGACCTCGATAATGTTGTGAAATGGGCAGAAGGCAATGGTATGATGATAAACGGGGATAAAAGTCAGGTTGTGAGTTTCACAAATAGGAAAAGTCCTTTGAGTTTTAAGTACTGCGTTGATGGGGTGAAAGTTCCTTTTGGGGATCATTGTAAGTACCTAGGTATTAATATAAGGAAAGATCTTCATTGTGGTAATAACATAAATATGATTGTAAATAAAGGGTACAGATCTCTGTACATGGTTATGAGGGTATTTAGGGCTTGAAGTAAGGATGTAAAGGAGAGAGCATATTTGTCTCTGGTGAGACCCCAACTAGAGTATGGTTCTAGTGTATGGGACCCTCACCAGGATTACTTGATTCAAGAACTGGAAAAAAATCCAAAGAAAGGCAGCTCGATTTGTTCTGGGCGATTTCCGACAAAAGAGTATCGTTACAAAAATGTTGCAAATTTTGGGCTGGAAAGATTTGGGAGAAAGGAGACGAGCTGTTCGACTAAGTGGTATGTTCCGAGCTGTCAGTGGAGAGATGGCGTGGGAGGACATCAGTAGACGAATAAATTTGAGTGGTGCCTTTAAAAGTAGGAAAGATTACAATATGAAGATATAGTTGGAATTCAAGAGGACAAATCGGGGGAAATATTCGTTTATAGGAAGGGGAATTAGGGATTGGAATAACTACCAAGGGAGATGTTCAATAAATTTCCAACTTCTTTCCAATCATTTAAGAAAAGGCTAGGAAAACAACAGATAGGGAATCTGCCACCTGGGCGATTGCCCTAAATGCAGCTCAGTAGTGACTGTAGTACGCAGTCATACATGAGACCGAGAATTCTGTGAAAGCTGTATTTTCTCTGGCCTGTGTCAAGTACAGATGCAAAAATACTGTGCTTATCAATAGGCGTGTGTGACTGCATAAACTTGTAAGAAACTCGACAATTTATGGTAAAATTTTTCTTCTTAGGATGCCGTCTCCTTACGAAGGTTGGCGATCCAATAGATTATGATAATTCATGAAATAGTGGCTCGGAAGGTTTCATTTTTCTTACAAGTTGCTCTACGTCGCACCGACACAGATAGGTCTTATGGTGACGATGGGACACGAAAGGGCTAGGAGTGGGAAGGAAGCGGCCGTAGCCTTAATTGAGGTACAGTCCCAGCATTAGCCTGGCGTAAAAATGGGAAACCACGGAAAGCCATCTTCAGGCCTGCCGGCGGTGGGGTTCGAACCCAATATCTCCCGAATACTGGATACTGGCCGTACTTAAGCTACTGTAGCTATCGTGAAGGAGAATAATAAGAAGACGAAGAAGGGGACTTCATCATTGGTCCTCATTTCTACCAAAGATTTTCGAAGCATTTCTCTGTAAAAGTACATTTCGAAAGCTTCAATCCGCCTCTCTATCAAAGGGTTGTGCGTACAGCCTTCAAAACCATACAGAAGGGCAGCGTAAACATAGCATCGCAACATCCGATCTCTGAGCTGAAGGTGGAGATCTCTACTGGTGAATAGGGTCCTCACACTTTTGAACAAATTTTTGATCTGCCCAATCTAGTATAACATTTCATTCTTGGGATCGCAATGCTCAGTCACTGCCTTCTTCTTCTTCTTTATCTGTTTACCATCCAGGTTCGGTTTTTCCCTCGGAATCAGTGAGGTATCCCACCTCTACCGCCTCATGGCAATGCTCTGGGGCTTCACACTCTGGGTCTGGGGATACAACAGGGGAGGATAACCAGTACCTCGCCCAGGCGAACTCGCCTGCTATGCTGAACAGGGGCCTTGGGGATGGGAAGTTTTGATGGGATGTACAAGGAAGAGGGAAGGAAGCGGCCGTGGCTTTAAGTTAGGTACCATTTCGGCATTTGCCTGGAAGAGAAGAGGGAAACCACGGAAAACCACTTCCAGGATGGCTGAGGTAGGAATCGAACCCACCTCTACTCAGTTGAGCTCCCGAGGCTATGTGAACTCCTTTTCAGCCCTCGTACCACTTTCCAATTTCGTGGCAGAGCTGGCAATCGAACCCGGGCCTCCGGGGTTACCCTCAGTCACTATCGTCCTAAGATATTTGAAGGACGACACTTGTTCACAATTGTGCTGTTTATGTGCAAGGAGGCCTGCTTAGGTGTTTTTGAAAATACAATCAGCTTGGTTTTGTAAAATATTGAATTTCAAACGTTGCGTTCAATTTTACCCTCAGGGAACACAATTTTAAACCCAAAAGTGACAGAACCATGACATTAGTATGGCTATTAACATCAGAGTTGAATGTACAATTTGGTACCAGTACTGCTTGTTCGATATCACAAGGAATATGAGCAAATTTTTCACCCTCTTACCTGAGAGGTTTATATTTCGGTTACAGGTGGAGAAAATACGTGTGTATATCACAAAGTGATTCATACACAACACGACAACCATATAATACTAAAAACCAGTTAATTATGATGGGTCCGAATATATAATTTATCCTTCATGAATAGTTATCAACACCATTAGCGCTGACATGATGCTTCCGTGGTTGAAATCGAGTGACTCATTTGAAAGAGCAAAAGGCGGACCTTGTACTAGCGGATCACCGGGCGAGTTGGCCATGCGGTTAGTAGCGCGCAGCTTTGAGCTCGCATCCAGGAGATAGTGGGTTCGAGCCCCACTGTCGGCAGCCCTGCAGATGGTTTTCCGTGGTTTCACATTTTCACACCAGGCAAATGCTGGGGCTGTACCTTAATTAAGGCTTCGGCCGCTTCCTTCCCACTCCTAGCCCTTTCCTGTCCCTTCGTCGCCATAAGACCTATCTGTGCCGGTACGAGGTAAAGCAAGTAGCAAGAAAAAGAAGTGTTTTTTTTTTTTGCTAGGGGCTTTACGTCGCACCGACACAGATAGGTCTTATGGCGACAATGGGATAGGGAAGGCCTAGGATTTGGAAGGAAGCGGCCGTGGCCTTAATTAAGGCACAGCCCCAGCATTTGCCTGGTGTGAAAATGGGAAACCACGGAAAACCATTTTCAGGGCTGCCGATAGTGGGATTCGAACCTACTATCTCCCGGATGCAAGCTCACAGCCGCGCGCCTCTACACGCACGGCCAACTAGCCCGGTAAAAAAAAAAGTGTACCCGCGGATCAAATACGGTGAAGAAGGAGACTTCGTGAACAGTTCCTTGATTCAATAATTGCTGCACACATCAACAAACGTCGATTTAAGTAACTGTAACTCCCGTTGCTCGGGTGCTCACTGTTTGCACTCGTCCTGATACACATTTTCATTACTTAAACGCATCACATTACAAAACAATGACGTCATGTGCTTAGCATAGCAGTATAAAGCAGTACTAATATTAATATGTCTATGTGTTTAACTTTGTTGGTAATCTTTGAGTACCGATAGTTTTTGCGAATATTTAACTTTAAGCCTAATTGGAATTTACCGAGCTCGATAGCCGCAGTCGCTTAAGTGCGGCCTGTATCCAGTATTCGGGAGATAGTGGGTTCGAACCCCACTGTTGGCAGCCCTGAAGTTGGTTTTCTGTGGTTTCCCATTTTCGCATCAGGCAAAAGCCACGGCCGCTTCCTTCCCACTCCTAGTCCTTTCCTGTCCCATCGTCACCATAAGACCTATCTGCGTCGGTGCGACGTAAAGCCAATAGCAAAATATAATTGGAATTTTCTTTTCTATTTTTGCTTAGTAATAACCTATTGTAATTAGGATACGTCTGAACCTAATTTAAAGATTATTGTAGTGTAGTATAGTAACTTATTAGAAATTAGAGTGCCTATTCTACTATTTTGAGTAGTTTTGCGAATTCGAACTTTATGGTAATTTTCTTTCCTGATTGTGCTTGGTAATAACCAGTTGTAATTAGAATACGTCTGAACGTAGCCTACCTAGTTTAAAATTATTGTAGCATCTGAACATAGTCTGAACGTAGTTAAAATTATTGCAGTGTATTATAGTATCTTATTAGAAACAGTGTGTTCATTCTATTACTGTGAAATATTTGTGTAGTATAGTATCTTTGGTATCTGTAGTAAGTCTTTCACTAGAATTCTGTTGTAGTAATTACGGTAGACCTAACTGTAGTTAAGAATTGTGTAATTCTTGTGTATTATTCTATGTTTCCAGTAGTTAACAGCAATTTTCAACCTGTTAGGGTATTGTAGGAATAAAAAAATGTACAATTAAGTAGTATTGTAGTGTAGTAGTAGCCTATATTAATTAACTTATTGTTGTGTGATCTTTATGAACTATCCCACACAATGTTTCTTTCCTTTTACTTTTTTTTGCATAGAATAAGTTATCTTACTTTTCCTTATTTTTTCATTATTCAGTAAGAAATGGCTAAGGAGTGCAAGTGTAGGAACTGTGGGTGTGGCCAAGCATTAAGGAGTATGAGGGAGGAGGTGGACAGCTTGAGGGAGATAATTAGGAGCCTCTCAGAGGACAGGAATGAAAGTAGGCTTCCCTAAAACAATGGTGAGGATACATTAGGTGTAAAAGGTGGATGGGAAGGAAAGGGGGGCACTTATAGAGGACAGGTGGCCTAATGTTTTAATGGGAAGGAGATTGCAGGCTAAGGGCTCCATTCAGGATCAGAATTCAGGACAGGTGTCTGTGAGAAATCAGTACGAGTCACTGCAGGAGGAACAACCGAGGGAAGATGAGGAACAGGGAACTGTTGATGAGAAGTGTGGAAGTAGGAGAAAGGGAAAAGGTAGGAAAGGGAAATGTGGAGTAGTGGATAGAAAAGGACAGGTAGAACATGGTCACAGGGACATGGGATGGAGAAAAGGAAGGAGGAAGTAGCTTCTGCAGCTGTCAGGAAAGATATGACTGAGCAGGAGGGGAGGGGATCAAATGAGGTGGGTAGGGTTGAATCTCTGGTCATGGGGGATTCTGTAGTTGGACATGTCGGGAAAGTGTGTGGAGGAAAGGGTACCGGGGTAGAGTGTTATCCAGGAATTAGGTTAAGGCAGATGTTGAGGAAAGTAGAAGAGAAGGTGGTAATATTTCACGTTGGTACTAACAACGGAAGACAAGCAGGTATAAGTACCAACACAATTGGGGATATGTCGGACCTGATAAATGCAGCACGGGTGAAGCTTCAGGAAGCAGAGATTGTTATCAGTTGAATACTGTGTAGGAGGGATACCGACTGGAAGGTGATTGGGGATTTAAATGAGACTATGGAGTGGGTATGTGGGAAATTGCGAGTGAGATTTTTAGATCCTAATGGGTGGGTAGGAGATAGGGATCCGCGCTCAGATGGCCTTCACTTAAACCGTAGTGGTACATATAAGTTAGGAAATTTGTTTAGAAGTGTTATAGGGAGGTACATTCAGGGAAACGGCGTGGCCTAGGGAGCGGTGTTAAGGGAACATGGAACTGGAAATGAAGTAGGGATGACATACAAATGTTAGTGCTGAAATGGGGAAGTATTGTAAAGGAATGAATAGAATTAATTTACTAGATATATACTTTCCAGATATTGCAATAGGAGTTGAATCATGGCTGAGAAATTATATAATGGATGCAGAAACTTTCTCACGGAACTGGAGTGTGTATAGTAGAGTTAGGACAGGAATGGTAGGAGGGGGAGTATTCATTCTGGTGAAAGAAGAATTTGTAAGCTACGAAAAAGCTAAAGATGACAAGCATGAAATTCTAGGGGTAAGGCCCATCTTTAAAGATAATTGGCAACTTGATGTCTTTGGAGTGTACAGACTGGGAAAGGGTAGCGCTGACGCTGATTCAGAATTATTTGGTAAGATAATCAGCTATGTGGGAAACGATAAGGAAAGGAATGTGATTGTGGCGGGTGATCTCAGTTTACCAAATGTCAATTGCATAACCTTTCAATGAAATCGAGGTCGAGAGCGAAGGATTCATTGAAAGTTATAAAATAAACAGATCAATGGGAATGGCACAGAAGTACGTGAATCGCCGGAATACGGCCAGCTTATGCGTTCCATCACATATGAAAACCGATACAACTCGCATATTTATGGTGAATCATACGGAATGAAGTAGAAAAATCAAGCTCAGAACCCCGTGGTGTACAGAAGATTGAGTTCAGAATAATACAGATACAAAGCAGAGATCAGTAATGAGAAATTATGTCAACAGCTGTGAAGATAAAAGGTCATACATAACATTTAGTCCGGGAAACATCATAGTGGAGGCCATGGAATAACTTAGAATCATGCACGGTTAACCATCAAGAAGGCGTGTGCGAAGTGACGGATCATATGTGTTGGAAGAGTAAATAAATGGTAGAATGTTTTCCTTTGCGAAGTTTTGCGAGAGAAGAGAGTGACTGTAATGTCAAAGTTCCTCAAATGTCAAAAACATGTGTAATGGAGATCATAATATGGTAGTTTTATGAATCATGAAATGCGAACCAATTATTATTGTGAGATTAGTAAAACGAAATTTTGTTTTTTGTAACAATGTATGAAGAAAAAGTAGATAGTAGGTCGACATTGAGAACAGCTCTGATGTATGCTAAAAAATTGAGGAAATCTGTAGGATTTTTAGAGATCATATAGCTTAAATATGATTAATAATTGATACATGCAGGCGAGTGTCAGTAAATGAAAGTGTGGATATAAAGTCTGTTTAAACTCTGTCTAATAACCTTTGTACAAGTTTCAGGGTTGGAGGCCAGCAAGAGTAATTATAATTATGATCCAGAACATCAGTAAGTTGGAGATGTGTGCTTAAACTAATTGGATCCCTGATGGATCCGAACTCTGCTGGAATGACCGAAATAACATAAAACAGATGTCCAGAAATATTACAACCTGAAGGATGGGATGAACGACTGTGTCTTGTCTATCCTTGTCCTATTTGTAGCAGCTTATTGTAGAGTTAGATTTTGTCATCACATACAGGTGACTTTTAAGAAACGACTTGAATAACCTAACGGGTTGGTTGTTGTTATTTTGTGAAGTGTTGGTCTGACCGTTTACGAGATAGGATTTCAGCTTACCGTCAGCGTTTAATAGGGTTAAGCGCGATTATGTTTCATTCGTTGCTCTTATACTAGTGAACTAGTGTAATTGTGGAAGTTAATCGTGGTAAGATGATATCGAGTGTTTGCAGGTAAATTCTCTGAATGTGTGTGTGTGTAATACTATTAATGTTGTGATCCTCTTATATAACTTGTTCCGCAGAACGTTGATGAAGTGTTTATTCAGTAGGAATTGTGTGATGTTCATATGCGTGGAATTAAGGCTCTTCGATGCCTATGCTTGTTTTATTCGAGTAATAATGTTGATGTGGTGCACTTTTTGATGAAGTATGGCGAGCGCCATGAGGAATTCCCCTCTTAATGGTACGCTGACGAATAAGTTTGAGTGGTGTCATTAAAAGTAGGAGAGATCACAATATGAAGATAAAGTTGGAATTCAAGACGACAAATTGGGGCAAATATTCCTTTATAGCAAGGGGAGTTACGGATTGGAATAACTTACCGAGGGAGATGTTCAATAAATTTCCTATTTCTTTGCAATTATTTAAGAGAAGGCTAGGAAAGCATCAGATAGGGAATCTGCCACCTGGGCGATTGCCCTAAATTCAGATCATTAGTGATTGATTGATTGATTGATTGATTGATTGATTGATTGATTGATTGATTGATTGATTGATTGATTGATTGATTGATTGATTGATTGATTGATTGAAATCATTTGGTATTCACACAGAGTAAACAGTATATTAAGAAATCCGATATAGGCCTATAGGTCTTAGTTCCCCTCAGTCGGTCAATATGTTAACAGGAGCTCAGCCTATATTGCGCTGCTTCTTTGGTTCATTTTAAGCAATTTTGTGCTACAAGTACGACTGTCAACAGCGCCATACGGTTAGTCAATGAACCTCTCTGTGGTAACACCTCTGTGCATTAACCACGGCCGCGGACTACGCGATACGTGCTGCCATCTTTGAGATTTGAAAATAACTTTCAGAGAAGGCAGTGGAAGCAGGTCACGGTCCGTAATCCAGGGCCTGCTCGATATGGAGCAGTCATCGGATGCATATCAAGGAGGCAGTGCCGTGATGACACAATAAACTGTGACCATATTAGCCATACCCACACCATAGCCCCTTCAAGCTCTAGCTACTCAAAACGACGAAGTTTGTTATTCAAAACGGGGTTGTGATTGGCTGGCGTGGCACGTGATTCAAATGGAAACGGAAAACGAATCGGCACTTAAAACTTCGTGTATACGTTCTTAACGAACATATCTCTTGTTCTCATCATACAATATCGTACACATTTCAAGAGTTTTGGTATTGTCAGGGTGTTCACGTGCTCATGTGATCCTTAAGACGAGACGCCCCTGCTACAAACCATCACAGAAACACGCATAATAGGGAAAAGACAAGGGAGCAGATGATCACCCGTTAGAGATATTGTGACCGTTCACCGTTATGCCATGGAGATGTTAGGAGGTCTGGCTAAGTATATATGCCGTTTTCCGCAACATCCTGTGACATATAACGCAGTAGTTAGCATTCTGTATGCTTAACCGGGGTATGATCCGCGACGCGCCAGTCCGGAAGGAGCATTTTTCCTACGCTGTGACGAGAAGAAGACAGCGCAGTATTGTTAACCTTGAAACCGCGCTCTCTTTCCGAGCGAGTGAGAAGAGATGATAACGCTACGCACGGAGATGGAGGTTTTTTGAGACAGGGCCAAATTAAGGTGTGTTAACCGTTGAAAAATAAATGCCCACTATAAATTCAACACCGCATTCATTAGTACCACTTCACCATAATTTACGAAAAGAGGAAGAAGAAGAATACTTCTATATGAGATAATTTTTCTAAATTTATAAATCAGGTCTCATTCGAGCAAATGTATTTTATGCTGACTGTCAATGCATATAAACACAATACTTTAAATACGGATCAGTAATGACGCCTATCATACAGTAGTACGCAGATCAAAGGCGACTACTGAAATCTGACAACATGTGGAAAAAAGTGGGAGATATTGCATGTTGAAACATGACGCATGATTTTCCAAAAGGACGCTTTGGAAATTATGAATAACCTACTGATCGCTTTGGTTTCACAGATGTTCAGTAGAAAGTAGAGGTCATGAGCTTTAATTCGATTATTATCACGTCGTTCAAAAACTTCGATTACCGGACCGTCATTTCCAACAGGGACATAGTTCACTACCCCCCTGACCATTTTTCCATATATTATAAACATAGCCTGGACCGAGACACTGTATCTCATTCTCATCCGTGTAGCTGCAGTGGTAACACGTTACTTAATTGTCGTCTGTATAGTGGCAGCCCAACATATCAGAAGCGGACTTGGATATCAGTTACTTGGATATCAGTGTATCAAGTGTTGTGCCATTGAAGAAACACATCAACGTGATTTAATATTTTTACGGAATAAGCCGTGTGGTACAAGTTAATGTACATAATTGCCGAATAGAAGCCTTAATTTGGCATTTCAACATCACAATCGTCGAAGATAGTTAATTATGACTTATGGTGCAATCACCAACGGAGGGCAAACGCTTCAGGTTATTTAGCGTGGTGAGACAGTTAATTAATATATGCAGGGGCTAATTATAACCGCTCTTGAGCATTTAAGAACGAGTGACATTTAGCAAAAATTAAATAACTGTTCTTGACAAAATTAATATTCGCATCCTCCAGGGACATTCGTTGTGATAGTTTGTGTGACGGGCAGGGAATGAACAGTGATTTTTACAAACGTATCACTACTTATGTTAATCTGTTTGAACTTAAGAGTGGATCTTGTTACAAGTAGGCCCCCTTTGAAAGTGCAAAAAACAGTATTTGATAACTCATTCTCCATTTTTCTGTATGTTCGTGAGTGGTCGTCGAACCCAAGACTCGGAGCCTGCAAGAGTCGCGCCTCAGTGCCTGCAATCAGCTTTACAAGGATCGTCCCGAAATTCAATTGAGAAAACAGCAGTTCGAGTCATTGATCGTTGTATGAAGAAGAACCAAGGAGTACTAGGAACAATAATATTCATCATGTTCGTGTAAAGATCTAAGATGAACCCTAGATGACAGCAAGCCTTACTCACCAAATGTTAAGTACATACTTTAATATACCCTAAACACGAGAGATGCATGCCAGTAATAATAATATTTGTAAATATTATAATGTCATAATTAAATATTAAATATGTAGGGAACATTATGCGCGTATGATTGGGAAAGATTTATTATTATTAGTTAGGATCATCAAGTGATTTTTAAGATAATCATTGATATTTAACAAAATTCATTTGCATGAATTATTATATAGACTTCAAAGTTCTTAGCTTATATGAACTATCTTTGGGAAGAACGGCAAGTTAGCTAGATTTATATTTCTTCGTCTGGTAAAGATCTTCAGAGTAGTTTGGATATAAATGATACTTTGAGATTCGGGTATTTGTAATCCCGGATAATATTAGATAATCATTGGAGTTGATCCAACTCGAGGTGTAATTAATTTATAATTATATATGAAATTGTGAGAATAAAATAACCTGAAATAATGGGGTTTTCTCTGTGAATTAAATGAACGGATTGAGATACGACGCCAAGACATGAGAGGGCGAAGCTGTAAAATGTTTGTTGTTGGAGTGATAAGGAAGAATAAATAATTATAACTGTTGTGAGATATAAAATTGGGCTGAATATATAGCCAGATAACGAGTAATAAGAAATAATGGCTTTCAAGTGAGTGCATACTTGACAATGAGCCGAGATGATGTGTAAGAGAAATGAAAGGGAGAGTGACGGATGATTTATGGTATCCACAACCCAGGACTAGTCACAGCTGTTATTGTGATGAACAGGTATATGCTGGTCGACCGTAGGCCGAGCAAACTTTGCAGTCTCTAGCAAAGCGATGTTAACGGGCCAAGCTCTTTTCATTTACCAAAGTAATCTCAATCCCATTCTAATTATACGTTGCAAGTAACACGGATAATTTCCGGATTTTGTGAAGGATAGATCCCTTCTCGTGCTAAGCATTAATTTAGCCTCTGATTGGAGTCCAAAAATTTTTACCTTGGAAGCCGAAGCTTGTTGGTTCGAAATATGTTGGAGCGAAGATTTAACCAGATATTATGGCTTGATTAAGCCATATCTTCAAGATGTGTTGTGTAAATATATTCGATATTTTTTATATATATGTTTCTGTGTGTTTTATTATTTCCCCAAAATGATATGGTGATGGGTTTGATTCCAGCTTTGACTGATTTTCTTTAAATATATAATTTGTTAGGTAAACCCAGGATACGCACATATATGTTCAGAGTGTATGTTCATCGTAAGTGTTCAATGTAAATATACATTTGTCGTGGTCAAATGGATCACATGTTCGATACTCGGCAATGCAATCTCGTGTGTATATCAGATGTGCTTATATTGTGTTATAATTTCTTTTCTTTTCTCCAAATCATGACCGGTAGACAAAGGATACTATTTAATATCCATTTATGACTAACACATGAAGGATATCTGGTTCTTACCCAGGAGTCTCGAGTTCGATCCTCGGTACCGGAACCATATTTAATATTCATTTGTGACGAGAATTTAACAAATAAAGGATACCATTCAATATCCATTTTTAAAAAATATTATTTATCAGTGTCTGTTGATCGAGTTAATTGGTGTACATCAAGAATTAATATGCCAAGACAATTTCAAGAGAAGAAGGCATACAATGTATATAATTATGTCAGTTTAATTGTTTCTTTTGCTCACATGTTGAGATAGAACATTATTTGTGTGGTTCATATCAGTATAATAAATATGTTTAGAATATATACTTGAACGAAGATTCTTCTCATTTAGCAAATATTAGCATATTCCTCTCATATTATAGAATCCTACTTTCATTATTTTAGATAGTGCCTATTTTATTTCTTTATCAGACATTCCATTACCCATATTGCTCTACGAATTCAGCCGGTGATCTTATGAAAGTAGGGAGGATGAGACTTCAAGCCTGGTAAGTGACTTCTGGCGGTTCTCATCGAAATGTTCCATCTGTACATCTGTTTGTGAAACCAAATTAAGTAATATTGCCTTGATATACCTAATGTAAGCCTTATTTTTGTTGCCCAATTTTTGGGGCCAGTTTCATTTTGTCGCCCGATGTGTTCAGAGCTGGTTCATACTTAATTTGGTGCGACGATTAAAGCCCTAACGGTTGCAATATGTTTGACTATGGCATCTGGTAGAATTAAAATGAACGTCAAAATTGATGCGATGGCAGCCTTCATGGTGAATATTTGGACATGGTACATGAGATCATACCGAGGAGAGTGGCCGCGACTGTAAACGCACTACGCCTCTGGATTCAAGCTCTTCATTCAGAAGACGAGGGGCTAAACCCCCCGTCGGCTGTCCTGAGAATGTTTTTTCGTTTTATAGTTTCCCACTTACACTTCATGGCCAATGCCAGGACGGTTCCTTTTTGCTGGATTCTGGGGCCACAGCTGATTCCTACTGAATATCTCTTTAGCCGATTTCATTCACTATCAGTCATTTCACGTTCAAGAGCTCCAAACTGAGATAGGCGTCGGCAAGGGCATTCGGCCGTAAGAACGTTTCCTTTTTCTTCTTTACAGTTTTCTTTATGTCGCGCCGACACAGGTAGGACTTATGACGACGGGGGATAGGAAAGGGCTAATAATGCAAAGGAAGTGGCCGCGGCCTTAATTAAGGTACATTTGCCTGGTGTGAAAATGGGAAACAACGGAAAACCATCTTCAGAGTTGCAGATAGTGGGGTTCGAACCCACTACCTTCCGAAAGCAAGCTCACAGCTGCGCGCCCTAACCGCACGGCCAATTCGCTCGCTCCACATGAACTGGTCATAAATGTCATTTCACCTCGTCCCCGACTCTGTATCAAGAAACAGGATTAAAGGAAAGACATACATGACATTTGAGACGATATTATTATTATTATTATTATTATTATTATTATTATTATTATTATTATTATTATTATTATTATTATTATTATTATTATTATTATTATTATTAATGAGGCTCCGTGGCTCAGACGGCAGCGCGCCAGCCTCTCACATTTGGGTTCCGTGGTTCAACTCCCGGTCACTCCATGTGAGGTTTGTACTGGAAAACGTGGAGGCGGGACAACTTTCCTTCAGGTACTCCGGTTTTCTCTGTCACCTTTCATTCCAGCAACACTCTCCAATATCATTTCATTTCGTCTGTCAGTCATTAATCATTGTCCCAGTGGAGTGCGACAGGCCTCAGCAGCGGGCATAATTCCTATCCTCGCCGGTAGATGGAGGCTTCATTCATGCCATTCCTGATCTGGTCAAATTGCTGGAATCAGGCTGTGAATTTTCATTTGCATTGTTATCTTGATTTGATTTCAATTTTGGTCATCTATGAACAACATAAAATAACTTCCTCATATTATTGTCTCCTAGTTTCCGTGGCTCAGGCGGCAGTGCGTCGGCCTCTCACCGTTCGGTTGCGTGGTTCAAATTCGGTCACTCGATGTGTGATTTGTGCTGGACAAAGCGAAGGTTTTATTCCACGTACTTCTTTCATTCCAACAACACTATCCAATATCATTTCATCTGTCAGAAATAATGATTGCTCCAGAGGAGTGTGACAGGCTTCGCCAACCGGCACAATTCCTATCTTTTCAGCCAGATGGGGGCTGTGGATTTTCATGTTCTTGGCCCTTTTCTTGATGTTTGGTCTCTCCAGGATTTCTTCAACCTTTCACTGCGTTCTTTTATTCTTTTATCCGACCAGACAGGTTGCACGCTCTCTGTCTTTTTCCTAAAAAAAATTCTGATTGTATTGCGAAATATAGGCCTGTCTAGAATGTCCTAAGACATCAATTATAATTTCACCACAATACAGCTCATAAGATCCATAGCCAACTAAAACACTGTAACTGTTAAACACATCACAAAGATAGGGAACGTTTCTACACACCTCTGCGCCCACCCCTTTCAAAGTGGGGCACCAAGCCGAAATAACATGCCGCACTTTCGTACCATCCGCAGTAACTTATTACTGCAAAACAATAAGTTGCGTCTGTTGCGTGAGAATAATATACGGCTGAAAGTCCAACTGCAATTATCAAGCAACACCGGACGCGGTCAATACCCTGTTGGGTAACCATCCAGGCTTACCACACCATTTCAACTACAATCACTGTGTTAGCCATACCACCGTCACTGCGAAACATGTCGACAGCCCTGGCACACTACACCATAACATAAAACACAATTAATACACCATAGCCACACAAATTAACACCACTCTTCAACTTTCTTTTTACAAGTTGCTTCATATCGCACCGACACAGATAGGTCTCATGCCGACGATGGGGTAGGAAAGGGCAAGGAGTGTGAAGGAGCGGCCGTGGCCTTAATTAAGGCACAGCCCCAGCATTCCTCTGGTGTTAAAATGGGAAACCACGGAAAACCATCTTCAGGGCTGCCGACAGTGGGGCTCGAACCTACTATCTCCCGAACGTAAGCTCACAGCTGCGCGCCCCTAACCGCACGGCCAACTCGCTCGGTCTCTTAAACTTTTACCATCAAATATATAACTAACCAAACTAACCACATGGCACTACAGGCCTAAAGGGCCTCGGCCTACCAAGCGACCGCTGCTCAGCCCGAAGGCCTGCAGAGTACGAGGTGTCGTGTGGTCACCACGACGAATCCTCTCGGCCGTTATTCTTGTCTTTCTAGACCGGGGCAGCTATCTCACCGTCAGACAGTTCCTCAATTCTAATCACGTAGGCTGAGTGGACCTCGAACCAGCCCTCAGATCGAGGTAAAAATCCCTGACCTGGCCGGGAATCAAATCCGTGGCCTCCGGGTAAGAGGCAGGCACGCTACCGCTACACCACGGGGCCGGCATACTTCCACGAAATGAATCACAAAGTACAATTACACAAATATACGACCGACAGAGGAGCGCCGAGCGCGCACCGGCATCGGTATCGCTCATATCACCTATCTCTTCGGATATAAGTGACACAAACGGATAACCAGGAGCGCGATTAAACTTATTTAGCAGATGAATTTGCTTTCTTCTCTTCCCAGAATTTCCATATCCTTTCACTGCTTCTTTTCTTCCGTACGTGCAGTGGTGGTTCCATCTTGGGCTTTTTTCAGAAAAATGATGTTTGTTCTCCAACGTTCTAAAGCTAGGCCTGTCACATATAATTTCACCTGTTTTGCTGATTTCTTGAAGGTCTTTTTCAATGTCGATTATCCAATTATTATTGACTTTTAGTGAGGAGGGATAATTAAACACCTTTTCAGTAAATCATTATCCACTCTATCCATTCTTTGAATATGGCCATAAAATTTCATAATAACATTATTATTATTATTATTATTATTATTATTATTATTATTATTATTATTATTATTATTATTATTATTATTATTCAGGAAGGTTGCCTCTATACATTGATTAAACAATTGAAAAATGGAAATTTTGTTATTTTTCTGAAGTCGGGGTTCGGTCAATGAGAGCAATCAGACATGTTCTCCATAAGAGTTATCGTAATTTTCCACAAGTTCACTTCCCACCCAGCCACACCCAGAATAAGCTGTTCATCAGCAGTCCTGATACATTTCCTGTTCCCTCCTCCCATTGTCTCCTTGCTACGTCCCTCTCCTGAGATTGATTTCTCCAGGTTCGTCTTCTTCCTTCCTTGCAGCAAATTATCTGTCCGTCCACTCCCCTTCTCCTCGGAGACAAGGTAGAATCACAAAGGCCTGGTGGGAGTGAGTGAGGATGGCCAGGGTCTCAAAGTCGACATGGCCAATAAACAAGCCAACAACCTGCCTCTACGTCGCCGATACATAAATGTGGCATCCGTAAGCTACACTGATCATATGCTGGATCTCTACTTGCTCGATCGTCACCCATAGCCATAGAGTTGAATCACTCCACTGCAGCAGAGGAATGGGAACATGTTTCTTTAAGTACACAGACGACAAATCATGAAATCATCACCACCCTTCCAGCGTTCGTCCTACAAGCGTTAAAACGTGCGATGATATTCTCGTTTACTCTCTGTAATCCAACATCTAAGCTTCGTAAATTTTTACTAGGTTTTTATATTTTCTTATACGGCAGAAGGGTTAAAGATATACCACATATATTCCGAAATACTTCACAAATAAAAAATTATTTGATGTTAAATCTGGAGAACGAACTGGTCACTAACCTACACCAATTACTACTTACATAACAGACACATTATCCAGGGATGGAAAACCTATGACATATGTGGCAAACATACTAACATGTTTTAATGTTTTTAACATGTAATAAATGGCTCAAAATCTACCAACATACCATATTCTAACATTCTAAAATTACGCTTTAATAAAGAAGTATGTCACAATTAATTATATGGCCATTTTTTTACCAATTGTATTAGGTTAGAGTAGAAATAAATCTTTTTCTTAAAATTTACCCGTTTCTGAAATATAAGTTTTAGTGAAGTTTGAAAAATAACAAGTTACTATGATACATTCAGTGGCATTGGCTTATAGGTAATGCAGTCGAATAAGTAAATGAAGTCAAATGAGGAGATTTCATGATAATTTTAAAGGAAAACAACTGGTGACACACTAGAGAGTAAAACGTAACAAACAAGACCTTAAATGACACGGTAGTCGGAAAAGGTTTGCCATCTCTGTATTATGGCATTTTATAGCGAGGGAGCTTCAGCACATGAAAATCTGATTTGGATACTCAAAGGGTGACTTATCCCTTACCTTCAATGTCTTCTTTAGGATCACCTTCTCTCTTCCTCAGGGTCAGATATGAATAACATTGATAAAGGTGGAAAATCAGAGATGTATAGGTATCTCATGAAAGGCATACTTATAAAACCAATATTGAGCATTGGAGAGAGTATATTAAAGATAGAATAACTAATAATACAAAGTATACATTAAAAACCGGTGATTGCAACAGCATTTATTCATATTTCAGAAGAAAATACCAAAAGGGTGGGAGAACAGTTGGTTCGTCAACCAGGATTAAACAGGCATTCTTGATACAGATATCAAGACTAAATTCAACTCGTCAAACAATGGGACTCTACATCTGTATATTATTTAAATTCTGCGTTAACAACACAGAGGTCTGTTGAATTCCACAATACATTTTAAATAACATGCTCCAACTAAAATATTTAACGTAGTTACTTTCAACCATCGCTAGTGAAAGATCAAACAATAAGAAAATTTATTTCACGCAGCATCATTCTGGAATTTACCTAACTTCTGACTTTACATGTGACATTACATTGTATTCTATATTTGTTAATTGTTTTTCGTTTCGAATTTACAGGCGCAAGCTATATATTTAAAATTAATAATAATGTTAATTGCTTTACGTCCCACTAACTACTCTTTTACGGTTTTCTGAGACGCCGAGGTGCCGGAATTTAGTCCCGCAGGAGTTCTTTTACGTGCCAGTAAATCTACCGACACGAGGTTGTCGTATTTGAGCACCTTCAAATACCACCGGACTGAGCCAGGATCGAACCTGCCAAGTTGGTGTCAGAAGGCCAGCGCCTCAACCGTCTGAGCCACTCAGCCCGGCATAACTAAAATTTGAAAGAGACGGTCCATAATACAAATAAGCTACGCCGTGAAAGTCGATGACGCAAGAAACAATAACAACCAACGCTGGCTGATCAACTAAAAATAAGGCAAATGAAATGCACATAATAAAACAAGCAAATTCATCAGCAGCGTCAAAATATGAAAAGAAAATGCGCAGGCGAAAATGTGCATGATATAAAACACACAATACGAATATGGACATGCAAATCACAGATTCATTCTACTCAAATAGAAGACTCCCTTCGGACCATATTAAATAATTTAAATCTGAACTGGTATACAAATTTATGTGTCTACTCTCGGCACCCTAGTATCTCGTGGCTCGAGTGACCTGTAAAAGAATCGCACCTGTGGCATCTAACTCAAGTGTGCAAATAATCAAACTATAGAGTGATTTATTTTGTTTTTCTAAACGACCCCGTTGCTATCTGATAGCAGATAGGAAGTTGCAACTACGTTCCAAATACATTCATAGCAGATGATGAAAATGACCTGCATCTTCCTGTAAACACGGCCATTCCATTCCATTGATTTCAGTAATGATGTTGGTCATCAAATCTACAATTGTTCGTGAACGATTCTGATACACTTTATCCTTGAGATAACTCCACAGGAAATAATTTGGTGTCATTAAGTCCGGTGATATTGGCGGCCACATATCATTAAAACTTTACTCATGACAGGCAGCGTAGACCCGTGGTGTTTCTCATAAATTGGTACTACTCATAGGAAACGAAGATCAATTCTGAACTGAACGGAACCGGCCAGTGGACACACATGATGATCTCTATCACAAGCAACACTCAGACCCATAGTGTTCCTCACATAATGATACTGCTCCTGTATGACGTAGACCCATGATTTTGCTCGCAACGTGGTACTAGTCGCATGTAACGACGACGACGGTGTTCCTTGCGTAATGATACTAATCAGAAGTTCTAATGTCTTCATCCCTTGGTCGCCCCTTGTAGACGCCCGTTACGACAGGCAGAAGATACCGTGGGTGTAGTCTTTGTCTGCGTCCCCCACCCACAGAGGGTAGAGAGAGAGGGAAGAAAAATGAAGGCGCTCGATACTTCGAAAAATGAAGTACCGGACAAAGAAATATAAGGGCCACAAGGGGCGTGAAAATGAAAGACTCCGTATGCCTCGAATGATCTAATACCGACGGGGTCGGAAAATAACAAGAGTTGACCAGTAGAGGTCAGAGAGGATACATAAAAGTGCGCACCATGGCACAAGTTAATACAAGCAATGCTAGGACTCAGCTAAGGGCAACATAGTCGCCAACACACGCTCCCAAGTTGAGAGCCCTTGGGGTCCCTTTTAGTCGCCTCTTATGACAGGCAGGGGATACCGTGGATGTATTCTTCGTGGATGTATTTTTCTCAGGTCAAATATGAGCAGAACTTCTATCATGATAAGCTTAAATCTGCAGCTGAGGACAATGCTAGTGTATCTAGGGAAAATACTTTAAGTCCAACAGCAACAGAAAGCCAACACCCATTTCTTCCACAGTTGGCTATTCTGAAAATTAACTTTTGCCTTCGTCAGATGTTGTTGTTGTTGTGGAACGTGCTATACAACTCGACCATGAAAACATTCTTAAAAGACATTCTTAAAAGGTGCTTCGAAGAAGCAAAACATTATAATAAAACTATTTTAAGCATACAATTCACCAAAATTGAAGGTTTCTACCACATAAAAATCCACGCCCTAGTCATCAGTATAGCCCGGATTTTAAGGGGTTCCTACATTTTTGAAGATAAAAGATTGGGGTGTGTTAAACATGACTTTTGCGCAGCAAATGGAATTTGGTACTAAAAGGAAACTTAGTACGCCAAACACATGAATATGTTTTTATGATTAATTTTTATTTTATAGCTATACATGTACTAGAATGCGTGAAGTCCATCAAGCATAAATAATTTTTCCATGAACTTATTTTCAAGTAGTAATTTATTTCATTAATTTTCATTTGAATTTTTTAAAATTAACCAATGAACCTAGCTCAATAATTCTAGTATAGCTTCTTCTTCCATATGAAATATAGGTGCAAGCAAAATTTAACCTTAATATCTTAAAACTTTCAGAGTCATCAGGGAAACGAGCAACAAACATATCGATAATGGGCTTGCTGGGGTGACAGGGCTTCACGTTGTTGGTCATAACTCCGAAAGTATGGGATATATTAACAAAAAATTGCACCGTTATAAAGATAAAATAATTTTAAAAGAAAAAATTGTAAAATCGCATTTCGGTAGTAATAGGTTAGGTCCGCCTCTGTGTTGTAGTGGTTTGCGTGATTAGCTACCACCCCCGGAGGGCCGAATTCGATTCCTGGCTCTGCCATGAAATTTGCAAAGTGGTACGAGGGCTGGAACGGGGTCCACTCAGCCTCGGGAGCTCAAGTGAGTAGAGGTGGGTTTGATTCCCACCTCAGCCATCCTAGAAGTGACTTTCCATGGTTTCCCACTTCTCCTCCAGGCAAATGCCGGGACGGTACCTAACTTAAGGCTACGGCCGCTTCCTTCCCTCTTCCTTGTCTATCCCTTCCAATCTTCCCATGCCCTACCAAGGCCCCTGTTCTGCACGGCAGATGAGACCACCTGGGCGAGGCATTTGTCCTCCTCCCCAGTTGTATCCCTGACCCAAACGCTGATTCTTCAGGACACTGCCCATTGAGTCGGGTAGAGGTGTGATCCCTCGCTAAATGCGAGGGAAAAACCGACCATGGAGGGTAAACAGATGAAGAAGAAGAAGAATAAGTAATAGGTTAGAATGTAAACTTAATGAAGCGAGTAACATATATTCTAGCCTGCACAATGGTTTTGTTATGAGATTTGCATAAACTTAAAGGGTGCCACTCTTGCTACATTACTGAAAAGCAGGGTAGATGACGCTTCCTAATAACCAAATGAGTTTGCAATCTAACCTATTAATGCGTAAACATCCAGGGTCCAGTCATAAGATATTGTTTCAGAAAACTTATTAATATAATAATTATTAACATTATTATTAAATCATATATTCTAGTAAAGGTCAGTTCCGTGTTTTTTAAAACTATTTGATATTTAATGATGACACCGAATGTATTTTTCCAGTAATGTTACAACGAGTTTAAGCTAAATGTGCTTTTTGAGAGAAGAATGAAAGGGTGTACTTCTGCGACTTCCTTAAGGAAATATGCTGCACTTGAGTGGTGTTCGGCTGTACCCCAGATTGGTTCTCCCCTGGCCGTCATACGTGAGCAGAGGGGGTGACAGCCCCACGCAATCACGCAACCTCGGTGTTCGCGCTTTTACTATTAACAAGCACCACAACCTGAGCAGAATCATGTCCTCCTCTAACATCATGATATGCGGAACATGGCTTCTTGAAATTTCTTTTTTTATTATGTATTTACCTTTCATTATGAGTCAAATGTAATTATTCTTTATTCCATTTCATACTCTTTACATGAATGATGACAATAATTCATAATTTTCCGAAAATAATAATAATTATAGTAATGCTAGCGTCCGCCTCTGTGGTGTAGTGGTTAGTGTGATTAGCTGCCACACCCGGAGGCCCGGGTTCCATTCCCGGCTCAGCCACGAAATTTGAAAAGTGGTACGAGGGCTTGAACGCGGTCTACTCAGCCTCGGGAGGTCAAGTGAATAGAGGTGGGTTCGATTCCAACCTCAGCCATCCTGGAAGTGGTTGTCCGTGGTTTCCCACTTCTCCTCCCCTCTTCCTCGTCTATCCCTTCCGATCTTCCCATCCCACCGAAAGGCCCCTGTTCAGCATAGCAGGTGAGGCCGCCTGGGCGAGGTACTGGTCATCCTCCCCAGTTGTATCCCCGACCCAAAGTCTGAAGCTCCAGGACACTGCCCTTGAGGCGGTACATGTGGGATCCCTCGCTGAGTCCGAGGGAAAAACCAACCCTGGAGGGTAAGCAGATTAAGAATGAAAGAATACTAGCAAATTCACCCGTGTATCGCTACGGTATTATACCTTTATACAGAGTTCTTCCTAAGTTACTGCACACGCAGTGAGTAAGATTATATTAAATTGCAGGTCTCATAGCGCTATACGGGAAACAAAACGGAGAAGAGCCCATAAGTTGTTTCCGATGTACGGTGCACGTTGGAGAAATGTAGATGATAATGGCAGGTCACAATTCCTACTACCATTCACAATAGAGGCCGGGAGTTTGTACAATAACGGCAGGCTCACTTGCCAGCTGCCATCCGCAATAGAGACGGATAGCTTTTTTATGTAATGACAGGTCCCCTTTCCTAATGCCAGTCGCAATCGATTTGGATAGATGTGATTTAACCGAGAAATGCTGCGCTATCTAAACTATAAAGAATCGACATACGACAATAAGGCATAGGATCAAAGTTGAAAATCGCTCCAAACTGAGCAACAATTGTGTAGTTTGCTTTGTGAAATGGCTTACCACTTATAAAGCAGTTACCACGAAACGAAAGTCTGAACCGTCATTGTAATTGCCTCCTTACTTCGATATTTTCCGGGGCCTTAAAGTAATATATTTGAACAGCCTGAAATATTCCCTCAAAGGAAAGAGTGCACATTTAACAAGCGAAATTATGTGCACAACAAAGAGACGTAACGTATAAGGTTCACATCACCTGTAGTTCACGGATTTTACAGAAAATCAATAGTATAAGAAAAAATGGAAGAATACCGTTGTGGTTTCCCTATAAACCCCACTCTTATCGGTGATTTTTAAATCATATGCATATCTAAACCTTCCACTGAATGAGTATACTCTATATATTGAAACCGTTCAATACCATGCTCATAGATATGTCATGGATCCCAGCAAGATACATGTGCCGTTTTCCGCATCATTCTCTGAAATATTTGGTTGTAACGACATTTTATCTCCGGTCGGGGATACGAGCGAAACCGCGCGAGCTCGGATGCAGAGGCTCTAATTGGGCGTATAGAGAGGGAAAGCTCTAAGTACAGCGTGGCCTTGATATTGTGCTCTCTATTGTGAAAGCGAGTGTGAGATAGGACGCTACGCTCTACTGCTATCTATGTCAGGAGGCGGAGTTAAGTTTACATGGTTTAAACTTGAGAACTGGATATTACCACCAATTTCCCTGCATATTCTTGGATACAAACCCACAAATTTTGCGTGATACGTAAAAGTAATAATAAGGAAATTTCGTCACAAGCCTAAGAAATTCACTAGTAAGGAATCAATAAATTCCGCACAATTTGTCGTATTTGATAACGAAAGATGATGAGCACATTCTTAATAACGCACTTCAGATGGACGTGCGGTGACGGAAACCAAATGTGTCTAGTACTTACCTCAACGCAGACTCCCCATGCAACCCTCCTTCGCGCGCTAAATCTTATGTAACGTGATGCTTTAGAAATTACCAGTAAAACTGTGATGATTTTTAAACGAAAATAGATCAGTAGATAAAGGATATCAAGGTCTATCAAATGAACATCTATTCTACTCTTAGAGACAATTATTAGCGGTGTGATTTTTCCCACGTGGGAGGAGTTTCCCTCTCCATAGCAGACGAGGCACCTCCCAAGAGCTATCGACACTCAGTATACTCGGTATTGTGCCAGCTAGAGGCTTAATCTTTGTTAGTCCGATACGCAGTTATAGTGCAGTTACAGTTTCTTTGTGTGAAGTTACGGTTGTGGTGTGTGGATATGTGATATACCAATCTCAGTATTCAGTAAGGGAATGCAGACAAGTAGTATTATTGCAGGCTAAATAAATATGTTTATAAAGAACGGGTGACGCTGCCGTCATGACGTAGTGAGTTAGCTAAGATAGAGAGCCGGTTGTTATTGTGTTATAATTAACGAACGTGCAGTTATCAGAGGCAACAAACATAATAAAATAAACCTTGTCAGATTAGCCAGGAAAAGAGTTCCACCAATGAATAGTGACGCTCACTTAGAAACAATCAGGTCAATGAACATTTCTCTCTATAACGAACGGAAATCGAGTAGTGGTCTTCAGGGACAGTAATAGCTATTTTTGGTCGAATATATGAGTGGATCTATAAGTGTTATATTATCTGTAAGTCATATAAACAGTGCTTCACAAACCAATTCCTAATTCTGTTCGCATGCATCTGAGTGCTTCTCGAACCCAGAATTTTCATGGTCGAGATCGCGCCTGTGTGCCCGCGGAATTCCGGTTTGAAGACAGCGCGGAGCGTCCAGCAGTTGGAGGTAGCAGTTCCCAAGACATTATGAAGTCAACACAGAACGAGATGAGCCTAGGACTCTCTACTAGCGAAACGGCAGTTATGGATAAATAAATCCATATGGGTGACGCCAGATAACAGCAGGTTGCACATCAAAATGATAAGTTCATTACCATGATATCTTAGCATTAAAATCAGCCGTGTCGCATTAAGATGTAAAATTTAACTTGAGCAGAACATATTTCGACAATTTATATAACGTGTACATAACGCAACATGGGAGTTTTAATCTGGTAAAGTTTCCTGTATTGGTTTTATTTCTTTGTCTTCTGTGATTATTAGCCGTGGATTTTCATAAACTACTGTATACGGTCCCACAGCTCGGTACGTGTTTCAGCGAAGCATTTATAAGGGTAGACTTAGATAATTCAGCGGACTTCATAAGCCATTCCAATTTCAATCAACTGATGTGGATCTTCTAAATTTTTAGAATGTAGATTGAACAGATGTTTCATAACGTTAATGCATGAATACAGGTACTCTCCCTTTAGTTTAAGGATGCTGACGAGTGGAGAAAGGAAAGCTGACTCGAAGTGTGAACCAATCACCTTACATAGATACGCGAGTATGTGGCATATTTTATGTCAAGTCCCTGTCGTTAGGATCATATCAATGTGTGTGAATAACGTGAATACTAGGTATACGTGTGGGATAATGGAGGATATGTACAATGCGATAAATTTAATAATAATAATAATAATAATAATAATAATAATAATAATAATAATAATAATGAGATAAACCAATATTGAAATTGGCTGAGGCATCGAGATAAAATGATATGAGAAGAGTGCCCATGGAGGATAATATGCCTGGAGAACACGAGATAGTTTTGCTTGTCCCGTCAGATATATGCCAGCAGCCTGTACATACCTGCATAGAATGTTTCTCATTTCACACTGTACTGAATATTCACTTGTTGATATTTGTTTCACCGTCGCAAGGCTGTGTGTTTCATTGAGCCGATGGATGATGTATTCCTCCATTGAGGATATTTAAATAAGATCGGAGTAGGGATTTTCAGATAGCACATCGAGGTCAGTATGGCGTGGTAAGATACCCAATTGCTATCGATGTCCTTGAATGGACACCAGGAGAACTGAAAGGGGTCGTAGATTTCTGGATGATATTACAGTATGTGTATTGTATATTGTATACTGTGTATTAATACGAATAATACTCCATCATATTATGTGATTATTATTTGTGTAATATGGAACAGAATGATGATTTCTGTTGAATTAAAGGCTAACCAACGTCGCGGGTCAGGTTAGTAAATATTAGAATAAGTTATTGCCAGAGGAACACATATATTCAATAGTGTGATTATAATTAATGTGACAGTGTAGACCTTATTAGTGACAAGCTACGACATGATTTTCATAACTAGATAATTATGCGGAAGTGAAGTTTTATAAAGTTTTCAACACAACGTCGATGATGTAAAATATTATTGTTTCTCACAAGAATGCCATTTTTCCATATAATTTATGTTGTTATGATATAATACAGTGGATACCCACGTGGTGTCAGTGTTAAGGTAAGAGGACAGATCCCTGTCAATTTATAGTGAAAGTGTATACATATAGTGTTAATGATTTGATTTGGGAATGCCAGAATGTGACTCAAGAATGATCAACGAACAGTTGAAGACATTTAACGGCATTACCAATATGATAATGTTCAGTGTAATATGTTTTAAAATTGCCAAGCAGACAAAAATATGGCATTTCTCGTGTGTATAAATATTTT